>NC_053390.1:378660251-378982436 GCF_905171765.1 Bufo bufo
GTACCCCTAATAATTGAGTCTCCCACTACCAGCACTTGTCTGACCTAGCCTACTCTCCTGGTCCCCTGCTTACTGAAGCTGACATTCCCCTGACTGGCAGAGGAAGTGTCTGGCTGCAGCAGTGTTCTCCCTGAACTGACATCCCCCTCATCTGCCAACCGTGCAAACTTGTTGGGGTGTGTCAGATCAGGGCTAGCCTCCCTGGCACTCTTCCCTCTACCCGCTTTCTAACTGTTACCTAGCTAGCTACCTCACTTTACTGAGCCTCCTCGCTACCACCCTCCCCCACATCTACCCAATAGAGTGCTTGCTCAGTGAGCAGCAAACTCTTTTCCAAATTGTCAACGCTTCTCAGTGTTGAAATTCTCCCTTTTAGATACTCCATGTGCGATTCCAAACAGGCAATTTGCTCACATTTTGAACAAATGTATGCACCCTTAAACGGCTGTTCCAAGACTGCATACATTAGACAAGACTGTCAATACTGGAACACATACTAAGTGGGGATTATGCAAGAAAAGAGAAAATTACAATATAGTGCAGTGATAAGAATCTAACTTACTGTAGTCCCCTCCTAGTCCCTGAATATGAAGTCACGTAATCTAAAGTCACACACTTAATGCAAACATACACTAGAACTCAAACACGTGAACGCTCACAAACTCGCGTTATTTGCCTGCTTGTATAAATGCAGCTCTTAACCCCTTAGTGACCAAGCACATTTTTTAAAAATTGCATTCCAAGAGCTAGAACTTTTTTCTTTTTTCATAAATGTACTTGTAGGAGGTCTTATTTTTTGCAGGACAAGTTATAGTTTTTAATACACCATTTTAAGTACATGTAATGATTGATTAAAGCCAGCCGTTTAGCTAAAACCCCCTTTGTTTACGTCAGTAAAAACACGTATCCACCCTGCTTTTTTTCCTCTGGATTCAAAGGACTGAGCTGCCCTCAAGGCTGGCTTTTTAACTTCTCCTAATTAGACAGCCTCACCCTAATTACTCACCTGGTCAACACCCTTGAGAAGGAAGAGAAAAAAAAATGTTTTCATTGTATACTCTCAGCTGCTATGCAATAAACCTGGCAGCAAAAGCAAGTCACAGTGTACAATAAAGTCAGGCACAGCCACTCAGCAATGCACACAAATAATTTAGCTCTCACAGATGTTAAATTTACTGTAAAAAAATATATATATTTATGTAGGAAAAAATAAAAACAATGCTTAATTGGTATCTCTGGTAATGATCTGATCATTCATCTCGTATGGTGACCATTTACCGAAACAGTATGATGTAATAAAAGTGTTCAAAAAGCCATTACGTACCCCAAAATTGTTTCAGTGAAAAACACAACTTATGCCATTAAAAAAAAAAACACTCGGATGATCGAAAAATAATAACATTATGGGTCTTTGAATTTAGGGACCCAAAAATAAGTATTTTTTTTAAACAGAGTTTGCAAATGTAGAAAAACATAAAAAAAAAAAAAGTAAATTCCCTACTGGTGTAATCGTTCTGTCACACAGAATAAAGTCTTATAAAATTCTGCACATTTTGATTCTCCCAAGGAAGGGTTTACCAATGAATCTCCAATGTAATTTTAATACATAAATCTACCGTACCATTTTCATATTCCATATAGGATGCTTATACAGTATGCTATGCATAAGCAGAAAACTACAGGAATACAATACAAAGCAATTTTGCTGTTCTTTTCACTTTTCTTTTTAGTGGTGATATCTTTATAAATATGTATTTGATATAAGAAATTTCCTTTGAGCTGTAAGTCAACCCGTGTATTACTCAGTCTGATCCATGCATATAATGATATGTGATTTTCCTATAATTCTCACTGAATGCCTCACAAGGAAGTTGTCAATAAAAGCTCCATGCTGCGATGCTACAGACGAAGATGAACATGGGGGATTTCTGTGGCACTACCTGTATTTCAAATAACAGACAAATCAGCTACTGTGTAAGTCACCATGTGGGATCAACAAATATGTCTTTTAGATACAGTATGACATCAATAAAATCTAAACTGTCTTTAAAGGATAACTGTCATATATATATATTTTTTTGGAGTATTGGATTGTGGTGATTAATATCACCTTGGTGGTGCAGCGTCCCACTACGTGTGTGTGGGCACTGCTTAAAAGCACTTTTTACCTTGTCAACAGTACTATGTTGTAATGTATGATTTTGTGTGTATGTATCTGCAAAATCCCAGTTACCAGGCAGATTAGGTGAAATTTGTACATCCCACCACTAGATGGGGATATAACTTAGGTCTTATATATACCTAGGTCAGGCCTAGTGAGACAGATGAGTTCACACCAGGTTGTTGAAAATGTAGTTCAGAAGAGAGCAGATCTGGGGGAGTCAGATCAGATTAGTGGGAGAAAATGTAGAGTGAAGACTTCATGACACAGATTAGTACGTGGAGCCAACTTTGCTAGGAGGTGATACTCAGATGTTAGGCGCAGAAGAGCGTTTTCCTTCTGTGGCCAGACTATAGACTTGCATCCCTGACCAGTAGGAGAAGAGTTTGCCTCCCTGGAAAAGAAACAAGCTTTCCTAAGGAATCATCAGTGATAAGAGCCATTATTGAGGGCCACAGACACCTTTGCATGGTGGAGGATTTATAGCTTCTGGCAGCCACACCAAACTTCTGAGAGACAGTTGCGTTTTCCTGTCTAAATATTCAGCTTGTAGGGAAAGACAAATAATAGGATCCCACACATCAGGAACCAGGTACACCTAACCCACTGCTCCAAAACAAAAAAAAACAGAACAGCCTAGAAACAGTGGATTTGCAGAATCAACTCTGTACCATCAAGAAACTGCATATTTGTACTGCTGCAACCAAAGACATCTACAGTAAAAGTTGTGAGTTGCATTTCACCACTGTCTACCTCATTATTACCACTATTGGTTGTACCACCATTAACGGTACTGGCGTCACGACAAAAACCATCAAGGGACTCAGCCGCAACAAGCACCCTAAGCACCCCTAACATCAAGGGCACCTCAACCACCATCTTGGCTGATGCTCCCTACACAGAGGGTGCCCCGGAGGAATTTGTGCTGTCCACCTCAACACTGTGCTGCCAGCCCAGGGAGGCTTTCTGCTAACCGTGAGTAAACTGATGAACTGTGGGTTATATTATTTGGCCCCTCATCGGTCCACCGTGCACCTCACGTGTTGCCCCTGCACTACTGGCTGGCTGCATAACTTTTATTGGAGTCACAAACAGGATATCTACCCCTGCGCCATATTTGAGAGACTGTCGCATGTGAATAAGCCCCTTTATCTGATTGAGAGACTTTTGCTTATTGTGAGCTGTTTTGGGCTACAGAACCGTTTGAACTGCTTGAAAAGTATATGGAGGTGCTATACTAGTCCCCAGCATCAAAACCGCAGTGTTAAATGTGAGAAAATCCAACATTCGTGTGTCACTATAACTGCTTGCTGTCAGTGAATAGACTGTTTCTATGCAATTAAGATGGCCGCCGGAGTTTTGATTTGAAAAATACTGCGCCATCACTGTGGACAAGTTAGCGACACCCCTTGAAGAGCGGGGAAACGTAGTTCCGCCCATTTATGCAAAATTGTCTGTTCAAAGCCCATCCTACCTTGACTGTGTGGGTTCCGAGAGGCCGGCCCTGTATGCAAACGCAGCACCGCCTTCTTTGCCCTATGAAGAGTTCTCCCATAGAAACAAAATGGGTGGAACTATGTATGGAATATCAATGTGCCTACCTGTTAAATGTTTGGACCAAAGCGCTGACGCCTATGAACATCTTTTTACACAAAAGACTGCCCCAGTATTGTGTGTCACCAAACAACCGAACCCAATTGAAGTACTGACCGGTATTGTGCCGAAAGCCCGACTCGTTGAGACCGCCCCTTGTGTGGTGGATAATGGTTGCGCCGCTCCTGTCATTCAAACAGACCCGGGAGGCGGGCCTAGAACTTTGGAAGAGCGTGACGTGCGTGCGCACGTTAGAAGCAGAGACGCTGGTTGCTGCAGAGGGAGTGGTTGCTGCAAAGTGTCGGAGCAGCATGGCCGAGAAACAAGAGCGCTCTGCACCTGAAAATGAATCCAGACGGAAACCGGTCACCGCCCCGACTTGGACCCCCACAGATATGACTCCGGAGCTACAGGTTCGTGTGCAGGAGTTGTGGGACCGACACTGGAGGGAGCGTAGTGGAGATCGCGGCTCTGAGTCTGCAGAGTAGTGCAGGTCAGCATACACCCGCAATGTCGCGACCCCAGTCTCTGAAAATAACCGAAAGGTCCGGTCAGTCTGAAGATGTTCCCACCATAGCGTGGCCCTCTATGGAACATACCGCGCTTTGGGCAAAATTGTCTGCAGAAATAAAGTCTGCCCGACTTCTGCGCAATCATGCCTGTAAGCATTATAATGAGGGACTAACCCGCAAACTGTTGGAGGCACCGGTAGAGGATTTCCCGGTACCCAGTACGCAAACTGGGCCGAGTGCTGGATTTTTTAAAGCAGCGGGGATTTGGATTCATCTGTGATTTGTCAACAGATCGTGAGTACTATGTGAACCGCCGATCTGTAAAAAGGAAAGAACTTCCCCCTTGGCTACATAGCTTATATATTGGAGAAGTGGTCGAGTTCACCTCTGCAGAGGGTAAACGTGGACCCTATGCCACTGCAGTCCACAGGCCAGGACAACCTACAGAGCCCCAGGAGCTTACTCAAGACTCTGAGTCTGAGGAAGAGTCAGAAAATAAACTTCCTACTGCCCCCGAGCGGCCTGATGCCAAGTATATACCACCCAGTACTACACAGAACCAATACGCCACTGGTTTTGCAGGAACTAACATCCTTTGGCAACCCGCCTGTCACCGCCACTTCTGTGAGAAGATCAGACAGACGTCCTTTTCTACCTCTTGCATGATGCTCTTTGTTTTGGTGTCACTTTGTCATCTCATTTCCTTCTCCCAGGTGTCACCAATTTAGACTAATCCTCTTTCCTTTATATTCCCTCCCATACTGCCTCACTTTGCGGTTTATACTACTTCCTGAATTGAAAGTGTTTACTGCTGGACACATCTGTTGCTGCTTGTTCAGATAAGTCCTTTCATGTATTGTGTATTCTTGCTGGCTTGATTCTAGGTGACCCTGACTCCCTCCGTATTAAGTGCAGGGAGCCGGTGGTCGTGTCCCCTCACTATTATAGGGTTTTCAGGAGTCAGACAGTCTAGGTATGAGGGCATGCAATCGTCTACCTCTGAGACCCTTGTATGTGCTTAGCAGTCAGGGTGAGCTCTTAGGGTTTTATAGGGGTCACCTTTATGCTCCTTAGTTTGGGATCAAGCCAGTCGGATGTTTATCTATAACTTCCAGCTATCTGCAACATCATCCGTGACATTATAAACCACCATTACCGTCTTAAGCATGGATCCGGTTTCAACCTTGATTGACCGCATGCAAGGTCTTTCACTGGAGGTAGCAGATCTCCATAAAACTCTGTCTCAGTTTCAGGTGACCGGTTCTGCTTGCGTTCATGGAGTTTGTTCCGAGCCTAAGATCTCGCTTCTGGATACGTTCTCCGGGGGTAGTGAGAATTTTGTTCGCTTTAGAGAGGCTTGCAAACTCCATTTTCGCCTACTTCCCCATTCCTCTGGTGATGAGGAGCAGAGGGTGGGGATCATCATCTCGCTGCTCAGGGATAACGCTAAGTCTTGGGCCTTTTTCGCTGCCGGTAAGGGCACGGGCCCTCCGATCGGTGGATGAATTTTTTGTAGCCCTGGGGCAGATATATGATGACCCGGATCGTATTGCTCTGGCTGAATCTAAACTGCGCCTTTTATGCCAGGGTAAATACTCTGCAGAGATATATTGTTCTGAATTTCGGAGATGGGCAGCTGATACTGGTTGGAACGATGCTGCACTCCGAAGTCAATTTTGCCATGGTCTTTCGGAGGGATTGAAAGATGCATTTGCTTTTCATGAGAGACCTGCCTCGTTGGAGTCTGCCATGTCTCTAGCTGTTCGTATTGACAGGCGTCTTAGAGAGAGAGGAGAGACCACTCCTTCCTGTCATATTCAGTCCAAGGACAGTGGGGCGGTCTCATTCAGTGCGCAGGGGCCTCAGTCTCTCTCAATCCCCTGTGAACAGGAGGCCATGCAGCTGGGTTTGCTTGCCTCTGATAGTAGAGGATTCAGCTCTCAGAGGAGAGTTTGTTTCTGTTGTGGGGGTATAAATAATGTGGCTAATGTTTGCTCCTCTAGGAGATTCAGGGAGTTTTCTGAGGGTAATAAAGAAACAAAAAGAAAAAAAACCTCTAAAAACTTTCCATTTGCTACTATTGGCAAGGTTGATGCGGACATTGAAGGTTTGCCGTTTGCTTGTAGTTCCCATTTTCTCCTACCTGCCAGGGTGGCGCTAGATAGCAAGAACATTGTTTGTGAGATTTTTGTAGATAGTGGAGCAGCTGTCAATCTCATTGATAATCAATTTGCTATAACACATGGTTTCCAGGTATGCACTTTGGAAAAGGATATACCTGTTTTTGCTATCGATTCCGCTCCACTTTCTCAAAAATCGTTAAAGGGCATAGTTCACAATATCTGTTTGACTGTGGGTGATGCTCATGTTGAGGATATGTCATGTTTCGTTCTAAGCGGATTACCTACTCCTCTAGTGTTGGGGCTACCCTGGCTCACTAAACATAACCCCACCATTGATTGGCAAGCAAGGTAAATAAATGGTTGGAGTGACTTTTGCAGAGAGAATTGCCTCACAAGGCGTCTCTTTTAGAGGTTTCTACCAAGACTGTACCATCTTTTCTCTCTGAATTTTCGGACGTGTTTTCCGAGAGTGGTGTCCAGGAGCTGCCCCCTCACCGGGAGTACGATTGCCCTATTAATCTCATCCCAGGCGCCAAGCTGCCAAAATCACATTTATACAATCTCTCCCAACCTGAAAGAGTCGCTATGCGTACTTATATCGATGAGAGCCTGAGAAAGAAACACATCCGACCCTCGAAGTCACCTATTGCCGCTGGTTTATTTTTTGTTAAGAAAAAAGATGGTTCTTTAAGACCTTGTCTGGATTTCAGGGAGCTGAACTGTATCACAATTCGTGACCCATATCCGCTTCCTCTGATCCCGGACCTGTTTAACCAGATTGTTGGGGCTAAAGTTTTTTCTAAGTTGGATTTAAGAGGGGCATACAACCTAGTCAGGGTCAGGGAAGGGGACGAATGGAAGACGGCCTTCAATACCCCTGAGGGTCATTTCGAGAATTCGGTTATGCCCTTTGGCTTGATGAATGCTCCGGCCGTCTTCCAACATTTTGTGAACAGCATTTTTTATCATTTAATGGGGAAATTTGTACTGGTGTATCTAGATGATATTTAGATTTTTTCTCCTGATTTCAAAACTCATAGGGACCACCTACCCAGGTCTTGCTCATTCTGCGGGAGAATAAATTGTACGCTAAACTGGAAAAATG
Organism: Bufo bufo; assembly: GCF_905171765.1. Taxonomy (NCBI): domain Eukaryota; kingdom Metazoa; phylum Chordata; class Amphibia; order Anura; family Bufonidae; genus Bufo; species Bufo bufo. Next base: position 378,667,746 of record NC_053390.1, read on the forward strand.
TGTGTTTGCGGTTCCGGAGATCGAATTTTTTGGGTTTTGGGTTTTGCCAATTATTACAGAAAGTTCATTTTGAATTATTCCTCTGTTGTTAAGCCACTCACTGATATGACTAAAAAGCGGGTAGGTTTTTCCTCCTGGTCGGTAGATGTGCTTAAGGCCTTTTCTAGTATCAAAGAGAGTTTTGCTTCCGCTCCCATTTTGGTAATACCTGATGTCTCTCTACCTTTTATTGTTGAGGTGGACGCTTCTGAGGTGGGTGTGGGTGCGGTCTTATCTCAGGGTCCCTCTCCTGCCAAATGGCGACCGCGTGCCTTTTTCTCAAGGAAACTCTCCTCTGCAGAGAGAAATTACGATGTGGGAGATAGGGAGTTGTTGGCCATCAAATTAGCTTTTGAGGAATGTCGCCATTGGTTAGAGGGAGCCAGACACCCTATTACCGTGTTTACCGACCATAAGAATCTGGCCTACTTGGAATCAGCCAAGCGTCTGAACCCGAGACAGGCCAGATGGTCTTTATTCTTTTCTAGGTTTAATTTTGTTGTCACGTTCCGCCCTGGGGTTAAAAATGTGAAGGTGGATGCCCTGTCACGTTGTTTTCCGGGAGGGGGGAACTGTGAAGACCCGGGTCCCATTTTGGCTGAAGGGGTGGTCGTCTCTGCTCTTTATCCTGATTTGGAGGCAGAGGTTCAGGCAGCCCAGGAAGAGGCTCCTGATCTTTGTCCTCCTAAGAGGTTGTTTGTGCCTCTCGCTTTACGACACAAGGTTTTTAATGAGCACCACGATACTGCCCTTGCTGGGCACCCGGGAAGTAGAGCCACAGTAGATCTCATTGCTCGGAGATTCTGGTGGCCGGCTCTTCGTAAGACGGTTGAGGGTTTTGTGGCAGCCTGCTAGACTTGCGCTCGTGCCAAGGTCCCTCATTCTCGGCCATCGAGTTCTCTCCTCCCGTTACCCATTCCTTCCCGTCCTTGGATGCATCTGTCCATGGACTTCATTACGGACCTACTTCGTTCCTCGGGGAAGACTGTGATTCTGGTGGTAGTCGATCGTTTTAGCAAAATGGCTCATTTCATTCCCTTTCCTGGGTAACCCAATGCTAAGACGTTGGCGCAATCGTTTGATGATCACATTGTTAAATTGCATGGCATTCCTTCAGACATTGTTTCTGATAGGGGCACGCAATTTGTTTCCAGATTCTGGAAGGCCTCTGTTCTCGCTTGGGGATTCAGTTGTCATTTTCTTCTGCTTTTCACCCGCAGTCGAATGGTCAGACCGAACGCGTCAATCAGAATCTGGAGACATGTGGCGAAGAATCAGGAGGATTGGTATTCTTTTTTGTCCCTTGCTGAGTTTGCTTTAAATAACCGTTGCCAGGAGTCCTCTGATAAGTTACCATTTTTTGGTGCATATGGGTTTCATCCACAGTTTGGGACATTCTCTGGAGAGGGGTCTTCTGGTTCACCTGATGAGGAGAGATTTTCCTCGTCTTTGTCATTTATTTGGCAAAAGATTCAGGGTAATTTGAAGAGGATGAGTGAGAGATATAAGCGAAGATCCATAATGTTTTTCATAGGTCCCTATTAAAACCTTATGTCCAACCCACTGTACCCTCCTCTTTGCCTCCTCCTCCGATTTTTGTTGATGGTAATCTTGAATTCCAGGTCTCTAGGATTGTGGATTCTCGCATTATCCGCGGTTCTCTCCAATACCTTGTTCATTGGGAGGGTTATGGTCCTGAGGAGAGGATGTGGGTCCCAGTGGCGGACATTAAGGCCACTCGTCTCATCAAGGCTTTCCATAGGTCTCGTCTCTGAGAAGGTGGGTTTTGGGTGTCCGGAGTCCACCCGTAGAGGGAGGGGTACTGTCACCGCCACTTCTGTGAGAAGATCTGACAGACGTCCTTTTCTACCTCTTGCATGATGCTCTTTGTTTTGGTGTCACTTTGTCATCTCATTTCCTTCTCCCAGGTGTCACCTATTTAGACTATTCCTCTTTCCTTTATATTCCCTCCCATACTGCCTCACTTTGCGGTTTATACTACTTCTTGGATTGAAAGTGTTCACTGCTGGAGACGTCTGTTGCTGCTTGTTCAGATAAGTCCTTTCATGTATTGTGTTTTCTTGCTGGCTTGATTCTAGGTGACCCTGACTCCCTCCGTATTAAGTGCAGGGAGCCGGTGGTCGTGTCCCCTCACTATTATAGGGTCTTCAGGTGTCAGACAGTCTAGGTACGAGGGCATGCCTCTGAGACCCTTGTATGTGCTTAGCAGTCAGAGTGAGCTCTTAGGGTTTTATAGGGGTCACCTTTATGCTCCTTAGTTTGGGATCAAGCCAGTCGGATGTTTATCTATAACTTCCAGCTATCTGCAACATCATCCGTGACACCGCCATTGTCACCAGAGATCCTGACACCAAGCCTAAACCCCAAAGGGAAAGGGTTAGAAGGAGGAGGCCCGAGCCTCAAAACCTCACTACAGCCACAGAGGACTGTGCTATGCTATTGCAACAACTGGCTGTACAGCAATGACAGGGGTTTACTATTCCTCACTATGGAGAGGAGCCTGCTGGTTCTTCAACACAGAAATTAACCGAAAGATCAAATCCTGTGACCAGAAATGACCCTACTGTTGGGCTGGCTTATAAAGAGAAAAGAGAACTGCCCCCTATCTTTGAAAAGGTGAAGCAGGAACTTGGTTTGCCATCTACACCTAAGCAGAGAGTGATGGAGGGACGACCAGAAGGATCATCCCCTGATTCCTGGGATTCTGGGAGCCTAGTTCCGACAGATGTGTCTTCCTGTTCGGATCGCTACAACTAAGTAGGCCATTCACTTACCACTAATATGGAGCAGGAGCTGCCATTGTTTGAGAGGACTTCTCTTCTTGTTTTTGTTTTTGAGCCCCACTCTAAGTTCTTTTGCAAGGACTCCACCTATTTCAAGAATTTTGCACTACAATTGTGTTTTACCATGTTTAACCCCTTTTTACCCCATTTCCATGTTATCAAGGGACTGTATTAACGCAACGTTTAAATCTAAATACCCAGAAATACTTTTCTGTGCATAACTGTTCTACAACAAAATTTTTGCACTTTAAAATGTTTTTATACATGTTTTATACCCCATTTTAGGTATGGACTTTATCTTCTGAGCCATATCATGGACTTTACTGCCCTTATGTGAGATCATTCTCCTATAACCATTTTTTTTGGGCCATAACACATCTACCATAAAGAGAAAATGTATGTGATATATTTTATATATTTGCCTAGAATGTATTTTTGTGCATAACTCTTTATTTACAGGAGGTTATTGAAGAGTCATGATAATGCATTGCAATGTCTATATTCACATGTGCATATTTGGTGGAGTGTATTTGGTGTATTTCAGGACACGGCTTAGAGATCCACAGCTTCAGACAATATAAACGTTGAGGGCGACTTACATTTTACCATGGGCGAATGCACGTCCCACTACGTGTGTGTGGGCACTGCTTAAAAGCACTTTTTACCTTGTCAACAGTACTATGTTGTAATGTATGATTTTGTGTGTATGTATCTGCAAAATCCCAGTTACCAGGCAGATTAGGTGAAATTTGTACATCCCACCACTAGATGGGGATATAACTTAGGTCTTATATATACCTAGGTCAGGCCTAGTGAGACAGATGAGTTCAGACCAGGTTGTTGAAAATGTAGTTCAGAAGAGAGCAGATCTGAGGGAGTCAGATCAGATTAGTGGGAGAAAATGTAGAGTGAAGACTTCATGACATAGATTAGTGAGTGGAGCCAACTTCGCTAGGAGGTGATACTCAGATGTTAGGCGCAGAAGAGCGTTTTCCTTCTGTGGCCGGACTATAGACTTGCATCCCTGACCAGTAGGAGAAGAGTTTGCCTCCCTGGAAAAGAAACAAGCTTTCCTAAGGAATCATCGGTGATAAGAGCCATTATTGAGGGCCACAGACACCTTTGCATGGTGGAGGATTTATAGCTTCTGGCAGCCACACCAAACTTCTGAGAGACAGTTGAGTTTTCCTGTCTAAATATTCAGCTTGTAGGGAAAGACAAGGAATAGGATCCCACACATCAAAAAGGAACCAGGTACACCTAACCCACTGCTCCCAAAACAAAAAAAAAACCTGAACAGCCTAGAAACAGTGGATTTGCAGAATCAACTCTGTACCATCAAGAAACTGCATTTTTGTACTGCTGCAACCAAAGACATCTACATTAAAAGTTGTGAGTTGCATTTCACCACTGTCTACCTCATTATTACCACTATTGGTTGTACCACCATTAACCACCTCAGCCCCCAGTGCTTAAACACCCTGAAAGACCAGGCCACTTTTTACACTTCTGACCTACACTACTTTCACCGTTTATTGCTCGGTCATGCAACTTACCACCCAAATGAATTTTACCTCCTTTTCTTCTCACTAATAGAGCTTTCATTTGGTGGTATTTCATTGCTGCTGACATTTTTACTTTTTTTGTTATTAATCGAAATTTAACGATTTTTTTGCAAAAAAATGACATTTTTCACTTTCAGTTGTAAAATTTTGCAAAAAAAACGACATCCATATAGAAATTTTGCTCTAAATTTATAGTTCTACATGTCTTTGATAAAAAAAAAAAGTTTGGGTAAAAAAAAAATGGTTTGGGTAAAAGTTATAGCGTTTACAAACTATGGTACAAAAATGTGAATTTCCGCTTTTTGAAGCAGCTCTGACTTTCTGAGCACCTGTCATGTTTCCTGAGGTTCTACAATGCCCAGACAGTACAAACACCCCACAAATGACCCCATTTCTGAAAGTACACACCCTAAGGTATTCGCTGATGGGCATAGTGAGTTCATATAACTTTTTATTTTTTGTCACAAGTTAGCGGAAAATAATGATTTCTTTTTTTTCTTACAAAGTCTCATATTCCACTAACTTGCGACAAAAAAAAAAAAGTTCTATGAACTCACTATGCCCATCAGCGAATACCTTGGGGTCTCTTCTTTCCAAAATGGGGTCACTTGTGGGGTAGTTATACTGCCCTGGCATTCTAGGGGCCCAAATGTGTGGTAAGGAGTTTGAAATCAAATTCTGTAAAAAATGACCTGTGAAATCCGAAAGGTGCTCTTTGGAATATGGGCCCCTTTGCCCACCTAGGCTGCAAAAAAGTGTCACACATCTGGTATCTCCGTACTCAGGAGAAGGTGGGGAATGTGTTTTGGGGTGTCATTTTATATATACCCATGCTGGGTGAGAGAAATATCTTGGCAAAAGACAACTTTTCCCATTTTTTTATACAAAGTTGTCATTTGACCAAGATATTTATCTCACCCAGCATGTGTATATGTAAAAAGACACCCCAAAACACATTCCTCAACTTCTCCTGAGTACGGGGATACCAGATGTGTGACACTTTTTTGCAGCCTAGGTGGGCAAAGGGGCCCATATTCCAAAGAGCACCTTTCGGATTTCACTCCTCATTTTTTCCTGAATTTGATTTCAAACTCCTTACCACACATTTGGGCCCCTAGAATACCAGGGCAGTATAACTACCCCACAAGTGACCCCATTTTGGAAAGAAGACACCCCAAGGTATTCCGTGAGGGGCATGGCGAGTTCCTAGAATTTTTTATTTTTTGTCACAAGTTAGTGGAAAATGATGATTTTTTTTTTTTTTTTTTTCATACAAAGTCTTATATTCCACAAACTTGTGACAAAAAATAAAAACTTCCATGAACTCACTATGCCCATCAGCGAATACCTTGGGGTCTCTTCTTTCCAAAATGGGGTCACTTGTGGGGTAGTTATACTGCCCTGGCATTCTAGGGGCCCAAATGTGTGGTAAGTAGGTAAATGACCTGTGAAATCCGAAAGGTGCTCTTTGGAATGTGGGCCCCTTTGCCCACCTAGGCTGCAAAAAAGTGTCACACATCTGGTATCTCTGTATTCAGGAGAAGTTGAGGAATGTGTTTTGGGGTGTCTTTTTACATATACCCATGCTGGGTGAGATAAATATCTTGGTCAAATGCCAACTTTGTATAAAAAAATGGGAAAAGTTGTCTTTTGCCAAGATATTTCTCTCACCCAGCATGGGTATATGTAAAATGACACCCCAAAACACATTCCCCAACTTCTCCCGATTACGGAGATACCAGATGTGTGACACTTTTTTGCAGCCGAGGTGGGCAAAGGGGCCCATATTCAAAAGAGCACCTTTCGGATTTCACAGGTCATTTTTTACAGAATTTGATTTCAAACTCCTTACCACACATTTGGGCCCCTAGAATGCCAGGGCAGTATAACTACCCCACAAGTGACCCCATTTTGGAAAGAAGAGACCCCAAGGTATTCGCTGATGGGCATAGTGAGTTCATGGAAGTTTTTATTTTTTGTCACAAGTTAGTGGAATATGAGACTTTGTATGAAAAAAAAAAAAAAAAATAAGCATTTTCCACTAACTTGTGACAAAAAATAAAAAATTCTAGGAACTCGCCATGCCCCTCACGGAATACCTTGGGGTGTCTTCTTTCCAAAATGGGGTCACTTGTGGGGTAGTTATACTGCCCTGGCATTTTCCAGGGGCCCTAATGTGTGGTAAGTAGGTAAATGACCTGTGAAATCCTAAAGGTGCTCTTTGGAATATGGGCCCCTTTGCCCACCTAGGCTGCAAAAAAGTGTCACACATGTGGTATCGCCGTATTCAGGAGAAGTTGGGGAATGTGTTTTGGGGTGTCATTTTACATATACCCATGCTGGGTGAGAGAAATATCTTGGCAAATGACAACTTTTCCCATTTTTTTATACAAAGTTGGCATTTGACCAAGATATTTCTCTCACCCAGCATGGGTATATGTAAAATGACACCCCAAAACACATTCCCCAACTTCTCCTGAGTACGGCGATACCAGATGTGTGACACTTTTTTGCAGCCTAGATGCGCAAAGGTGCCCAAATTCCTTTTAGGAGGGCATTTTTAGACATTTGGATACCAGACTTCTTCTCACGCTTTGGGGCCCCTAGAATGCCAGGGCAGTATAAATACCCCACATGTGACCCCATTTTGGAAAGAAGACACCCCAAGGTATTCAATGAGGGGCATGGCGAGTTCATAGAAATTTTTTTTTTTTGGCACAAGTTAGCGGAAATTGATATTTTTAATTTTTTTCTCACAAAGTCTCCCGTTCCGCTAACTTGGGACAAAAATTTCAATCTTTCATGGACTCAATATGCCCCTCACGGAATACCTGGGGGTGTCTTCTTTCCGAAATGGGGTCACATGTGGGGTATTTATACTGCCCTGGCATTCTAGGGGCCCTAAAGCGTGAGAAGAAGTCTGGAATATAAATGTCTAAAAAATTTTACGCATTTGGATTCCGTGAGGGGTATGGTGAGTTCATGTGAGATTTTATTTTTTGACACAAGTTAGTGGAATATGAGACTTTGTAAGAAAAAAAAAAAAAATTCCGCTAACTTGGGCCAAAAAAATATCTGAATGGAGCCTTACAGAGGGGTGATCAATGACAGGGGGGTGATCAATGACAGGGGGGTGATCAATGACAGGGGGGTGATCAATGACAGGGGGGTAATCAGGGAGTCTATATGGGGTGATCACCACAGTCATTGATCATGCCCCTGTAAGGCTTCATTCAGACGTCCGGATGCGTTTTGCGGATCCGATCCATCTATCAGTGCATCCGTAAAAATCATGCGGACATCTGAATGGAGCTTTACAGGGGGGTAATCAATGACAGGGGGGTAATCAATGACAGGGGGGTGATCAGGGAGTCTATATGGGGTGATCACCACAGTCATTGATCATGCCCCTGTAAGGCTTCATTCAGACGTCCGGATGCGTTTTGCGGATCCGATCCATCTAACAGTGCATCCGTAAAAATCATGCGGACATCTGAATGGAGCTTTACAGGGGGGTAATCAATGACAGGGGGGTGATCACCACAGTCATTGATCATGCCCCTGTAAGGCTTCATTCAGACGACCGGATGCGTTTTGCGGATCCGATCCATGTATCAGTGCATCCGTAAAAATCATGCGGACATCTGAATGGAGCTTTCCAGGGGGGTGATCAGGGAGTCTATATGGGGTGATCACCACAGTCATTGATCATGCCCCTGTAAGGCTTCATTCAGACGTCCGGATGCGTTTTGCGGATCCGATCCATCTATCAGTGCATCCGTAAAAATCATGCGGACATCTGAATGGAGCTTTACAGGGGGTTGATCAATGACAGGGGGGTAATCAATGACAGGGGGGTGATCAGGGAGTCTATATGGGGTGATCAGGGGTGATCAGGGGTGATTAGGGGTGATCAGGGGCTAATAAGGGGTTAATAAGTGACGGGGGGGGGTGTAGTGTAGTGTAGTGTAGTGGTGCTTGGTGCTACTTTACTGAGCTACCTGTGTCCTCTGGTGGTCGATCCAAACAAAGGGGACCACCAGAAGACCAGGTAGCAGGTATATTAGACGCTGTTATCAAATCAGCGTCTAATATACCTGTTAGGGGTTAAAAAAAACACATCTCCAGCCTGCCAGCGAACGATCGCCGCTGGCAGGCTGGAGATCAACTCTCTTACCTTCCGTTCCTGTGAGCGCGCGCGCCTGTGTGCGCGCGTTCACAGGAAGTCTCGCGTCTCGCGAGATGACGCGTATATGCGTGACTGTGCGCAGCGCTGCCACCTCCGGAACGCGATCCTGCGTTAGGCGGTCCGGAGGTGGTTAACGGTACTGGCGTCACGACAAAAACCATCAAGGGACTCAGCCCCAACAAGCACCCTAAGCACCCCTAACATCAAGGCACCTCAACCATCATCTTGGCTGATGCTCCCTACACAGAGCGTGCCCCGGAGGATTTTGTGCTGTCCACCCTTAACACTGTGCTACCAGCCCAGGGAGGCTTTCTGCTAACCGTGAGTAAACTGATGAACTGTGTGTTATATTATTTGGCCCCTCATCGGTCCTCCGTGCACCACAAGTGTTGCCCCTGCGCTACTGGCTGGCTGCAGTGGGCCTATTTCAACTTTTTACTGTGTATTCAATTACCCCTTAATTCCACATTTTTGTTCCCTGTACTGCCTACTTTTACCTGTGCTTAAAATAGGGTTGCTAGGCATGGTCCATCCAAACAGATAGACGGAGCACACAGCGTGCAAGGTCACATTACTGACAGCCAGGGACTGTAAGTAAATGATTCAAGCCAGGTCCTCCCCAGCAGCTGATAACAGTGCCAAGGCTGTTTACACTTGTCCCTGTCCCTGCGCTTGGCAGACGCTCCCTCACTCAGCAGACCTGGAGAATGCAGAGTTGGAGCAGCGCACAACAGGGAAGGGAGATCTGCCATCTGCTCAGTGTATAAATGAAAGCAACATGTGGTAAGAGGACCCCTTTGTGCTGCAGGAGATTAACCCTTTAGGGGGGAGGGCTCTGGTTACTGACACTTTTGGGGGGCTATTGTTACTGGCTAGTGAGGGCAGGCGGTATTAGCCTCAGGGTGAGGGCAGTGGCGGCCATCTTAACTGAATAGTGAGATTGCAGTTTTATGCAGACTGGTTGCTAAGGGCTGAATCTTATTAAATATGGGGTAAGTCAGTCTAATAATAACTGATTCTGGAATATCATGTTATTAGTAACTACGTATATGAAAATTGAAATTAGGGTCTAAATGTGACAGTTATCCTTTAAACTAATGAATAATAATACATTTAACATACATCATTTAATTGTAATTAAAAGTCATGCATAAGGTGGATAGATAGATATTAGTTTTTTTAGATAGATGGATAGACAGATAGACAGATAAATATACAAAAATAGATACAACATAGGTTGATACTAGATAGATAGACAGACAGACAGACAGATGCATAGATAGATAAATATTAGATAATTAGATAGATAGATTCATATTTATATCTCAGAATTACAGGCTACTGAGATTGCAACTACAGTAGTATTAATCAAGCACCGTAGTGCTCGGGCCGAATACATCGGGGTGTTTGGATGCTCGACCGAGCACCTGAGTATAATAGAAGTCAATGGAAGAACCCTTAGCATTAAACCAGGTACCCCCTGCTCTGAAGAGGGGAGGGTGCCTGGTTCATAGGAAAATGTCAGAAATTTATGGAAACACCACCGAAATGGTTCTGTAACAGCATGGGGAGGATCTCTGGATGTATCTTGACTCTCAGGTTGCTGCTGGGAACGATGTTGTCCGAATAGTACGCCACTTTTACAGACTGACAATAATACTCACAAAACCGAATAAAAAATCTATTTTAGAGGAAAAATTTATAGGAAACATTCTTTCCTGTAAATTTACTTGAATATAAAGTGCAAGTGCTGGCAAAAATTACAAGGAAGAGGCACTCTGATACAATCTGTACATCACATAAAGCCTCATTCACATCGTGGTAGAATTTTTCTGGTAGTGGGACTCCTACACTCATAAAGCTTATGCATTAATTGAAAGGGCTGCCAAAAATTACAAGGAACCGGCACTCCAATACACCCTTTATTACACATAAAGGAGGGCATCATACACACCCTTGAAAAATTATGATTGATGGCCTGCTGGTGACCCTCTAAAACATTAGGGGCGAGGGCCTGCTGCTGATCTGACCATCTAAAACATTATGGGTGAGGGCCTATTGCTGCTTTGGTGACTCTAGTTAACCTGGGGCCGATCGCAAGTCCCCGGGGATGGCGACGATCCATTCGGATGTCTGGTCTATCAACTTTCGATGTTCTTGTCAGTGCAAACAATTATAACTACGGGTAACAGGGAATCAGTGTTTGATTCAGGAGAGGGAGCCTGAGAAAAGGCTACGGCTACCACATCCAAGCAAGGCAACATGCGTACAAATTACCATTAGGTATAATTAGGTGAGGGCCTGCAGGTGAGCTGATCCAATAAAATATTTTAGGTGTGGGCCTGCAGGTGAGCTGACCCTGTAAAATATTTTAGGGGGTGGCCTGCTAGTGAGCTGACCCTGTAAAAAAAATTATGCGAGTGCCTGCTGGTGAGCTGACCCTGTAAAACATTATATGCAAGGGCATTCAGGTGAGATGACCATCTAAAAAAATTATATGTGAGGGCATTCAGGTGAGCTGACCCTGTAAAAGATTTTAGGTGCGGGCCTGCTGGTGAGCTGACCCAGTGAAAGATTGTAGGTGAAGTCCTGCTGGTTAGCTGACCTTCTAAAAAATTAAATGCAAGGGCCTTTAGGTGAGCTGACCCTGTAAAAGATTTGAGGTGCGGGCCTGCTGTTGAGCTGACCCTGTAAAAGATTTGAAATGTGGGCCTGCTGGTGAGCTGACCAAGTAAAAAATAGTAGGTGAAGGCCTGCTGGTGAGTTGACCCTCTAAAAAATTATATGTGAGGGCCGGCAGCTGTGCTGACCCTCTAAAAAATGATATGCGAGGGTCTGCAGCTGAGCTGACCCTCTAAAACTAGAGTTGAGCGGACACCTTGATGTTCGGATTCGCCGGGTTCGGCCGAACTTCACAAAAAAGTTCGAGTTCGGGACCCGAACTTGACCCCGAACCCTGACCCCTAAAATGTGGATAGGAAAATGACTTCAAATAACATAAAATACGTAAAAATAAAAAATTATAATCTTGATCTAGGAGGAGGAGGTCCATATGGAGTAGAAGATTGAGGATGCGGTGGATGTGGCGGTGTAGGTGGAAGCGGCGGTGGAGGGGGAGGCGGAGTAGCCAACACTGTTTTTTGTTTTTCTTTTTTCTTTTATTTTATTATTATTATTTTTTTGTTTAAATTTGTGTAGACCCCAAAACATTGAGAAATATAAAAAATAAAACAAAGGAAAAATGCGCTGGAGTACAACAATGGCTGGGTGAGGCCAGTATACATGTAACATGTCTATTCTGCACAAGGTATGGACAAGTCCTGTAGGATCCTTGACTGGTTCATTTTAATGAACGTGAGCTTGTCCACATTGGCTGTGGACAGGCATCTGTGCTTGTCTGTGATAACCACCTCCTGTCATGCTAAACAAACGTTCAGACAATACACTGGCTGCAGGGCAGGCCAGCACCTCCAAGGTGTAAAGGGCAAGCTCCGGCCATGTGCCTAGTTTGGAGACCCAGAAGTTGAAGGGGGCAGACCCATTAGTCAGTACGTGTAGGCGTGTGCACACATACTGCTCCACCATGTCGCACGTCCCCGTGACGTCCACAATCCAATTGGATATCTTCCCTATCAACTTTCAATGTTCTTTTCTGCGCCTACCCTCGTGATCACGGGTAACGGGGAATCAGGGTTCCAAGCCAGAGAGGGAGCCTGAGAAACGGCTACCACATGCAAGGGAGGTCAATGGCTGAATTCTGACCGGGTGGAAATGTGGGACAAGTTATTGAAGCAGAATGCAGAGCAGGGGTTTTTCAACTGCAAAAATGGGTTAATGTCACCCACTAATGAAACAGACGAATTTTAGAAATTTAGGTCCCTGTCACCTATGCAGAGCAGGGGTTTATTCATGGCAAAAATTGTAAAATGTCACCCAAGAATGTAACAGACGCTTTTGCACCCTGCTCCCTCTTTTGCTGTGCTGGTGGCTATGTGCGACCACCGCCTCTTCCTCCGAACTACACAGGTCACTCGCATGACCTTGATTCCATGTGGAGTCGAGGACCTCATCGTCCTCCACATCATCTTCCACCCTCCACATCATCTTTCACCCAGTCTTCACCCCTGCCCTCCTTGTCGGTCTGCATACTTTCGAAAGCCACAGCAGTTGGCACCTGTGTGTTTCATCATCATCCGAGACGTGCTGCGGTGGTCCTCCCATGTACTCATCTTGAAAGATAAGTGGTTGGGCATCGGTGCACTCAATCTCTATCACTTCTGGGGCAGGGCTTTGTGGATGGCCCTGGGAAACCCTGCTAACAGAGTCATAAAAAAGCAGAAGAGACTGCTGCATGACTTGGGGCTCAGACTGCTTGGCTGATTTGAAAGGGGGTGACGTGAAAGACTGATGGCCAAGGGCTGCAGGTGCCAACTCTGATCTTTCAGCAGGGGACTGGGAGGGAGACAATGTGAAGGAACTGTAGGCACTGTCAGCCACCCAATCTACTATCGCCTGTACTTGTTCTGGCCTCACCATTCGTAGAGTCGCATTCCGCCCTACCAAATAACGCTGAAGGTTCTGTCGCCTACTCTCACCTGAGGAAGGTGTTTTACTTGTGCGTGTAGCTGGCACAGATCGACCACGTCCTCACCCTGCAACAGCAGCTCCACCAACACCAGCAGCACCATGACCAGGGCCACGTCCCTTATTTGACGCTCTCCTCATTCTTTGCGTTCACCCACCAGACTAACAGATGGTTTATGTCAGGCGACAATGTAACCGCCAATAGTCAACAATTAAGTTCACTGACAGGCTGTGCCGGTGTCATAAAGAGAAAAAAATTCTGGAGGCAAATTTAATACAATTACTTCACGGTCTCCAAAAATGTGAGTTTGTCAACCAACAATGTAACAGCAGTATTGACTGGTTGTATTGGGCTGTCAGAAATACAGCACAGGCCGCAAATGTAGTATCTAGCACAAAAAAAGTGTTTTTTTCAAACAAAAATATAACGGCAGTATTTAACGTTTGTATTGGACTGTCAGAAAGGCAGCGCCGGCCGAAAATTTAGTATCTAGCACAAAAAGAGTGTTTTTTTCAAACAAAAATATTACAGCAGTATTTAACGTTTGTATTGGACTGCCAGAAATGCAGCGCAGGCCGCAAATGTACTATCTAGCACAAAATGGGTGTTTTTTTTCAAACAAAAATATAACAGCAGTATTTACCGTTTCTGTATTGGACTGTCAGAAATGCAGCGCAGGCCGAAAATGTAGTATCTAGCACAAAATGGGGTTTTTTTCAAACTAAAATATGACAGCAGTATTTAACAGTTGTATTGGACTTTTTAGAAATGCAGTGCAGGCCGCAAACGTAGTATCTAGCACAAAATGGGTGTTTTTTTCAAACAAAAATATAACAGCAGTATTTAACGTTTGTATTGGACTGTCAGAAATACAGCGCAGGCCGTAAATGTAGTATCTAGCACAAAAAAAGTGTTTTTTTTTCAAACAAAAATATAACAGCAGTATTTAACTAGAGTTGAGCGAACACCTGGATGTTCGGGTTCGAGAAGTTCGGCCGAACTTCCCGAAAATGTTCGGGTTCGGGATCCGAACTCGACCCGAACTTCGCCCCGAACCCGAACCCCATTGAAGTCAATGGGGACCCGAACTTTTCATCACTAAAAAGGCTGTAAAACAGCCCAGGAAAGGGCTAGAGGGCTACAAAATGTAGGTAAATCCCCTGCAAACAAATGTGGATAGGGAAATGAATAAAAATAAAAATAAAATAAATAAAAATTAACCAATATCAATTGGAGAGAGGTCCCATAGCAGAAAATCAGGCTTCATGTCACAGCAGAGAATCAGGCTTCATGTCACCCAACACTGGAACAGGCAACTGTCAGATATTTTTAGGCCCCGGCACCCAGACAGAGGAGAGAGGTCCCATAGCAGAGAATCAGGCATGGGCGTGTCTGTTTCCTGCAGCTGAAGTGGAAAGGTGTGTGTGCAGCAGCTCCTGAGAACTTCCACCTCGTTAAGGCCCCAGGGAGATTTTTCAACACCTTAATCCCCTGGGAGGGACCAGGCTTGTGGGGAGATTTTCCACCTTTCTCCCCAGCCCAGGCCCTGCCTCTCCCTAGGGAGCTGGTAGGGGCCTGGGCTATGCGCTCAGGCAAGGCCCAGGATCCTGCTTCCCGGGGTAGGCCGGCGGGAGGTAGGGGAGGCGAGTTACCGGCCTCTGCTCCATCTTCCGCTCCGGGGGTCAGAAGATCAAGCAGGGGTCATGTGGAAGCGTCCCCTGTGGCCCCCAGGGGTGATGCTGTGAAGACCACCAGCCAGTCTGGGAGGGTGGACAGTAACCCTCCAAGAGGCGAGTGGAGAGGCGAGTGGAGTGCTCCTGGAGGTGGGCTGGGAGCGGTGGAAGCTGACTGGGGCAATATGAGGCCTCAGGAGGCAGTCACCACATACAGCTCCCGTATCACGGCCTACCTCCGGGAGTATGAAGAAGCTGGAAAGCTGCTAAAAAGATTCAGGAATGAGTTAAAGCTAGAAAGAGTCAAGGCAAATAAAGCCTCCAAGAATAAGAGGCCAGAGATTTCGGCCAGGATTAAAAACCTAAAAGAAGAGATACAACTACAAGAAGCAAGAAGGATGGTTATCCTGAAGGGTAGTGGCCCCTTTCAAGAGAAGCTAAAGAATGAGGAAAGGTTCTCTGAGATGGCCCAGGCAAGGCAGTCCTGGGAGGAAGAGCCAGAGGAAGACCTGGGGGAGCAGACTCTGGAAGCAAGCCTGCCAGCGGGGCAGAGATGCCAGCAAACGAATCTGCCCCCCGCGAGTTCAGAGGAGGACTACAGCGAGAGCAACCCGGGCGGTCAGCTGATGGAGGAGATCCGTCACCTGGAATCCCCAAGAATCCGAGAAGAAGGGTTTGTTTTTGGTGACGATCTGTTGGAGGAGGATCCAATAAGCAAAAATCATAACAAGGCAAAGAAGACTTCACTAGAGGTGAGATATGTGTATGTGCCTCACCAGCTGTGTTCCGGGCCGACTGCAGGGTCGACTCAGGACGCAGCACCCACTAACCCCCCTAGCACGGTCTCTGTAGTGGTACCGGAGCGCGGGAGTGGGGAGAGGAAAGGAGCTAAGATGGCGTCGAACGCCGTCCTCGCTTGCGGTAGCGAGGACGGCGAAGAGAGGGAGGAGCTAGACAGGAAGGTTTCGGCAGAGAAGGGGGGGCGTGGCCGAGCGTCAGGTGTCCCCGTCTGCCGCCGCGTCCACGGTAGCGCTGGGTAAGTGCACAGTGGAGGTGCGGCGGTATGGGGGGGATGCCATCTCCCCCCCTGTTGCAGTTGATATCAGGTCCCCTGCTTTACCTGCCCTTGTTGGCTCCGCTGCGCCTGTGTTGGGGGCAGCGGGGGCACCTGTGGACACGCCCATAGGAATGTCTGTGGGCGAGGGTGGGTGGAGCCGGATCCCGGTGGCTGGAGTGTGTGTGGCTGGGTGCAGTGGTGCCACAAGCCGGCTGCAGGCAGCAGGAAGGAAAAGTCCAGCAAGACACAACAAACAGGACAATAAAGGAAAAGGGAAAACAATGAAACCTGCCAAAAAGTCTGGGAAAAAACTGGCCACAGCATATAAAGTTTTTAGGGCGGTGGACTCTGCTGCATCCCCTCAATCCTCCCCTGGTACAGGGGGGGTGAGGAGGATTGTAACAGACGCGCAAATACACCTGCCAGCCAATGAGGCCGAAGATACAGCCACAAAAGCTGTGAAGGCTGAGGCTGTGCTGCACAATCGCACCAGAGGTTCCTATTATCCCCACTGGTCCAGTAGTATGTGTGGGGGGGGACAATGAAATAGTGATGGCCACCGCAGAGGTGGGTCCCCTGGGTGAAAGTGATAAAAGTATTGAGATGTTTAATGTTGGGGCTGTTGTCCCGGATCCTGTGGGGGGGAGGGGGGGAGGCCGTCCACTGTAAAAGTGGCGGGGTCCCCCCGTGTGCCCCCCTCAGGGGGGTCCAGCGTGACAGTTGTAACAGGTGGGGGGGAGCCGGTTCTGCTGCCCCTCCTGCGTCCGTGGCGCCTGGCAGAAGTTATGCCAGTGTGGCTGCGGCCGTGGGGGGGGGGAGGGGCTGGCCTCTTTGGCTTCCTCACTCTCAGGGTCTGCTAATGGTGACTTGCAGCGGCGACTGCTGGAGGCCCTCAAAAAGGGGGAGAGCTCCTTTTCCGTAGAGGGGAAGAAGGTGGAATGTTCATTCTGGTTCAACAGACATGGCGTTCGGGCCTTCCAAGAACAGAGCGGGGGCGAGACCACCTGGTCTTCACCCACAACCGGCCCTGGAGCCAGACGGAATGTGGTCTGTCTCAAGTGGAGTAGCGATGAAGCTTGCCCTACTAGGAAGAGGGTAGTGGAGCTCCTGCTTGGGATGGGTTTCAAGGCAACCGACATCTTTGCCTTGATCCATCCTTTTGGCTCCAAGGAGTTTGACATCAGCTTTGTCCGGCCGGAGGGGCTTGAGCTCTTCTGGTCCGGATATGAGCTGGTGAAGAACATGCCGGACTGGCGTGGTTTCGTTGCAAAAGCGATAACCCGCCAGAGTGAGGTCAAGAGAGTGACCGTGATGACCCGTAACGAGTCGCTCTCTTGTATTGACATCATGACCTGGCTGGGTAGGTACGGAGAGGTCCAGGGAATACCAGCTAAAAACCTGGACGAGTTTGGCATTTGGTCGGGTGCCTGGACGTTTAATATCAAGCTTAAGCGTCTGGGCAGTACAGTTTCCCACATTCCATCATCTGCCTTTATTGGCCGAGACAGGATCTTGGTTTTCTACAGGGGGCAGCCTAAGCTCTGTCACAAGTGCGGCAGCCCCACACACTTCAGCGCCAGCTGCCAAGTGCAGAAGTGCGCGTTGTGTGGGGGGACAGGTCATCTAGCTGCATCTTGTGAGGAGATTAGATGCAACCTGTGTGGGGAGCTCGGGCACCCCTTCAGTCGCTGTCCTCTCTCTGAGGCCAATGCGGCCCGAGCTCATGCAGGAGCGGGCCGGGAGGTCCCTTCGGCTGAGGCGGGTGCTGGCAAAGGCAGTGGAGTTAAGGGGTCAGTGAGGAACCAGAACAACCCGTCCCGGCAGAGGCGGAGAGAGAGGCGTCAGGCGGAGAGGGAGGGGGAAGAACCCCGTCCTGGGGTGATGCCCGCTCCTTCCCAAACGACTGCCCCTCTTGAATCCGAGACCCTAGGGGGCAGCGAGCTGGAGGTGGAGATTGAGAGACTGGATCGGGCCAAAGAGACTCTGTCCTCGCACTACGAAAGTTCTGCAGAGGGTAGTGGGGCAGAGTCCCAAAGTAGACAGAAACAGCGTACTAAAAAAAGATCTAGCCCGACCAAAATTGCCAGGGAAGGTGTAACCGGCTCCCCTCTGGAGCTCACCAACCGGTACCTCATCTTGGATGAGACCTCTGCCTCCTCTGCTGAGGAGGGGGTTGAAGGTGAGGGGCCGGGGGCGAAGGAGGGAGAGCCTTCAGGGGGCCCCGCGCCCCCCTCTGGTGGGGATGCAAGGTCCTCAGGAGGGGTGGCAAAACCGGGCCCTGAGACTGAGAAAGCCAAGAGTAGTGCGCAGAGGGAGGAGGTGGTGGCAGAGATGGATACCACTATCTCCCTCAAGAGAGGTCGTGCTGCTCTAGAAGGCAGTCCCGGGAGGGGGGAGAAGGATGGGAAGAAGGCCGTCTAATTTAATTACTCTTTATGGCGGTACCCGCTCTGCTGACTCTGGCGACCATTAATGTCGCCAGCATTAAGTCAGATGCGACTCGTTTCACAGCCTTCGATTTTCTCAGCCGTGTTGAAGCTGACATTTTGTTTTTGCAAGAGACCAGGCTGCCAGATTTGGCAGCTATTTATAAAGCCAAGAGGGAGTGGAGACCGGGGCCCTCCTACTGGTCTCTTGCGGCTGAGTCGTATAGCGGAGTGGCGGTCCTTTTTACCGCACCGGTAGAATGCCGACGAGTAATTGAATTAGAAATGGGGAGGTGTTTGATCTTGGATATCCTCATGAAGGGACAGGAACTGCGCCTGATCAATATCTGCGGGCCCCAGTCCAGGTGGGACAGGAAATGTCTCTTTATGAGGATTAAGCCTTTCCTTTTTACAAGCCGGCAGGTGGTTTTTGGTGGGGACTTTAATACTGTCACAAGGCCCCAAGACAGGGGAGGCACCAGAAACCAGCAGCCTTATGATAGTATTTTTCTGAACAGAGTAGCTAGTGAGGCTCGTCTGGAAGATGTCCACATTAGGCATACCCCAGGCCACGGGGGTTTCACTTTCTATAGAGGTAGTCAGATCAGGTCTAGAATAGATAGGTTTTATTTGAAGGAGGAGGCTACCTTTTCGCCCTTAAGGGTTGTGGAGGTGGAATTCTCTGATCACTGTTTGATTATGTTTTCTCTGAATATTTCAGAATCCCCCCAAATGGGAAGAGGTTATTGGAAGCTGAATTCGGGTGTCTTGGAGGAAGCAGAGGTGAGACAATCCTTTGAGGACTTCCTTCAGAGTCAGGTACCTTTACTGGATCTCTGTGATACTAAGTCAGAGTGGTGGGAGATATCCAAAGATCGAGCTGCAAAGTTCTTCCGCCGGCTCTCGAGCCTCAGGTCCCTGGACAGGTACCGCCTGTATCAGGGTCTGAGGAGGAAACTCGAGCATCTGGTCTCGACTGGTGGTAGCCGCGAGGATATCTCCAGGGTGAAATCTTTGCTCAAGAGGTGCCAGTATGATAGGCACACATCTTTAGTTTTTGAGAGGGACTTCGGGAGGTACCGCTCGCCCGACCCCTACAGAAATTGTAAGATGTCAGTGAAGAGTAAGTTAATAACAGGACTGGTCGATAGTACGGGTTCTCTGAACAGGTCCAGATCAGGGGTCCTGGAAGTCGTTAGATCCTTTTACTCGTGCCTCTTGGGGAAGAGGGATTTGAATCGGGACAGGATGTCGGCTTTCCTGGCTGGGGTCACCCCTGAGTCAGGAGCTCACCTCTCTTTTGACGGTTTGGTAGAAGAGATCAGGAAGGAGGAAGTTATCCTGGCGGTGGAAGGGTTAGCTCTGAAGAAGTCGCCAGGCCCGGATGGCTTAACATCCGAGTTTTATAAGACCTTTAAGGACTCTTTATGTCCCCTCTTGACTGAGGTATTCAATGAGTGTTTATCCTTGGGCACTCTGCCTCGGTCAATGAGGAGGTCAGCTCTGATCCTTCTATCAAAGGGTAAGGATCCGAGCCGTATTGAGAACTGGCGTCCCATAGCACTTCTTAATACGGACAGAAAGATTCTGGCCAAGATACTTTTTAATAGGCTGGTGAAATTTGCACCCCAGCTCCTTTCGGTGGCTCAGCATTGCTCGGTTCCAGGCCGCAGCACTTTTAGTGCTGTACTCGGTGTCCGAGAGGCAGTGGAACAGAGTAGAGCAGGCTACTGGAGGGGTTACATGCTGTCCTTAGATCAAGCAAAGGCGTTTGATCGGGTGAACCATGAGTACCTCTGGTCGGTCCTTCTGAAGTATGGCCTGCCGGGGGGGTTTGTCGATTGGTTAAAGATCTTGTATGCAGGGGCAGAGAGTTTCCCACTTGTGAACGGTTGGTCTGGCTGCTCCTTTGAGGTAGGGCCTGGCGTCCGCCAGGGCTGTCCTTTGAGCCCACTTTTATACGTGTTCGCGATTGATCCCTTTCTTAAGCGGATCGATCGTGGACCGTTGGCGGGAGTCGGGATGGATCGGGCGGCGCCGGAAGCCACTCTGAGGGTAGTAGCGTACGCTGACGATGTCACCATTTTCGTATCCTCAAGAGGGGAGGCGGGGTACGTGATGTCTGAAGTGGATCGCTACTCGGAGGCATCCGGGTCCATGATCAATCGGGATAAGTGTGAGAGTCTCTGGCTGGGAGGGGGTGATCCAGTTTTTGATCTCCCGGACACCCTCCCAGGGCCCAAGTCGTCAGCCAAAGTCCTAGGCATACATTTTGCCCATGGGGACTATCCCACTCAAAATTGGGATGACAGGCTTAGGATCGCAGCTCAGATGGTCGACCTGTGGAAGGGTTGGTCTTTGACCCTCAGGGAAAGGGTAAACCTGATCAAGGCCTACTTACTCCCTTTGCTTATCTATTTGGGTAGCGTGTGTATCTTGCCAGAGCCTCTCTGGACTCGGGTTTATAGTCTGTTCTTCCAGCTCTTATTGGGGAATAGACTGAACCTGATCAAGAGAGAAGTGACTTACCGCACGAGGAGACTAGGGGGGTTATCTATGGTCAACCCCGTGGTGTTTCTTGTAAACACCTTTGTTAAAGCGAATCTGGCGAACCTCTGGATGGAGAGGGCTTCTCCGTGGGTAGTCTCCTGCCGGGGGTGGTTTTGGCTTTTCTTCCAGGAATGGGAGACAGGAGGGCAAGTGAAGGACTTACGTACGCCTCACAGATATCTTCCGACTTACGTCACCCCGATTCTGAAGGTGATCCGCCGGTGGGGTTTGGAGGTGAGGGAGATCAGGACTCTGTCAAGGAGGTCCCTTGACGAGAGGGTCTTGTTGTCCCACTTCCAGAAGCCCCTGGCCCTCAGGGATTGCCAAGCCGGGATCTAGACAAGGGGTTACAGTTGCTAAATTCTGCAAGGATCCCCTTGAAGTTTTGGGACTTGGCTTGGCGCTGCTTTCACGGGAGGCTGTATGTGAGGGACAACTTAAAGTACAGGAACTCTGATGAAAGGGGTTGCCCCCGGGAGGAGTGTGGCTCCATACTGGAAAGTATGGATCACTTCCTGCTTCAGTGTCCCTTTAATACAGAGGTATACCAATGGGTGGGAGCTTCCATTGGCTGGCCTAGGCTAGCCAGCCTCTCCTACGCGGAGTGGGCCTATGGAGTGCTCAGAGACATTGGTAGAAGGGATCTGTGCACAGGTTTTTTAGTTAGTATAGTGGTTAGGTTCTACACGTGGAATGCACGGTGTTTAGTTTCAACGCAGCAGAAAGTCCTCCCAGTGGATGTGGTATGTAGGAACATTCTGGGTGACCTGGTGAAGGTGCGTTCTTTGGAGTATGAGAGACTGGGTACCAGTAGGGCCTCTTTCCTCTGGAGAGGCTTTGCTTTTAGCATACCCTAGCCTAGTCATACGTTTCCTGGTGGTGGGCTGACGCTTTCACCGTAGATTTTTGTTTTGTGGGATGATGAGGTTTGAAGAAAGGCTTACAGAGACCGAGCTTGGGCCTTCGGGTAGTTCTGTATATTAGAATATTTTGTAGTGTGTGTTAAATAATTATGTTGTTTATGTTGTTTATTAGGATAGGATGAGTTGGGGCTAGTTAGGTTGGGTGGGTGAGGGAAGGGGTCTTTTATTTGTGCTTTTATGTGTTTTATGTGTGTTTTGAAGTGGGGAGGCCTGCTTCTAGCCCTGGACTATGCGAACATGGGAGGACATGGGGCGAGGGGCTAGATGTGGGTGGTGGAGGTAGGGCTGGCCTCGGACTATGCGGACACGAAAGAGACGTGAGGCGGAGGTCAGCCTTGGGTGACGGGTAAAGGGTGATGGAGTAGGTAGTGGGGGTTAGGGCTAGATTAGGGAGGTAAAAAGTTTTGTTTTGCTTTATGTGTTGTTTTAAAAAAAAAAATAAAAAAAATTGGTGATTGAAAAAAAATAAAATAATAATAATAATAATTGTTTGTTTTGTATTATTATTATTATTATTATTATTATTAATATTGTTATTATTATTGTTATTTTTTTATTAGTCTTATTTGTGTTTTTGTTTTATTGACGAGTAGTCAAGTTTTTCTTTTTGGGTTTTACAGCTGAACCGGCTAAGTAAGTTTCATTTCTTTTTTTAGCATTTGTATATAGTTTGTATATAGCTTTTATAGGGTATTGGTATGAATGTAAGTATGAGTGAGGCTGGGCCAGCTGAAAAGCTGTTCTGTTTGTTTTTTCGTCCGTGAAGTTTGGTATTTTTCTAATAAAAAAAGAGTTCCCATAGCAGAGAATCAGGCGTGGGCGTGTCTGGCGTCTGCAGCTGCTGTAAGAGGTTGTGTGTTTCAGAGCTCTCCACAACTTCCAAGCACAGGCCTCTCTGGGGAGTTTCTTAACACCTGCTCCCCAGGAGGAGTTCCAGACTTGTGGGGAGTTCCTCAACATCTCTCCCCAGCCCAGGCCCTGCCTCTCCCTAAGGAGCTGGTGGGGTCCTGAGGCCATGGCTTCCCGGAGGAACACTCCTGCTCCCCGGCTTGGGTCGGAGGGGAGTAAGGAGCTACAGAGACCGGCCAGGAGTGATGGCAGCGAGGGGGCAACCACATCAGGACGCGGTGGTGGCAGCCGATTCCCCCCTGAAGACCTAAAGTCGCAAGCACAGGATCAGGAGGTGTCGTCCCAGGTAGGTTGGGGGTCCCGGAGGGAGAAAGAGGCTACCCAAACCTACAGCTCCCGCGTGGCGTACCACCTCCATGAATTCAAGGAGCTGGGGCGGCACCTCAAGAGCCTGAGCCAGGAGCTGAAAATGCTTAGGGCAAAGGGTAATGTCACAAATAGTAAGAAAAGGGCTCCTATTTCTGAGAAAATTAAAGGGACACTGACAGGGCCAAAAAGCATATTAAGGTATATATATGACCGTACAGGTCTTATAAAGTGTATAAGAATCATGTAAGTATCCCCCCTGTCCACCTTATAACTACAGTAATGTGAAGTTTTATAACCTGCTGGAATCGGGTTCAATCTGCCCAAGGGGCGGTGTTTCACCTCAGCTTGCGCCCAGCCAGCCTCGCCACAACTGCCGTTTGAAGCGCCGCCCAGCTCATCAATATTCACTTCGCTGGGCGGCTAACTAGTGTCCCCGGCTATCTTCATCGCATGCGCCCGGCACCCTCACTGGCCGGGATCGCATCGCGCCTGCGCACAGTCTCATTTTCAGAGGCAGCCCGGCCAGTGAGGGTGCCGGGCGCATGCGCTGAAGATAGCCGGGGACACTAGTTAGCCGCCCAGCGCCGCCCAGCGAAGTGAATATTGATGAGCTGGGCGGCGCTTCAAACGGCAGTTGTGGCGAGGCTGGCTGGGCGCAAGCTGAGGTGAAACACCGCCCCTTGGGCAGATTGAACCCGATTCCAGCAGGTTATAAAACTTCACATTACTGTAGTTATAAGGTGGACAGGGGGGATACTTACATGATTCTTATACACTTAATAAGACCTGTACGGTCATATATATACCTTAATATGCTTTTTGGCCCTGTCAGTGTCCCTTTAAGGTGCTCAAGAAGGCGGTAAAGGAGGCACAGGAAAGAAGGCTTCTGAATGAAAGTGGCTAAATGAGGAGAGATTCCTGGAGATAGAGGAGAAAAGGAGAGAGCGGAGCGCAAACAGTGACAGTGAAGACGAGGATAGCCGCATACCTGGCGTGGTGTCCGCATCTGTCACTCCACGGTCGGTCCGGCCGGAGCCCGCGCCAGCCCCTCCTGACTCGCAGTGGTCTGTGCCAGATGATTGCAGTATCCCGGCGCAACAAGCAGGGTTGCCCTCGTCTGAGGGAGAATCATCGTCGGCCGCAGGGGCCTTCAGTGAAGAGGAGGGCGGAGGAGGAGGGCTGATGGAGGAGATTCGTCAGCTGGAATCCCCTGTCCAGTTGCAGAACTTTGTTTTCGGCGATGAGCTGTTGGAAGAAACCGGCAAGGAAAAGAAAAAGAAGAAAAACAAGAAGAAGGAAAAACAGCAGGCAATGGAGACACATTTCATCTATGTTCCTGCGGAGCGCTTGGTGCAGGCTGAAAAGTCTGTGCCAGGTGCTCCGCAGGTCAGTGTCCCCAATTCACTGCCTGTAGCAAGTAACATCCATTCCAAGATTGCGCCGAACGCTGACATGGGTGATGGAGGAAACGGCAAAATCTTAGCTCAAGTGGGAGCCTCCGGTACTGATGGCCACTCCCCAGTGGGAGGGGGGTGGTCCGGCGCCGGATTTAGCTCCCGTGAAAGAGGTGGCCCCGCCCACCGCTCTGGCTACTGCTCTGCCTGCCGTTCCGGTATGCGTGGTGGTGCTGGGGCGGTGTGACGGGATCGCGTCCCTCCCACTCAAAGTGGTAATAGCCCTGAGTCTCTGCCTGCACCTGCAAAAGTGCGGCAGGGATCAGGGGAAGCAGCGGAAAGCGCGGCTGGAGGGGCGGCCGGGGGTGTGTCCGGGGGTGTGTCCGGGCGTCCTCCTATCGGCGCGCATGTGGGCGTGGCTGGGGGGGTGCCCGGCCGTGCTTCCGGATGCGCTCCCGGAGCTGTGAGTGATTGCGCAGGCGCGGTAAACAAGCGCCTGCGCTTTGAGGAACCAGGGGCCGGAGCTGCCGGAAAAGATCAGCCTGCAGCGTTCCGGTCCTCTGTAAGGAAAGTGAAAGAGGGGTACATTGCGCCAGAGTATATGGCCATGTACATTGCCACTGGGCATGCCCCCTTGTCTCTGCCTCCTCCTCCAGCGCTGAATTAAGTGCTGGGGAGGGGAGGAGTGCGGTTGCTCATGCCCAGATCCTAAGGGCAGCAGGGGAGGGAAGTGGCTTGGCCAGTGGCAGTGGCAGTGTAAATAATAATAGTGTAAATAATAATAAGGCTAATAAAGTTAATGATTCTAGAAGTGATATGGTGACACCAGTTGCACCAGCTGTCCCAGCAGGGAGACAGGGTGTGTGTAAGCAGGGTGCTTGTAGGGGTGTTGGTGGGGGTGCCGCATCGGGTCCCAAAGGTGGGGTGGATGCTGGGAGACAGCGGACCATCGCTGAGAAAACGGCGGCTGCGGCTCCTGGTGTCCGCCCTCCGGAGAGGTCCGGCGTGGCATCTGGTACTAGTGTAGTGGGGGGGCCGGTTCGGTTGCCCCTCCTGTGGCCGTAACACCTGGCAGAAGTTATGCCAGTGTGGCTGCGGCCGTGGGAGGGAGGGGCTATCCTCATTGGCTTCCTCATTCCCAGGAGTCGCGGTTGGTGACTTGCAGCGGCGGCTCATGGAGGCCCTCAAAAAGGGGGAGAGCTCAATGACAGTAGAGGGTGAGAAGGTGGACCTATCCTTATGGATAAACAGGCATGGCCTGCGAGCTTTCCGAGAGGAAAGGGGGGGCGAGACTACCTGGTCCCTGCCCACAACCGGCCCTGGGACCAGACGGAATGTAGTCTGTCTCAAGTGGAGAAGCAATGATGCCTGCCCTACGAGAAAGAGGGTGGTGGAGCTCCTGCTTGAGATGGGTTTCAGGGTGGCTGACATCTTCGCCCTGATACATCCTTATGGTTCCAAGGAGTTCGACATCAGCTTTGCCCGGGTGGAGGGCCTAGAGCTTTTCTGGTCTGGGTATGAGCTGGTGAAGAACTTACCGGATTGGAAGGGTTTTTTCGCTCAGGCGATAACCCGCCAGAACAACGTCAAGAAGGTGACCGTTTTAACCCGTAACGAATCACTTTCTTGCGTTGATATTCTGACGTGGCTAAGCAGGTATGGAGATGTCCAGGGTGTACCATCCAAAAACCTGGACGAATTTGGCATTTGGTCGGGAGCCTGGACTTTCAATGTGAAGTTGAAATGTCTAGGAAGCACGGTTTCCCACATTCCATCCTCTGCCTTCATCGGCCGGGATAGGATCCTGGTTTTCTACAGGGGGCAACCTAAGCTCTGTCACAAGTGTGGCAGCCCTTCACACTTCAGCGCCAGCTGCCAAGTGCAGAAGTGCGCGTTGTTTGGAGGGACAGGTCACCTTGCCGCAACTTGTGAGGAGATTAGGTGCAACTTGTGTGGTGTGCTCGGACACCCATTTAGTCGCTGTCCCCTCTCTGAGGTCAATGCGGCCCAAGCTCATGCAGGAGTGGGCCGGGAGGTCTCTTCGGCTGAGGCGGGTGCTGGCGGAGACAGTCAAGTTAAGGGGTCAGTGAAGACCAAGAGCGGTCCGTCCCGGCAGAGGCGGAGGGAGAGACGCCAGGCGGAGAGGGAACAGAAGGAACACCACCACAATGGGGTGATGTCTGCCCCTCCCCAAGTGGCTGACTCCCGTAGTTCAGAGACCCTAGGGGACAGGGAGCTAAGGGCGGAGATCAGGAGACTAGAACAAGCCGATGAGACCCAGTCTTCACACTACGAAAGTGCAGCAGAGGGTAGTGAGACTGGGTCTAACATCAATAGAAGGAAACGGTACTAAAAAAAAAAGAGCCCGACCAAAGTAGCCAGGGAAGTCGAAACCGGCTCCCCTCTAGAGCTCTCCAACCGGTATCTCACTTTGGATGAGACCGCCGCCTCCTCTTCATCTGAGGAGGAGGTAAGAAGTGGGGTACCGGGGGCGAAGGAGGGAGGGCTTTCAGGAGGCCCCGTGCCCCTCTCTGGTGAGGATGTAAGGTCCCCAGAAGAGGAGGCAAATCCGATTCCTGGAACTGAGAAAGCCAGGGGCGGTACGCTAGAGGGAGCAGTGGTGACAGATGGAATGGATACCACCGTCTCCCTCAAAAGAGGGCGTGCCGCTTTAGAGGATAGCCCCGGAAGGGGTAAGAAGGTTGGGAAGGAAGGAGGAAATCTAGCATAAATACCGAGTATGGCAGTACCCACTCAGCTGACACTGGCGACCATTAATGTCGCCAGCATTAAATCTGATGCGGCTCGTTACACAGCCTTTGATTTTTTCAGCCGAGTTGAAGCTGATGTTTTATTTTTGCAAGAGACCAGACTGTCAAACTTGGCAGAAGTCCATAAAGCGAAGAGGGAGTGGAGATCTGGGCCCTCCTTCTGGTCTCTTGCGGCCGAGCCGTATAGCGGAGTGGCGGTTCTTTTCACCGTATCGGTAGAATGCCGACGGGTGGTTGAACTAGAAATGGGGAGGTGTTTGATCTTGGATATCCTCATGAAGGGACAGGAACTGCGCCTGATCAATATCTACGGGCCCCAGTCCAGGTGGGGCAGGAAATGTCTCTTTATGAGGATCAAGCCTTTCTTTTTTACAAGCCGGCAAGTGGTCTTTGGTGGGGACTTTAACACTATCATAAGGTCCCAGGATAGGGGAGGCACCAGAGACCGGCTGACTTATGATAGTATAGCTCTAAACAGTATAGCTAGTGAGGCTCGTCTGGTGGATGTCCACATTAGGCACAGCCCAGACCACGGTGGTTTCACTTTCTATAGAGGAGATAGGATTAGGTCTAGAATAGACAGGTTTTTTTTGAAGGAGGAGGCTACTTTCTCGCCCTTAAGGGTTGTGGAGGTAGAATTCTCCGACCACTGTCTGATTATGTTTTCTCTGAATATTTCAGAATCCCCCCAAATGGGAAGAGGTTACTGGAAGCTGAATGCGGGAGTCCTGGAGGAAGCAGAGGTGAGACAATCCTTTGAGGACTTTCTTCAGAGTCAGGTAGCTTTGCTGGATCTCTGTGACACTAAGTCAGAGTGGTGGGAGGTATTCAAAGACCGGGCCGCAAAGTTCTTCCGCCAGCTCTCGAGCCTCAGGTCTCTGGACAGGTACCGCCTGTATCAGAGTCTGAGGAGGAAACTCAAAGGTCTGTTCTCGACTGGAGGTAGCCGCGAGGATATCTCCAGAGTGAAATCTTTGCTCAAGAGGTGCCAGTATGATAGGCACACATCTTTAGTTTTTGAGAGGGACTTCGGGAGGTACCGCTCACCCGACCCCTACAGAAACTGTAAGATGTCAGTGAAGAGTAAGTTAATAACAGGACTGGTAGATAGTACGGGATCTCTGAACAGGTCCAGATCAGGGATCCTGGAAGTCGTCAGATCCTTTTACTCGTGTCTCCTGGGAAAGAGGGATTTGGATCGGGACAAGATGTCGGCTTTCCTGGCTGAAATCACCCCTGAGTCAGAAGCTCACCTCTCTTTTGACGTTTTGGTGGAAGAGATCAGGAAGGAGGAAGTTATCCTGGCGGTGGAAGGGTTAGCTCTGAAGAAGTCGCCAGGCCCGGATGGCTTAACATCCGAGTTTTATAAGACCTTTTAGGACTCTTTATGTCCCCTCTTGACCGAGGTATTCAATGAGTGTCTATCCTCGGGCACTCTGCCTCGGTCAATGAGGAGGTCAGCCCTGATCCTTCTATCAAAGGGTAAAGATCCGAGCCGTATTGAGAACTGGCGTCCCATAGCACTTCTCAATACGGACAGAAAGATTCTGGCCAAGATACTGTTTAACAGGCTGGTGAAATTTGCGCCTCAACTCCTTTCGGTGGCTCAGCATTGCTCGGTTCCAGGCCGCAGCACTTTTAGTGCTGTACTCGGTGTCCGAGAGGCAGTGGAACAGAGTAGAGCAGGCCACTGGAGGGGGTACATGCTGTCCTTAGATCAAGCAAAGGCGTTTGATTGGGTGAACCACGAGTACCTCTGGTCGGTCCTTTTGAAGTATGGCCTGCCGGGGGGGTTTGTCGATTGGTTAAAGATCTTGTATGTGGGGGCAGAGAGTTTCCCACTTGTGAACGGTTGGTCTGGCTGCCCCTTTGAGGTTGGGTCCAGCGTTTGCCAGGGTTGTCCTTTGAGCCCGCTTTTATACGTGTTCGCGATTGATCCCTTTCTTAAGAGGGTCAGTCGTGGACCGTTGGCGGGAGTCGGGATGGATCTGGCGGCGCCGGAAGCCACTCTGGGGATAGTAGCGTTCGCCGACGATGTCACCATTTTCGTGTCCTCGAAAGGGGAGGCGGAATATGTGTTGTCTGAGGTGGATCGCTACTCGGAAGCATCCGGGTCCATGATCAACCGGGATAAGTGTGAGAGTCTCTGGCTGGGAGGGGGTGATCCAGCTTTTGATCTCCCGGACACCCTCCCAGGGCCCTAGTCGTCAGCCAAAGTCCTAGGCATCCATTTCGGTCATGGGGATTATCCCACTCAAAATTGGGACGACAGGCTTAAGATCGCCGCTCAGAAGGTCGACCAGTGGAAGGGCTGGTCTTTGACTCTCAGGGAAAGGGTGCACCTGATCAAGGCTTTCCTGCTCCCTCTGCTTATCTATTTGGGCAGTGTGTGTATCTTGCCAGAGCCTCTCTGGACTCGGGTTTACAGTCTGTTCTTCCAGCTCTTATGGGGGAATAGACTGAACCTGATCAAGAGGGAGGTGACTTACCGCACGAGGAGATTAGGGGGGTTATCTATGGTCAACCCCGTGGTGTTTCTTGTAAACACATTTGTTAAAGTAAATCTGGCGAACCTCTGGATGGAGAGGGCTTCTCCGTGGGTAGTCTCCTGCCGGGGTGCTTTTCTTCCAGGAATGGGAGACAGGAGGGCAAGTGAAGGACTTGCGTACGCCACACGGATATCTTCCGGCTTACGTCACCCCGATTCTGAAGGTAATCCGCCGGTGGGGTTTGGAGGTAGGGGAAATCAGGACTCTGTCAAGGAGGTCCCTTGACGAGAGGGTCTTGTTGTCCCACTTCCAGAAGCCCCTGGCCCTCAAGGATTGCCCAAGCCAGGATCTAGACAAGGGGTTACAGTAGCTAAATTCTGCAAGGTTCCCCTTGAAGTTTTGGGACTTGGCTTGGCGCTGCTTTCACGGAAGGCTGTATGTAAGGGACAATCTGAAGTACAGGAACTCTGATGAAAGGGGTTGTCCCCTGGAGGAGTGCGGCTCTATACTGGAAAGTATGGAGCACTTCCTGCTCCAGTGTCCCTTTAATACAGAGGTGTACAAACGGGTGGGAGCTTCCATTGGCTGGCCTAGGCTAGCCAGCCTCTCCTATGCGGAGTGGGCCTATGGAGTACTCAAAGACCTGGGCCGAAGGGACCTGTGCACATGTTTTTTAGTTAGCATAGTAGTTAGGTACTACACGTGGAACGCACGGTGTTTAGTTTCAACAAGGCAGAAAGTCCTCCCAGTGGATGAGGTGTGTAGGAACATTCTGGGGGACCTGGTGAAGGTACGTTCTCTCGAGTACGAAAGACTGGGTACCAGCAGGGCCTCTCTCCTCTGGAGAGGTTTTGCTTTTAGTATACCATAGCCTAGTAGTACTCTTCCTGGTGTAGGGCTGATACTCTCACCCTAGATTTTTGTTTTGGATAAAGTGTATGGTTTTTGAAAGGCTTGCAAAGGCTGAACTTGGTCCTTCGGGAGTGGATATGTCTGGTTATAGTAATGTTTATTGTATGGTATATTGTATATATTGTGTATATTATGTTGAAGGATAGGGTAAGCGGGGGTTAGTTAGTTAGGTTGGGTGGGTTAGGGTGAGGGGGGGACACTTACAAAGTGTGGGGAGGCCTACATCCAGTCCTGGACTACGCGGACATGGGAGGACATGGGGCGAGGGCTGGATGTGGGTGGTGGAGGTAGGGCTGGCCTCGGACTATGCGGACATGCAGAGGACATGAGGCGGAGGTCAGTCCTGGGGGTTTTAGTTTTAGTTTAGGATAGGGAATGGCTAGGGACAGGTTAGGTTAGGGTAAGTTTGTAGTTTGTAGTGTTGTTTATATATATATATATATATATATAATAATAATAAAAAAAAATAATAATAATAATAATAATAATAATAATAATATAAAAAAATAAAAATATATATATATATATAATTTTTTTTTTGCTTAGGGGCAAGTTGCCGCAACGTTTTCATTTGAGTTTGATTTTATTCTGTGTTTTATTTCAATTTCTTTGGGTTAGGTTATTTCGGCCGAACCGGCTGGGTAAGTTTTATTTATTTTAGGTTATTTATTGTAGGTTATTTATTGTAGATTGTAGGTTTGTAGTTTTATGTGTAGGTATCAATGTGTGTGTGAATGTGGCTGGGGCAGCTGGAATGCTGTCTATGTTTAAGTTTTGTTTGTCTGTACTTGTAATTATTTATGTAACGTTTTGTAATTTTATAATAAAAAAGAGTTCCCATAGCAGAGATTCAGGCTTCATGTCATAGCAGAGAATCAGGCTTCATGTCACCCAACACTGGAACAGGCCAATGTCAGATATGTTTAGGCCCCGACACCCAGACAGAGGAGAGAGGTCCCATAGCAGAGATTCAGGCTTCATGTCATAGCAGAGAATCAGGCTTCAGAGAGGTCCCATAGCAGAGAATCAGGCTTCATGTCATAGCAGAGAATCATGCTTCATGTCACCCAACACTGGAACAGGTCACTGTCAGATATGTTTAGGCCCCGGCACCCAGACAGAGGAGAAAGGTCCAATAGCAGAAAATCAGGCTTCATGTCATAGCAGAGAATCAGGCTTCATGTCACCCAACACTGGAACAGGCCACTGTCAGATATTTTTAGGCCCCGGCACCCAGACAGAGGAGAGAGGTCCCATAGCAGAGATTCAGGCTTCATGTCATAGCAGAGAATCAGGCTTCATGTCACCCAACACTGGAACAGGCCACTGTCAGATATGTTTAGGCCCCGGCACCCAGACAGATGAGAGAGGTCCCATAGCAGAGAATCAGGCTTCATGTCATAGCAGAGAATCATGCTTAATGTCACCCAACACTGGAACAGGCCACTGTCAGATATTTTTAGGCCCCGGCACCCAGACAGAGGAGAGAGGTCCCATTGGAGAGAATTAGGCTTCATGTCACCCACCACTGTAACAGGCCACTGTCAGATATTTAGGCCCCGGCACCCAGACAGAGGAGAGAGGTCCCATTGCAGAGAATCAGGCTTCATGTCACCCAACAGTGGAACAGGCCACTGTCAGGTATTTTTAGGCCCCGGCATTTGGACAGAGGAGAATGGTCCCATTGCAGAGAATCAGGCTTCATGTCACCCACCACTGGAACAGGCCACTGTCAGATATTTAGGCCCCGGCACCCAGATGGAGGCGAGGTTCATTCAACTTTGGGTTGCCCCGCAATATAATGGTAAAATTAAAAAAAGAGGATTGAATGAAGTGCCCTGGAGTACAAGAATATATTGTTAAGGGGATGTAGTTATAAATGTCTAATCTGCACAATGGATGGACAGGTCCTGTGGGATCCATGCCTGGTTCATTTTTATGAACGTCAGCTTGTCCACATTGAGTGTAGACAGGTGGCTGCGTTTGTCTGTAATGACGCCCCCTGCCGTGCTGAATACACGTTCAGACAAAACTCTGGCCACCGGGAAGGCCAGCACCTCCAAGGCATAAAAGGCTAGCTCTGGGCACGTCGACAATTTGGAGACCCAGAAGTTGAATGGGGCCGAACGATCAGTAAGTACGTGGAGGGGTGTGCACACGTACTGTTCCACCATGTTAGTGAAATGCTGCCTCCTGCTAACACGTTCCGTATCAGGTGGTGGTGCAGTTAGCTGTGGCGTGGTGACAAAACTTTTCCACATCTCTGCCATGCTAACCCTGCCCTCAGAGGAGCTGGCCGTGACACAGCTGCGTTGGCGACCTCTTGCTCCTCGTCTGCCTTCTCCTTGGGCTTCCACTTGTTCCCCTGTGACATTTGGGAATGCTCTCAGTAGCGCGTCTACCAACGTGAGCTTGTACTCGCACATCTTCCTATCACGCTCCAGTGCAGGAAGTAAGGTGGGCACATTGTCTTTGTACCGGGGATCCAGCAGGGTGGCAACCCAGTAGTCCGCACACATTAAAATGTGGGCAACTCTGCTGTCGTTGTGCAGGCACTGCAGCATGTAGTCGCTCATGTGTGCCAGGCTGCCCAGAGGTAAGGACAAGCTGTCCTCTGTGGGAGGTGTATCGTCTGCGTCCTCCATATCCCCCCAGCCACGCACCAGTGATGGGCCCGAGCTGCGCTGGGTGCCACCCCGCTGTGAACATGCTTAATCCTCATACTCCTCCACCTCCTCCTAATCCTCGTCCTCCTAGTCCTCCAGTAGTGGGCCCTGTCTGGCCACATTTGTACCTGGCCTCTGCTGTTGCAAAAAACTTCCCTCTGAGTCACTTCTAAGAGACTGGCCTGAAAGTGCTAAAAATGACCCCTCTTCCTCCTCCTCCTCCTCCTGGGCCACCTCCTATTCCATCATCGCCCTAAGTGTTTTCTCAAGGAGACATAGAAGTGGTATTGTAACGCTGATAACGGCGTCATCGCCACTGGCCATGTTGGTGGAGTACTCAAAACAGCGCAACAGGGCACACAGGTCTCGCATGGAGGCCCAGTCATTGGTGGTGAAGTGGTGCTGTTCCGCAGTGCGACTGACCCGTGCGTGCTGCAGCTGAAACTCCACTATGGCCTGCTGCTGCTCGCACAATCTGTCCAGCATGTGCAAGGTGGAGTTCCACCTGGTGGGCACGTCGCATATGAGGCGGTGAGCGGGAAGGCTGAAGTTACACTGTAACAGGCGAGCAGCAGCAGGATGTGAACGCCGGAAGTGCGCACAGACGGACCGCACTTTATGCAGCAGCTCTGACATGTCGGGGTAGTTGTGAATGAACTTCTGCACCACCAAATTCAGCACATGCGCCAGGCAAGGGATGTGCGTCAAACTGGCTAGTCCCAGAGCTGCGACGAGATTTCGCCCATTATCGCACACCACCAGGGCGGGCTTGAGGCTCACCGGCAGCAACCACTCGTCGGTCTGTTATTCAATACCCCGCCACAACTCCTGCGCGGTGTGGGGCCTGTCCCCCAAACATATGAGTTTCAGAATGGCCTGCTGACGTTTACCCCGGGCTGTGCTGAAGTTGGTGGTAAAGGTGTGTGGCTGACTGGATGAAACATGGAAACATAGAATGTGTCGGCAGATAAGAACCATTTGGCCCATCTAGTCTGCCCAATATACTGAGTACTATGGATAGCCCCTGGCCCTATCTTATATTAAGGATGGCCTTATGCCTATCCCATGCATGCTTAAACTCCTTCACTGTATTTGCAGCTACCACTTCTGCAGGAAGGCTATTCCATGCATCCACTACTCTCTCAGTAAAGTAATACTTCCTGATATTACTTTTAAACCTTTGCCCCTCTAATTTAAAACTATGTTCTCTTGTAGCAGTTTTTCTTCTTTTAAATATTCTCTCCTCTTTTACCTTGTTGATTCCCTTTATGTATTTAAAAGTTTCTATCATATCCCCTCTGTCTCGTCTTTCTTCCAAGCTATACATGTTAAGGTCCTTTAATCTTTCCTGGTAAGTTTTATCCTGCAATCCATGTACCAGTTTAGTAGCTCTTCTCTGAACTCTCTCCAAAGTATCAATATCCTTCTGGAGATATGGTCTCCAGTACTGAGCACAATACTCCAAATGAGGTCTCACTAGTGCTCTGTAGAGCGGCATGAGCACCTCCCTCTTTCTACTGGTAATTCCTCTCCCTATACACCCAAGCATTCTGCTAGCATTTCCTCCTGCTCTATGAAATTGTCTGCCTACCTTTTAAGTCTTCTGAAATAATGACCCCTAAATCCCTTTCCTCAGTTACTGAGGTTAGGATGAGCAGGTGGAAGAAGAGGAGGAGGAAGCCGAGTAGGAGGAGGAGGAGACAGGAGGCAAAGAATGTTGCCCTGCGATCCTTGGCGGCGGAAGGACGTGCGCCAAACAGCTCTCCGCCTGGGGCCCAGCCGCCACTACATTTACCCAGTGTGCAGTTAGGGAGATATAGCGTCCCTGGCCGTGCTTACTGGTCCACATATCTGTGGTTAGGTGGACCTTGCCACAGGTGGCGTTCCGCAGTGCACACTTGATTTTATCGGATACTTGGTTGTGCAGGGAATGCACGGCTCTCTTGGAGAAGTAGTGGCGGCTGGGAACAACATACTGTGGGACAGCAAGCGACATGAGCTGTTTGAAGCTGTCTGTGTCCACCAGCCTGAATGCCAGCATTTCATAGGCCAGTAGTTTAGAAATGCTGGCATTCAGGGCCAGGGATCGAGGGTGGCTAGGTGGGAATTTATGCTTTCTCTCAAATGTTTGTGAGATGGAGAGCTGAACGCTGCCGTGTGACATGGTTGAGATGCTTGGTGACGGAGGTGGTGGTGCTGGTGGTACATCCTCTGTTTGCTGGGCGGCAGGTGCCAACGTTCCTCCAGAGGCGGAGGAAGAGGCCGAGGCAGCAACAGAAGAGGTAGCAGGGGGAGCCTGAGTGAGTTCCTTGTTTTTAAGGTGTTTAATCCACTGCAGTTCATGCTTTGCATGCAGGTGCCTGGTCATGCAGGTTGTGCTAAGGTTCAGAACGTTAATGCCTCGCTTCAGGCTCTGATGGCACAGCGTGCAAACCACTCGGGTCTTGTCATCAGCACATTTTTTGTAGAACTGCCACGCCAGGTAACTCCTTGAAGCTGCCTTTGGGGTGCTCGGTCCCAGATGGCGGTGGCCAGTAGGAGGCGGACTCTCTTGGCCGCGGGTGTTCTGCTTTTGCCCACTGCTCCCTCTTTTGCTACGCTGTTGGCTCGGTCTCACCACTGCCTCTTTCTCCAAACTCTGAAAGTCAGTTGCACGACCTTCATTCCATGTGGGATCTAGGACCTCATCGTCCCCTCATCGTCTTCCACCCAGTCTTGATCCCTGACCTCCTGGCAGCAGAGTCTTCAAACAGCATAAGAGACTGCTGCATAACTTGAGGCTCAGACAGTTTCCCTGATATGCATGGGGGTGATGTGACAGACTGATGGGCTTGGTTTTCATGCGCCATCTGTGCGCTTTCTGCAGAAGACTGGGTGGGAGATAATGTGAACGTGCTGGATCCACTGTCGGCCACCCAATTGACTAATGCCTGCACCTGCTCAGGCCTTACCATCCTTAGAACGGCATTAGGCCCCACCAAATATCGCTGTAAATTCTGCTGGCTACTGGGACCTGAGGTAGTTGGTTCACTAGGACGTGTGGCTGTGACAGAACGGCCAAGTCCTCTCCCAGCACCAGAGGGTCCACTAACACTACCACGACCATGTCCAGGTCCGCGTCCCTTATTAGATGTTTTCCTTATTGTTCCCGTTCACCACAATTTTGAGAATGGCAAATTTGGGAATGGTTTTTCAACCCAGAAAAAAAAGTGTGCTTTTACGGTCACTACAAATAACTTGACCAGCTAAAACAGTAGAGATTTGGTTAAATAGAGATGTGAGGCCTGTTTTTTTTTTGCGCTGTGTGATAGGTATAGGTTTAATCACAAAATCAGATTTCTATCAGCACGCTAGCATGTGTCTTAGGTTTTTCTGAATGACACTATCACTAGCTTCAATGTAAGATATTCTGTTTGGGATAGATTTCAAGTAGGCCTCAAATACCAGAAACTAGTTATTTTGAGAATGGCAAATTTGGGAATGGTTTTTCAACCCAGAAAAAAAAGTGTGCTTTTACGGTCACTACAAATAACTTGACCAGCTAAAACAGTAGAGATTTGGTTAAATAGAGATGTGAGGCCTGTTTTTTTCTGCGCTGTGTGACAGGTATAGGTTTAATCACAGAATCAGATTTATATCAGCACGCTAGCATGTGTCTTAGGTTTTTCTGAATGACACTATCACTAGCTTCAATGTAAGATATTCTTTTTGGGATAGATTTCAAGTAGGCCTCAAATACCAGAAACTAGTTATTTTGAGAATGGCAAATTTGGGAATGGTTTTTCAACCCAGAAAGAAAAAAGTGTGCTTTTACGGTCACTACAAATAACTTGACCAGCTAAAACAGTAGAGATTTGGTTAAATAGAGATGTGAGGCCTGGTTTTTTTTGCGCTGTGTGACAGGTATAGGTTTAATCACAGAATCAGATTTCTATCAGCACGCTAGCGTGTGTCTTAGGTTTTTCTGAATGACACTATCACTAGCTTCAATGTAAGATATTCTTTTTGGGATAGATTTCAAGTAGGCCTCAAATACCAGAAACTAGTTATTTTGAGAATGGCAAATTTGGGAATGGTTTTTCAACCCAGAAAAAAAAGTGTGCTTTTACGGTCACTACAAATAACTTGACCAGCTAAAACAGTAGAGATTTGGTTAAATAGAGATGTGAGGCCTGTTTTTTTTTTGCACTGTGTGACAGGTATAGGTTTAATCACAGAATCAGATTTCTATCAGCACGCTAGCGTGTGTCTTAGGTTTTTCTGAATGACACTATCACTAGCTTCAATGTAAGATATTCTGTTTGGGATAGATTTCAAGTAGGCCTCAAATACCAGAAACTAGTTATTTTGAGAATGGCAAATTTGGGAATGGTTTTTCAACCCAGAAAAAAAAGTGTGCTTTTACTGTCACTACAAATAACTTGACCAGCTAAAACAGTAGAGATTTGGTTAAATAGAGATGTGAGGCCTGTTTTTTTTTGCGCTGTGTGACAGGTATAGGTTTAATCACAGAATCAGATTTCTATCAGCACGCTAGCGTGTGTCTTAGGTTTTTCTGAATGACACTATCACTAGCTTCAATGTAAGATATTCTTTTTGGGATAGATTTCAAGTAGGCCTCAAATACCAGAAACTAGTTATTTTGAGAATGGCAAATTTGGGAATGGTTTTTCAACCCAGAAAAAAAAGTGTGCTTTTACGGTCACTACAAATAACTTGACCAGCTAAAACAGTAGAGATTTGGTTAAATAGAGATGTGAGGCCTGTTTTTTTTTGCGCTGTGTGACAGGTATAGGTTTAATCACAAAATCAGATTTCTATCAGCACGTTAGCGTGTGTCTTAGGTTTTTCTGAATGACACTATCACTAGCTTCAATGTAAGATATTCTTTTTGGGATAGATTTCAAGTAGGCCTCAAATACCAGAAACTAGTTATTTTGAGAATGGCAAATTTGGGAATGGTTTTTCAACCCAGAAAAAAAAGTGTGCCTTTATGGTCACTACAAATAACTTGACCAGCTAAAACAGTAGAGATTTGGTTAAATAGAGATGTGAGGCCTGTTTTTTTTTGCGCTGTGTGACAGGTATAGGTTTAATCACAGAATCAGATTTCTATCAGCACGCTAGCGTGTGTCTTAGGTTTTTCTGAATGACACTATCACTAGCTTCAATGTAAGATATTCTGTTTGGGATAAATTTCAAGTAGGCCTCAAATACCAGAAACTAGTTATTTTGAGAATGGCAAATTTGGGAATGGTTTTTCAACCCAGAAAAAAAAGTGTGCTTTTACTGTCACTACAAATAACTTGACCAGCTAAAACAGTAGAGATTTGGTTAAATAGAGATGTGAGGCCTGTTTTTTTTTGCGCTGTGTGACAGGTATAGGTTTAATCACAGAATCAGATTTCTATCAGCACGCTAGCGTGTGTCTTAGGTTTTTCTGAATGACACTATCACTAGCTTCAATGTAAGATATTCTTTTTGGGATAGATTTCAAGTAGGCCTCAAATACCAGAAACTAGTTATTTTGAGAATGGCAAATTTGGGAATGGTTTTTCAACCCAGAAAAAAAAGTGTGCTTTTACGGTCACTACAAATAACTTGACCAGCTAAAACAGTACAGATTTGGTTGAATAGAAATGTCAGGTCTATTTTTTAGGCGCTGGGTGACAGGTTCAACTTGCCCCTGATGTAATATATGGCCAAAAAATAACCACACTGTTGATGGTTAAATGCACTTGGGTGACACAGGCTCAGCCTGCACCAGATGTAGTATATGGCCAAAAAATAATCAGACTGTCGATGGTTAAATGCACTTCGGTGACACAGGCTCAGCCTGCAGCTGATGTAGGATATAGCACAAAATAACCACACTATCGATGGTTAAATACACTTGGTGATAGCTTGTGCTGGCGCACCACAAGTCACAAAATGGCCGCCGATCACCCCAGAAAAAAAGTGATCTAAAAACGCTCTGGGCAGCTTCAAAAAAGTGAGCAAGTCAATAATAGCACTTCAATGATCCACAGCTGCAGATCGATCACAGAATGAAGTCTTTTGGAGGAGTTAATCTGCCTAATCTCGCCCTAACGTCGCAGCTGCAACCTCTCCCTATACTGATCATAGCAGAGTGACGTGCGGCGCTACGTGACTCCAGCTTAAATAGAGGCTGGGTCACATGCTGCACTGGCCAATCACAGCCATGCCAATAGTAGGCATGGCTGTGATGGCCTCTTGGGGCAAGTAGTATGACGCTTGTTGATTGGCTGCTTTGCAGCCTTTCAAAAAGCGCCAAGAAAGAGCCGAACACCGAACCCGAACCCGGACTTTTACGAAAATGTTCGGGTTCGGGTCCGTGTCACGGACACCCCAAAATTCGGTACGAACCCGAACTATATAGTTCGGGTTCGCTCATCCCTAGTCACTAGCATATTAGCAATTTTTTTTTTATGAATCCATGTGTAATAAAGTACCTTATATCTATATGTCTTGTTCTTTTTATTCTGTGTCTTGTCATTTCTTCAAAAAAACGCTTCTTATGAT
The DNA here is from genome assembly GCF_905171765.1 of Bufo bufo. Classification (NCBI taxonomy): domain Eukaryota; kingdom Metazoa; phylum Chordata; class Amphibia; order Anura; family Bufonidae; genus Bufo; species Bufo bufo. The sequence goes on from NC_053390.1 coordinate 378,707,550, forward strand.
ATGCAAATGAAGCTGTAAGGAGCCGAGAGGGGCGTTATTCTTTCTCCACGGTGCCCAGGAACGCCCCTCTGAAGTGCCGTGCCCGCCTAAATTTGAAAACTAATAACTCCTCCAAGTTCAGCTAAATCGCCTCCCAGAAGCGAAGCTAAGTGCTCCCCCCCCAGCACCGCGCTCAGCGGCAAACACCCCCGATCCTCCTCTCGCCTGCAACCGAAATCCCACGCAGGCGCAGTGCCGGCGATTTCCTGCGCCTGCGCTATGATAAGACGACTGAGGGCAACAGCTTTAACAGCGTCACTGGGCATGCGCCGATCCCAGTGACGGGTTCGCTGTTTCCTCAGCCAGCTAAATCACCGGCACTGCGCCTGCGCGGGATTTCGGTTGCAGGCAAGAGGAGGATCGGGGGTGTTTGGGGGGAGGAGCACTTAGCCTCGCCTCTGGGAGGCGATTTAGCTGAACTTGGAGGAGTTATTAGTTTTCAAATTTAGGCGGGCACGGCACTTCAGAGGGGCGTTCCTGGGCACCGTGGAGAAAGAATAACGCCCCTCTGGGCTCCTTACAGCTTCATTTGCATATCATAAGAAGCTTTTTTTGAAGAAATGACAAGACACAGAATAAAAAGAACAAGACATATAGATATAAGGTACTTTATTACACATGGATTCATTAAAAAAAAAAATGCTAATATGCTAGTGACAGATTCCCTTTAAGGACAACGCTTTGCATGTGGAAGAGGTGGAAATTGGGGAAGACATTACACTGGATGATAGCCAGACCACGCTCAGTTCGTCTTCTCATCGCAAATTGGACGATGAAGAGGAGGAGGAGGAGCAGGAGACGGTTGCCTCCGCTACAGAGGGTAGTACCTATGGAAGTTTAAAGGGAGTCTGTCACCACAGTATGCCCTTATAGACCACTTACATAGCACTATAGCATAACTATAGATCAGTCAAATGGTACCTTTGTCTTTTTGTTTGGATGTTCACCAGGGGCAAAACGGAGGGCTCGCAAGTGCCCAGGGGCGGCGTTTGGGCTGTAAGTGCCCAGGCCGCTCTGCCTTCTTCTCACATAACCCCTCCCCAGCCTGTTGCTTGGCTCGCCCTGTAAGCCTCTTACGTCATCCAGTGTACTCGCTGATATCCTGCCGGCGCATGCGCACTGCATGGAATGATACTGCTGCCTACAATGGTCATCACAGTGCGCATGCGCCGGCGGGATATCGGCAAGTACACTGGATGACGTAAGAGGCTTACAGGGCGGGCCAAGCAACAGGCTGGGGAGGGGTTATGTGAGAAGAAGGCAGAGCACTTAGCCTCGCCTCTGGGAGGCGATTTAGCTGAACTTGGAGGAGTTATTCGTTTTCAAATTTAGGCGGGCACGGCACTTTATAAGAAGCGTTTTTTTGAAGAAATGACAAGACACAGAATAAAAAGAACAAGACATATGGATATAATGTACTTTATTACACATGGATTCATAAAAAAAAAAATTGCTAATATGCTAGTGACAGATTCCCTTTAATTGTTGATTCCTCAAAGTTTCTTAAAACCTCACAGAGGTCAGATATCCATGCCCTCTGCTCACTTGTAAATAGCGGAAGCTGACTGGAAAGGAGACAACCATGTTGCAGCTGGTATTCCACTACTGCCCTCCGCTGCTCACAAAGCCTGGCCAACATGTGGAACGTGGAGTTCCAGCGCGTGCTTACGTCGCACAACAGGCGGTGAGCTGGCAATTTCAAGCGCTTCTGCAGCATTGAATTGCGGAAATGTGAACACACGCGGTGCACCTACACCAGTAGCTCAGGCAAATTGGGGTAGGTTTGGAGAAACCGCTGAACCACAAAAATGAAGCCGGGACGGCCGCCAACATCAGGCTGCAGAAGGCCTCAGAGTCCACTAGCCTAAATGGCAACATTTCCAGGGCCAGTAATTTGGAAAGCAGTTCATTTAGTGCTATGGCCTGTGGGTGGGTGGCTGTGTTTTTCCGCTTGCATTTAGGCCTGGGGTAAGGACATTTGGATGCTGCACTGGGACACGGAAGTGGATGTGGTCGCTGATGGTGCTTGCGAAGGTCCAGGTGCAGAGCAGGAGGCATCCGGGCCTGCGCCTTTGAGAGGGGATTGGCCAGCACGTAACATAGGGGAAGAGGAGGCAGTGTTGTGACCCGCAGACACAGATTGTGGACCCAGGCATTTGTCCCACTTATTACGGTACTTGGATGCCATGTGGTGGATCATGCTGGTGGTGGTGAGGTTGCTAGTGTTCATGCCCCGGCTCATTTTCATATGGCACAGGTTGCAAACTACTATTCTTTTGTCGTTCGCACTTTCTTCAAAAAGCGCCAGACTGCGGAACATCTACCCCTTGGCAAGGGAGATTTCCGCAAGGGGGTGCTCCGTGGAACAATTGCGGGCCTGTTTGGTGTGGCCCGCCTTCTCCCTTTTGCCCCCCCACTGCCTCTTCCAGCCTGTTGCGGTGCTGTAGATCCCTCCCCCTCTGTACTGCTCTCCTCGCTAGGCTTGCCACCTTCCCAGGTAGGATTAGTTACCTCATTGTCCACCATATCCTCTTCCACTTCCTTACTCTGATCATCCTCCTGATTTGTTGACCTAACCACAACCTCTGTAATTGCCAACTGTGTCTCATCCTTTGCATCAACCTCTTGAGACAGTAATTGCAGTTGACTTATTGGCAACTGTGTCTCATCATCATCCACCTCATTAAACTCTAATTGCCGTTCACCACCGTCATGTTCTTGTGACTGTGGATGCTCAAGAGGTTGGGAATCAAAGCACAAGATCTCATGTCCCTCTTCAAGCATGCTTGGTGAGAGGGCCAAATCAAGTAATGGCGCTGAAAAGAGCTTCTCGGAATATCCGAGTGTGGAATCACTTGTTTGGCCACACTGTAAATGGTGGGAGGAAGGAGGATCAGGGTGAGGATTGTGTGGACCAGACTCCTGGCTACTGAGACTGGACTTGGTGGAAGACAGGGTGGTGCTTAACCGAAGAATTATCTGATGCAATCCAACCGACCACCTGCTCGCAGTGGGCTGACTTGAAAAGTGGTGTCCTGCGCAAACTGGGACATGAAGCTAGGTATCGTAGACAATTTTTTTTCTTGTGCTCTGGCAGCAGGCACAGTTTCTCCCCACCCAGGGCCACGGCCTCTGCGTGCACCATCAGCATCACGGCCACTTCCCCGTCCCCTACTGCTCGCCTTCTTCATTTTAAATGTGATATATTCTTGAATATATGTCACACGTACAGTAGCGTAGGATTTGGAAGTGTATGTGCAAAAAAATTTACAACAGTATTTGTGATAAGGAAACGTTATACAGGACAGGTACCACAGGTAATGTCACAGTTCGCAGTGTCTAGAGAAAAAATGCACTGGATGTCACTGATATTTTAGGGATGCGCACACTTTAGACAGGAGATGTGGCACGGATAATTTAACTGTCCGCAGCAGACACCATCCACAGAAAAAGTGCACTGGATGTCACTGATATTTTAGGAATGCGCACACTTTAGACAGGAAATGTGGCGCAGATAATTTAACTGTCCTCAGGGGACAACGTCTGTGGAAAAACTGCACTGGATGTCACTGATATTTTAGGGATGCGCACACTTGAAACAGGAGATGTGGCGCTGATAATTTAACTCTCTGCAGGGGACACCGTCTACGGATACACTGCACTGGATGTTACTAATATTTTAGGGATGCGCACACTTTAAACATGAGATGTGGCGCGGATAATTTAACAGTCCGCAGCATCCTATTACACGGTATTTAGCGCAGGATGCGCTAAAAATACACTTAAACAACACAATGTAACTCCAAGTCAATCATACTTCTGTGAAATCAAACTGTCCACTTAGGAAGCAACACTGAGTGACAATCAATTTCACATGCTGTTGTGCAAATGGGATAGACAACAGGTGGAAATTATAGGCAATTAGCAAGACACCCCCAATAAAGGAGTGGTTCTGCAGGTGGTGACCACAGACCACTTCTCAGTTCCTATGCTTCCTGGTTGATGTTTTGGTCACTTTTGAATGCTGGCGGTGCTTTCACTCTAGTGGTAGCATGAGACGAAGTCTACAACCCACACAAGTGGCTCAGGTAGTGCAGCTTATCCAGGATGGCACATCAATGCGAGCTGTGGCAAGAAGGTTTGCTGTGTCTGTCAGCGTAGTGTCCAGAGCATGGAGGCGCTACCAGGAGACAGGCCAGTACATCAGGAGACATGGAGGAGGCCGTAGGAGGGCAACAACTTTGTGCAAGGAGGAACAGGAGGAGCACTGCCAGAGCCCTGCAAAATGACCTCCAGCAGGCCACAAATGTGCATGTATCTGCTCAAACGGTCAGAAACAGACTCCATGAGGGTGATATGAGGGCCCAACGTCCACAGGTGGGGGTTGTGCTTACAGCCCAACACCGTGCAGGACGTTTGGCATTTGCCAGAGAACACCAAGATTGGCAAATTCGCCACTGGCGCCCTGTGCTCTTCACAGATAAAAGCAGGTTCACACTGAGCACATGTGACAGACGTGACAGAGTCTTGAGACGCCGTGGAGAACGTTCTGCTGCCTGCAACATCCTCCAGCATGACCGGTTTGGCATTGGGTCAGTAATGGTGTGGGGTGGCATTTCTTTGGAGGGCCACACAGCCCTCCATATGCTCGCCAGAGGTAGCCTGACTGCCATTAGGTACCGAGATGAGATTCTCAGACCCCTTGTGAGACCATATGCTGGTGCGGTTGGCCCTGGGTTCCTCCTAATGCAAAACAATGCTAGACCTCATGCGGCTGGAGTGTGTCAGCAGTTCCTGCAAGACGAAGGCATTGATGCTATGGACTGGCCCGCCCGTTCCCCAGACCTGAATCCAATTGAGCACATCTTGGACATCATGTCTCGCTCTATCCACCAACGTCACGTTGCACCACAGACTGTCCAGGAGTTGGCAGATGCTTTAGTCCAGGTCTGGGAGGAGATCCCTCAGGAGACCGTCCTCCACTTCATCAGGAGCATGCACAGGCGTTGTAGGGAGGTCATACAGGCACGTGGAGGCCACACACACTACTGAGCCTCATTTTGACTTGTTTTAAGGACATTACATCAAAGTTGGATCAGCCTGTAGTGTGTTTTTCCACTTTAATTTTGAGTGTGACTCTAAATCCAGACCTCAATGGGTTAAAACATTTGATTTCCATTTTTTTATTTTTGTGTGATTTTGTTGTCAGCACATTCAACTATGTAAAGAACAAAGTATTTCAGAAGAATATTTAATTAACTCAGATCTAGGATGTGTTATTTTTGTGTTCCCTTTATTTTTTTGAGCAGTGTATATATTGCTGCTGTCACACACAATAGTCCTTAAAAGGACTTTTGGGTCTATGAAAAGTTTTTAGTATAAAAATCTTCCTATTACACTCCCTACACTGATTATCCCTTCTTATGCACAGCTCTCACTAAGGTTGGGCTACAAAAATATATTACTGCTGTCACACACAATAGTCCTTACAAGGACTTTTGGGTCTCTGAAATGTTTTCGTACACTTATAATATTCGATTACACTCCCTACACTCTCTGTCCCTTCCTATCCTCTCCCTGACTTAGTATGAGCCGAACACGCGTCATCGGGTGCTATATAGCACCCAATGACGTGTTCCGGCCAGTCAATCACTGTAATGCCAGTAGCTAACATAGCTGCTGGCATTACTGTCACCGCCAGAGCTTTAAGAAGCTCTGACAGACGTTCTGTACCTCCTGCATGAAGTTCTTTTGTTTTGGTTTTACTTTCTCATCTCTTTTCCTTCCCTCAGCTGTCATCTATTCACAATGATTGCCTCCCTTTATATCCCCTCCCATACTGCCTCACTTTTTGGTTTATACTACTTCCTGGATTGTGCTTTCTGCTAGAAGCTGCAACTGCTGATTCCTCAGATAAGTCTGTTTCCTTTATTTGTGTTTCTGCTGGCTTGAATCTAGGTGACCCTGGCTTCCTCCGTATTGAGTGCAGGGAGCCGGTGGTCGTGTCCCCTCACTATTGTAGGGTTCTCAGGTGTCATACAGTCGAGGCATGAGGGCATGCAATTATCTATCATAGAGATCTTTGCATGGGCTGAGCAGTAAGGGAGAGCTCTAATGCTGTTATAGGGCTTACCCATTTGTTCCTTAGTTTGGTCTCAAGTCAGTCTGTTGTTTATTTGTGACTTCCAGTTTTCTGCAAACACCATCCGTGACAATTACAGTGAGGGCAGTACTTACCTGCATGTCTATTGGCTGCTTAGCAGCCGTGAAAAATGCGGGGAGGAGACTCGAGCATTGTGCTTGAGCACATGCGATACTCGGGCAAGTACCGCCATGTGCCGAACCTAGTGATGCTCGAGCCGAACTGGTATATGCTCGCTCAACACTAATTGTAACGTAAATTAACATTTACATAATAGCTGCATGCATTTTGTGAAAATCTCTCACAATGTATTTATGTAGAAAATCAGATTTTGCTGCTTGACATTAATGCACACTTTAGGCCTCATTCACATGATTGTAATTTCGATCCCCATTCATTTGTATAGGGACACAAAAAATGCAGACAGCACACCTTGTGCTGTCCACATCTGTGTGTCCATGTGTCCGTCCCACAAAAAAAAAATTGTGGACAAGAATATGCATTTTGAGAATGGGGCCTGCAAAAAATGTCGGATGCGCACAGCCAGTATCCTTATTTTGTGAATTTTCTGACCGCACAATGCATATGGTCATGTGCAATAGGCTTTATGGTTACAAATGGCTTTATGGTTACAAAGGGAACAATCATAGCTCCTCACATCACATGAAAAATACATACTGGTACATTAGATAAGGAAACTGAGGCCTGTCAGAAAGGAGGAAGTCTGTGTCACTGAAGTGGCAGCCATTCAGGCACTCATTGCAAGGCACTCTACCTAGATAGTTGCACGTATACTACAGGTGTCTGCTTGAATGGCAGATTGTCCTTTGAAACCCCTTAGACTCCAGAGCTTGGGTGCAGCTGTTACCTCTGCATCCCAGTTACACCCTGCAATCAACAGTTTTTCCATATGTGAGCGCTAGCTGACTGACACAATTGATGGTACTCATTGGCATGTATACTATAGAAGCATCATGCAGTTATTATAGGATCCTCGGATAGGCCCAGGACTGGTTCATCTTATCCCTTCGCTTCTTAGCTTTCGGATGCTGTGCTGGACTTCCCTCTATATAATAATAATAATTAATAATGTTAGCTATCTAGCACAAATGTCTTTGAAAGTGTATGGAGGAGGAAACATAAGCTGCCACTTTTATAAGCAGCAAAATAGATTGACCATTTTAGGCTAATTTTACACTTACGTTGTTGTTTTCCGGTATTGAGATTCTCTGCTGGAGAAAAAAAAAGTTTTGTTTGGTCCTAATGCATTCTGAATGGAAAGAGTTCAGGATGCATCAGGATGTCTTCCATTCCATCTTCATTACTTTTTGGGATTGAACACAAAACCGCGGCAAGCTGCAGTTTTGTGTCTGGTCATAGAAACTGAACAAATCGTATCCGTCACTAAAAACAATGTAGGATCCTAAAAAACCGAATCTGTCACCCATTGACTTTCAATGTATTTAGTGATGGATCTGTTTTTTTGCCATTTTGATTTCACACAATCGCATCCTGATGTGCAAAATCAAAACGGATCAGTTTAATTCAGTTTTTGAGATCCTCTGCCGGAAGTGTGAAACAACCCTTAGATGTTTGCTATGGCCTGGGTATTGACAATAAAGTTGTTCAGGGCATGAACCGTCACAAAATAGTTTTTCCATTTTTTGAATTATTATTGCTGAATTTAGCAATGTAGACGGAGAATTGACTTCATCTCTTATTAATTTGAACTCACAAGCTACTTAGGTGAAAACATTGTTGCAGAGAAGTGGTAATGGAATGACGGATGTTCTTGGGAGTAAGTATTCACAAAGTCAAATTGAGGTTACAAGAATTAGCTCGAAGAAAGGACACAACAGTATACATTTTCAATATTCGTTAAAAGAATCCGTCACTTCTTCTGTCATGTCTATTATAGCAAACACTTGTAATATTTATGAAATAACAATGCTAGAATATCTTTCCTTAATACACTGTGTTGTGCCATTCCTCTGTTATTCATCAGGCTTTCTTATTATATTAAAAAAGGGGGAGATTTATCAAAACTGGTGTAAAGTAGAATTGGCTTAGTTGCCCATAGCAACTCATTAGATTCCACCTTTCATTTTTCACAGCTCCTTTGCAAGCCAGTTTTCCTATACACCGGTTTTAAAACATTTCCCTCAGTATTCTTTAAGTAGGAAAAAGGCTTTTTATATTTGTAATTCAATGCAATAAATTTAAACATGTAACACATGAGGATTTTGATGCATATTTGGTGCGGAAAAACTGTAAAATCTGCACTAAAATCCGTCCAGAAAATCCTCATAAACCATACTGTCGTGTTCGTGCACCCTGAGAATATGTCAACACTTGATTGTAAGGTTTTGACCACATAGCACAATGTGGCGCTTGTGACATGGCCGTGCTGCGTTCGGGTACCACATGGCCAAAAGAGCCATCGCTGGCTATAGTTAAACTAATGAGGCCGCCCTGTTCATTTGGTCTGTATTGTTAATTGAAAGAAGTCAGACAGGTACGACTTCTCCTCTTTTCTAAAGTCACTTCTGGTTTTGGCTTCTAGAACTGCATCAGGTAACCTGACCGTGTGGCTGTACACTAGTACAACAAAAACACATTAAGAAATACTACACATCACTCTAAAACTGACCATCCTGGCTACATCTGTGTGCTGTGGTTCTCCACTGTGGATGTCGCTCTTTGCAATGGAGATGGTAAGGGTACGTCCACACAGTCAGGCTTCCTGATGCAGTTTTGGAAGCTCGAATCAGGAGTGGATCATCAAAGGAGAGAAAATATAAAGGACAAATACGACTTCTACTCTTTTTTGAAGCCACTCCTTGATTTGGCTTCCAAAACTGCATCAGGAAACCTGTGCAGACTATTTTAGCTGCAAGGAAGAAAGGAACCTTTCCATGTTTATCCTGTACTAACTGCTATTCCATTTTAAAAGGAGATTCGATATATTACCCAAGACAGGGATATAAAATCCCAATGCGCCATTTTTCTACATGTATGACAAAAAAAATTGTTTACAGCATTCTATATCTATGTAGTTTATGGTACGTCGGACAGACCTAAAGAGAAATAAAGGTACCAATAAACGAACATAAATCTAATATTAGAAAATAACACTATTATGAAATGAAACATAAATGGCATGATTTAAAATGGCTAGTGCTGGAATACATAAACCCTTTGGACGTTACTGTATGTCCAAATTGCAAGTGGCTTACTGCATTTGGACGTATAGTGACGTCCAAACTGCTTACCGGGGCTGTGACACTAAAAAGTGTCACAACCGCGGAGTCTGCTCTCTCCCCGAGAGCAGAGACACCAGAGAAGCTGGCAAGGGACCAATCAGAGTGGTCTCTTGCCGGCAAGTGCTCAAATTGACTAGTCTCTGCAGACTAACCAATCTCTGACACTTCAGTGACAAAATTTTGCCTAAAATCAGGCATGACCCCCTGTGTACCGCCAGTGCCCCAGGTAATCTAATGACCCCCACTGTGGCCCTGATCATGCCCCTATATTGTGACATTGCACCCCCATTGTGCCATTGCCTCCCATGATGCCCCTTGCAGTGAGTGTGATGACATCAGCTCCGTTCCTGAGTAACTTACAGCTAACACTCTGCTGCAATGGCCAAAATCGGTGCTGGCACCGATCTCAGCTGTTTAACCCCATAGATGCCACGGTCAGTAGCCACCCGCGGCATCCATAGGTTTGAGAGGGAGGGAGCTTCCTCTTTCTTCCTTAGGGCCACCACTGCAGCAATGGCAGCGGCCCGATGGTTGCCATGACAACTTGACGCTTTACAAAGGCATCTGGGCTGCCATGTACCTATGGCAGATCAGACCCTGATGGTCTGATCAACCGTAGTTAAATGTAGCACTGACTATACAGTTCATTGCAATAGATGACTATTGCAATGCATTGTATATGCATCAGGCCCACTGGATCTTCAAGATCCAAATGGGTTTTGATTTAAAAAAAAGTGTAAAAAAAAAAAAAATGAAAAAAAAATAACAATTTTTTTTTTTTATATAAAAATGGTCTTTTCTCATATCTGTCATTAAAAAATGAAAAAATAAAAAACTACACATGATTGCTATTGCCGTGCCTGTAACGATCTGATCTATAAAAGTATCATGTTAACGCCGGTGAACGCCATAAAAAATTTATGTAAAAAACAATGACGGAATTGCTGTTTTTGTCACCTCACCACCACAAAAAAATAAATAACAAGTGATCAAAAATATATATGTACCCAAAAATTATACCAATAAAAACTACAGCCCGTCCCGCAAAAACAATTCCCCCGACAGATATTTTGGTGAGAAAATAAAAATGTTATGGACTTTAGTATATGGGGATGCAAAATATCATTTATTTTTAACACAAAAGAGATTTTATGCTGAAAAAGTAGTAAAACATTAAAAAACTATATAAATTTGGTATAGCCACAACCATATGACCCCACAGTATAAAATAATCATATAATATTTACCACAAGACGAACGCCATAAAAAATAAAAATAAAAAACACTGACAGAATTGCATTTTTTGCCCACTTCACCTCCACACAAAAAAATTGTATAAAAAGTGATCAAAAAAACATATGTACCCAAATATTATACCAATAAAAACTACAGCTTGTCCAGCAAAAAACAAGCCCCCAAGCAGCTATATTGGTGAAAAAATTAAAATGTTATGGACTTTAGTATATCGCGATGCAAAATATAATTTATTTTTAACACAAAAGGGATTTTATGCTGAAAAAGTAGTAAAACATTAAAAAACTATATAAATTTGGCTTCACCACAATCGTATGAACCCACAGAATAAAATAATCATATAATATTTATCATAAGAGGAACCCCATAAAAAAAAAAAAAAAAAAAACACCAACAGAATTGCCATTTTTGCCCACTTCACGGCCACAAAAAATGGTATAAAAAGACATATGTAAACAAAAAGGATACCAATAAAAACTACAGCCCGTCCCACAAAAAACAAGCCCACATACAGCAACATTGGTGAAAAAATAAAAATGTTATTGGCCCTAAACTAATTTCAGCAAATTAAATGTTAGAAAATCCTGATGCTGCTCCTTTCCTTCTGAAAGCTGCCGTTCCCCCAAACAGCGGTTTACGACCACATAGACCACATATACAGTCAGGTCCATAAATATTGGGACATCAACACAATTCTAACATTTTTGGCTCTATACAGCACCACAATGGATTTGAAATTAAACAAACAAGATGTGCTTTAACTGCAGACTGTAAGCTTTAATTTGAGGGTATTTGCATTCAAATCAGGTGAACGGTGTAGGAATTACAACAGTTTGCATATGTGCCTCCCACTTGTTAAGGGACCAAAAGTAATGGGACAATTGGCTTCTCAGCTGTTCCATGGCCAGGTGTGTGTTATTCTCTCATTATACCAATTACAATGAGCAGATAAAAGGTCCAGAGTTCATTTCCAGTCTGCTATTAGCATTTGGAATCTGTTGCTGTCAACTCTCAAGATGAGATCCAAAGAGCTGTCACTATCAGTGGGGCAAGCCATCATTAGGCTGAAAAAAAAAAAAAAAACATCAGATAGATAGCAAAAACATTAGGCGTGGCCAAAACAACTGTTTGGAACATTCTTAAAAAGAAGGAACGCATCGGTAAGCTCAGCAACACCAAAAGAAGACCACGGAAAACAACTGTGGTGGATGACTGAAGAATTCTTTTCCTGGTGAAGAAAACACCCTTCACAACAGTTGGCCGGATCAAGAACACTCTCCAGGAGGTAGGTGTATGTGTGTCAAAGTCAACAATCAAGAGAAGACTTTACCAGAGTGAATACAGAGGGTTCACCACAAGATATAAACCCTTGGTGAGCCTCAAAAACAGGAAGGCCAGATTAGAGTTTGCCAAACGACATCTAAAAAAGCCTTCCCAGTTCTGGAACAACATCCTATGGACAGATGAGACCAAGATCAACTTGTACCAGAGTGATGGGAAGAGAAGAGTATGGAGAAGGAAAGGAACTGCTTATGATCCTAAGCATACCACCTCATCAGTGAAGCATGGTGGTGGTAGTGTCATAGCGTGGGCATGTATGGCTGCCAATGGAACTTGTTCTCTTGTATTTATTGATGATGTGACTGCTGACAAAAGCAGCAGGATGAATTCTGAAGTGTTTCGGGCAATATTATCTGCTCATATTCAGCCAAATGCTTCAGAACCCATTGGACGGCGCTTCACAGTGCAGATGGACAATGACCCAAAGCATACTGCAAAAGCAACCAAAGAGTTTTTTAAGGGAAAGAAGTGGAATGTTATACAATGGCCAAGTCAATCACCTGACCTGAATCTGATTGAGCATGCATTTCACTTGCTGAAGCCAAAACTGAAGGGAAGATGCCCCAAAAACAAGCAGGAACTGAAGACAGTTGCAGTAGAGGCCTGGCAGAGCATCACCAGGGATGAAACCCAGTGTCTGGTGATGTCTATGCGTTCCAGACTTCAGGCTGTAATTGACTGCAAAGGATTTGCAACCAAGTATTAAAAATTTTAAGTTTGATTTATGATTATTATTCTGTCCCATTACTTTTGGTCCCTTAACAAGTGGGAGGCACATATGCAAACTGTTGTAATTCCTACACCGTTCACTTGATTTGGATGTAAATACCCTCAAATTAAAGCTGAGAGTCTGCAGGTAAAGCACATCTTGTTAGTTTAATTTCAAATCCATTGTGGTAGTGTATAGAGCCAAACATGTTAGAATTGTGTCGATGTCCCAATATTTATGGACCTGACTGTATGGTGTTGCCGTATTCAGGAAAAAGAGCATGACAAATTATGGGGTGCATTTTCTCCTGTTACCCCTTTTAAAAATGGAAAATTGAGGTTAAAGCAACTTTATATTGGAAATAAAAGTAAATTTTTCAATTTTACAGCCATGTTTCTAAATTCTATGAAACGCTTGTTGGGTCAAAGCATTCACTTTACCCCAGATTTATTTCTTGAGGAGTGTAGTTTCCAAAATGGGGTAAATTTTGGGGGTTTTCTTTCTAGGGGTACCTCAGGGTCTCTTCAAATGTGACATGGCACCTGAAAACCATTCCAGCAAAATCTGCCCTCCGTTAACAATATGGCGCTCCTTTCCCTTTACACTCTGCCGTGTGCCCATAAAGCAGTTTACGACCACATATGGGGGGTTTCTGTAAACTGCAGAATCAGGATAATAGATTTTGCAGTTTCTTTGGCAGTTAACTCTTGCTGTGTTACAGGAAAATTGGATTTAAATGGAAAATCTGAAAAAAATAAATGAAATTTTAAAATTTCCCCTCCAGGGAGTTGTGTCACAAAGACCGGGATCGTTGAACGGTGTGTTGTCTTCCTGGCACTCGAGTTCGACACATCACGGATCAGGTTGACAGATTACTGGGAGGGGCTGGAGAAGATCCAGCAAAAGAAAAAGAAAGGATGCAGCAGCACAACAGGCGGATTACGTAGTGGTGGTACCCGCGGTGTCAGGTGCCAGTCTGTATGCACCCGTCTCAGCAAACGATGAATGGAAGGTATACCACGGCACTCTCAAAACTAAAGCAATTCAGTATTTATTCACCAATTTTTAGCGACGTTTCGACCAGTGTGGTCTTTTCCAAGCAATCTACAATGTGAATAAGGTGCAATACTTATACCCCTGAAACCCAATCACATGATGCAGCTGGGCCCCTCCCCCTTCATTGTTAATAAATCTCATCATCTCAACAAAAGTCTGCTCTCATAAAATCACATACATAAAACAACATTGTATGCAAGTGCTTACATTAGCCGAGCAATCCGGCAAGCATAAGTCCCTCCATGTGGTCTCCTCTGCATTCATCCCGATCTCCTCTGCATTCATCTGATGTACGCGCTCTCAGTTCGGCATCCCTTATGATCCACTGCGCAGGTGGACATGTGTGTATCCTGCAGTCATGGTCCATATCGGAACCAATGACAAAGTTAGAGGTAGGTGGAGTGTCCTTAAAAATGTTTTTAGGAATTTAGGTCAAAAGCTTAGGGCAAGGACCTCAAAGGTAGTATTTTCCGAAGGAAGGAGGGGTTGGGTTCCTGGAGAACTGGGCCGACTTCTCTGTTGGCTACAGGCTCTATCGTAGGGATGGGCTGCACCTCAATGGGGAAGGGGAAGCTGTGTTGGGGAGAAGATGGCTAGAAGGTTGGAGGAGTGTTTAAACTAGGGACTGGGGGGGAGGGTAATTACATTATAGGATGGGAAGATAGTGCAGATAGAGACCGGGGGCAAAGTAATGGGACTGGGGGAGGAATGGAAGGAGGGACTAGAACAGCTCAGAAGTAAAAGTGTAGGGTAAAAAATATACATAAACCTCTTAAAGGGAGTCTGTCAGCTCCATATTGCCATATACAGTGCTTACATTGCCCTATAGCACACCTATACATGAATGTAATGGTACCTTTGTCTTTAGACTTGCAGAAGCTGTAAAAACGAACTTTGATTGATATGCAAATGAGCACTCGCAAGTTCCCAGGGGCGGCGTTCACTGTGTTGGTGCCCAGGCTGCCCTGCCTTTTTTCATTGTTCCCCCACCCCCTCTGCATATGCCCGCCCTCCTATTCCCTTGCATCATCCTAAGGTCCGGCCAAGATCCCGCTCCTGCGCACTGCCTCGCCGGGCCGAAGCATGCGCACTGCGATGCCCATTGTTGGCACAGCATTGCTTTAACTACTGTGCATGCTCTGGCGAACAGCGCAAAACCAGCCGTTCGCCTGAGCATGCGCAGTAGTTAAAGCGATGCCGTGCCAACAATGGGCATCACAGTGCGCATGCTCCGGCCCGGCGAGGAAGTGCGCAGCCGCGGGATCTCGGCCGGACCTTAGGATGATGCAAGGGAATAGGAGGGCGGGCATAAGCAGAGGCTGGGGCGGGGGAACAATGAAAAAAGGCACAGTGAACGCCGCCCCTGGGCACTTGCGAGTGCTCATTTGCATATCAATCAAAGTTCGTTTTTCCAGCTTCTGCAAGTCTAAAGACAAAGACAAAGGTACCATAACATTCATGTATAGATGTACTGTAGGGCAATGTAAGCACTGTATATGGCCATATGGTGGTGACAGACTCTCTTTAAATGTATGAATACTAATGCCAGAAGCATTACTAATAAAACTGGGGAACTGGAATTAGTGATGTATGAGGAGGACTATGACATAGTGGGAATAACTGAGACATGGCTGGATGATAGCTATGACTGGGCGGTTAATGTACAGAGTTACAGTCTGTTTAGAAAGGATCATCAAAACCGGAGAAGGGGAGAGGTCTGCCTTTATGTAAAGTCCTGCCTAAAGCCCTCAGTCTGAGAAAATATAAGTGAGGGACATGAACATGTGGAGTCACTGTGGGTAGAAATACATGGAGGCAAAAACAATAATAAACTACTAATAGGAGTTTATAATAAACCACCTAATATACCAGACTCCACAGAAAATCTGCCACTATACGAGATAGACGAGGCGGCAACTCATTATGAGGTGGTTATTATGGGGGACTTCAACTACCCAGATATAGAATGGGAAACTGAAACTTGTATATCTCATAAAGGAAACAAGTTCTTGGCAATAACAAAAGACAATTACCTTTCCCAACTGGTTCAGGACCCGACTAGAGTGACGGCCATACTGGACTTAGTATTAACCAATAGACCTGACAGGACAAGAGATGTGCAGGTTGGGCGACACCTGCGAAATAGTGACCATAAAGTAATAACCTTCCAATTATCATTCAAAAGAGTGTTTCTTCAGGGAGCAACAAAACTAAGAGAAACTAACTGGGACAAAGTCCTCAAAAAAAAAAAAGCCACAAAATGGGAAATTTTTAAAAGCATCCTAAAATCTAATTGTGAGAGGTATATACCTTATGGGAATAAAAGGTTAAGGAACAAGAAAAAAACTATGTGGATGAATAGAACTGTAAAGAAAGCAATAAATGACAAAAAGAAAGCATTTAAATCACTAAAACAGGACGGTAGTGAGGAAGCACTGAACATATATAAGGAAAAAAATAGAATATGTAAGAAACAAAAAAAAGCAACCAAACTAGAGACCGAGAGATTAATTGCCAAATAGAGCAAAACTAACTCTAAAATGTTTTTCAATTATATAAATGGTAAAAAGTATAAATCTGAAGGTGTCGGCCCTCTACAGAGTAATGAGGGGGGAGTTACAGAGAGCGATGAGGAGAAAGCAAAGCTATTAAATATTTTTTTCTCCACTATATTCACTGAAGAAAAAAAACTGTCAGATAAAATGCAGAATGTAAAAGTTAATTCCCCATTAAAAGTGCCCTGTCTGACCCAGGAAGTACAGCGGCGTCTTAAAAAGATTAAAATAGACAAATCGCCAGGACCAGATGGCATACACCCCTGTATCCTAAGAGAATTAAGTAATGTCATAGCAGACCCTTATTTCTGATATTTAAGGACTCTATACTGACAGGGAGTGTTCCACAGGATTGGCACATAGCAAATGTAGTGCCAATATTTAAAAAGGGTCCAAAAACAGAGCCCGGAAACTATAGGCCGGTAAGTTTAACATTAGAGTTGAGTGGACACCTGGATGTTCAGGTTCGACGGGTTCGGCCGAACTTCGGAAAAAAGTTCGAGTTTGGGACCCGAACTTGACCCCAAACCCGAACCCCATTGAAGTCAATAGGGACCCGAACTTTTGAGCACTAAAATGGCTGTAAAAATGGCATGGAAAGGGCTAGAGGGCTAAAAATTGTCAAAATGTGGTTAAGAGGATGGCAAGTGCTCTGCAAACAAATGTGGATAGGGAAATGAATTTAAATAACATAAAATACGTAAAAATAAAAAATAATAATCTTGATCTAGGAGGACCAGGTCCATATGGAGTAGGAGGTTGAGGAGGCGGTCGATGTGGCGGTGTAGGTGGAAGTGGTAAATTCGATAACCCAAAACATCGGGATATATATTGATACGATACTGAGGTCTTTTGTCTCAGCACTTCCATCTTACATCAGAGACACTTCGGACCTATTAACAAAAATTGATGGGTTACAATTAGAGGATGGTATACTACTTGCCTCGATAGATGTCGAGGCGCTTTATAGTAACATCCCCCATGACCTGGGACTACATGCAGTCGACCATTTTCTAAAAACGAGGGGCACTCAATTTACAGCCCATAATCAGTTCATTCATAAACTAACAGAATTTGTCCTAAGACATAATTACTTTCTCTTTGATTCCAAATACTTCCACCAGCTCAGGGGCACGGCAATGGGGAGCCCCTGTGCCCCCACCTATGCCAACTTGTTCCTGGGCTGGTGGGAGGATACACTGATGTTTACAGAGGACAATATCTGGACATCAAGGATTGTCTTCTGGGGCCGCTATATCAATGATATACTGATATTTTGGAGCGGCTCCAGAAGAGAATTCTCCGATTTTGTAGCTGATCTAAATAACAACAAGATAGGCATGCATTTTACCTCAGAGGTTAATGAACACAGCCTGGCTTTCCTGGACCTATTTATTACCCTAAATAATGGTATGATTTCCACCAAAACATACAGGAAACCCACAGCTACAAATAATTTATTGAGATGGGAGAGTTATCATCCCATAAACCTCAAATGCGGTATCCCCAAGGGACAATACCTACGGATCCGCAGAAATTGCACCATGAAAACAGACTTTTATAACCAAGCTAGAGACCTGAGAACCAGGTTCAATCAAAGGGGATACCCGGATCGTCCACTGCAAAAAGCCTTTAGATCAGCATTAAATGTAGAAAGAGCAGAACTATTGTCTCCAAAACAAGTGACAAAATCTAAAACAGACTCTATTTTTCGTATTATAGGCACATTCGACAATTGCAATAGAGAAGTCAGGGACATTCTTCAGAAATACTGGGACATGTTGCTCATGGACCCTGACATTCAGGACATCCTTCCCCCCTACCCGGCAATTACATACCGCAGAGGAAGGTCCCTGGGGGATAGATTTGTACACAGCCACTATACACCTATCAAAAAACCTGGAACGTGGCTGGACAGAAAACCTCTAGGCACCTTCAAGTGTGGCTCATGTATAGCCTGCCCACATATTACTCAAACAAAAACTTTCACTAGCAATACCACCAAGAAAACATACACCATCAGAGATTTCGCAAACTGTAAAACCACAGGGGTGGTATACTTATGTACGTGTATCTGTAATCTTCATTATGTGGGTAAGACTAAAAGAGAGCTCAGGAGAAGGATTGGGGACCATCTGGGTGATGTCAGACACAAACGAGACACTCCTATAGCAAGACATATACAGAACTTCCATGATGGAAATTCCAGGTCATTGAAGTTCTGTGTAATTGAAGTGATACGTCCATCCCCCAGAGGTGGTGACCTCAATAGAAAAATATTGCAAAAAGAGGCAGAATGGACTCATAGGTTAAAAACAGTGAGCCCACTAGGCCTCAATGAAATATTGTCCTTTGGATGTTTTATTTAATCCCGGTGTATATTAATACTCTAAACCAACTGACAAGTTTATATAAGAAAATGGACGAGACAGGAAAATAATACATCTACCGTGATAGGTTATATTTGTGTATATCAAAAAAGTGGGGGGAAAATATCTGTATAGGGTACATCATTTATTTATTATACAATGTACCGACCCTAGACTAGCCTTCTTCTCACTCAAAAAAAGTCCCCTACCTATTAACCACTGTAAAGCCCCCAAAAATACTATATACCACTGTCATATATTGATAACAACAAGCATAGACTGTGGACCAGAATGCATGAGAACCATGTCATCTAACTTGCCTCTCATAATAGATCAAAATGTGTGCATTTGGATCATTAATGACATCTAGACTGTATATTTAAATAAATGAATATGTTTTGTATGCATTTTTGCTTATATGGTTATACGACCTGTAGGTAGGTCTGAACCACCTATTGCTAGCCGGATTACTGTGTCTCTATCGTACTCCGTGAGACGCATTAACGTCCATGCGTTCCATAGAATCATGTAGTACCTTAGGTCCTAGAGACGCATTAATATGACGTCCATGCGCTCCACACAATCACGTAGTACCTTAGGCCCTAGGGCGGGTTTGGACGCATGACTCTGACCTCATGCGTTCCACAGCGGACACCGGCATCTACTGCGCACGCGCAGAGTGACACACTTCCGGATCCGGGACTGACCAAATGGAACGCACGCCGGGATGCGATGTAAGTGATACACCGCAGGCTAATCAAGGAAATCTAATGGGTATATTTAAGGGGGCAGTCTCAGACATTTGTCTGGACTGCATCTATTCAGCTGGGACACCACAAAGAGCGATTGAGCTAACGGCTATTATACCGCATATGCATCATCTTTATATCCCCTGATGAATCTGACAGCATTGCCTGTCAGAGGAAACGCGTCGGGTACGACTATTGAATAATATCTGACTGGGCACCTGGAGACGACTTATAGGGTGAGAATAATAGGGCCAGCCACCGAGAAGTGGGGTCACTCCTTAGGGGGTGATTTTCCCGCATATAGGCGGGAGACCTCTCCGCTTTCAGGCAGGGAAAAACCAGCTCACCAGGGACCTCCTACCTGCCTGATCTATTATTTAAGAGAATCAGTAACCAAACATCATTGGATCCATTTTTCCAGCAGACAAAGTGATCACTGCAGATCCAATTGGACCACCTAGCTGCCTGGATACCGAAACATCATGTATCTCTTATACAACAAACCGTGAGTGGTGATCATAACAAGTGGTCAGACTGTATTCTCATCCCTACCCAGTGTATTGTACTGCTGATATTTATGCATGGTCAGATCTTTTTCATATGCAGTCACTTATTATTACTATAAATGTGAGACATATTTTTTAGAAATTATTTGATAAAAGTTAAGTTTTAGTAGGATAACAAATCAGTGATACAGTTAATTGTTCCTACAACATATTCATCTCAAACCAATACTGTGAATCTTAGACTCCAAAAGAGTGTGAAATATCCAAAATACAAACATGAGCAATTGCGCTGCAGTACAACAATGGCTGCTTAGTGCCGGTATACATGTCTATTCTGCACAAGGTACGGACAAGTCCTGTGGGATCCATGCCTGGTTCATTTTAATGAACGTGAGCTTGTCCACATTGGCTGTGGACAGGCGGCTGCGCTTGTCTGTGATGACGGCCCCTGCCGTGCTAAACACACGTTCAGATAATACACTGGCTACAGGGCAGGCCAGGACCTCCAAGGGCAAGCTCAGGCCATGTGCCCAATTTGGAGACCCAGAAGTTGAAGGGGGCAGACCCGTCATTCAGTACGTGTAGGCGTGTGCACACATACTGCTCCACCATGTTGGTGAAATACTGCCTCCTCCTAAGACGTTCCATATCAGCTGGTGGTGCTGGTTGTTGTGGCGTGCTGACAAAGCTTTTCCATATTTCGGTCATGCTAACCCTGCCTTCTGAGATGCTGGCGGTGCCCCAGCTGCGTTGGTGACCTCTTCCTCGTCCTCTCCCTTCGCCTTGTGCTTCCACTGTGCCCCCGCTGTCAGGTGGGAATGCCACCAGCAACGCGTCTACCTGCGTACGCTTGTACTCGCGCATCTTACGATCACGCTCCAGTGACGGAATTAAGGACCGTTTGTTGTCCTTGTAACGGGGATCCAGCAGTGTGGCCACCAAGTAATCAGCACAAGTTAGAATGTGGGCAACTCGGCGGTCGTTGCGGAGACACTGCAGCATGTAATCGCTCATGTGTGCCAGGCTGCCCAGAGGCAACGAAAAGCTGTCCTCTGTGGGAGGTGTATCGTCTGTGTCCTCTGTATCCCCCCATCCACGCACCAGTGATGGCCATGAGCTGGTCTGGGTGCCACCCTGCTGTGAACATGGTTCCTCCTCCTACATCTCCTCCTCCTCCTCATCCTCCACCTCCTCATCCTCATCCTCCAGAACTGCGCCCTGGCTGGACAATTGTGTACCTTGGGTTTGTGGGTGCAGGAACCCATCCTCGGAGCCACTTGGGAATGACTGGCCGGAAACCCTACAAAATGATCCCTCTTCCTCCTCCTCCTGTGCCACATCCTCCTCCATCATCGCCAGGAGCGTTTTTTCAAGGAGGCATAGGGATAGTAACGCTGAGAACGGAGTTATCAGCACTAGCCATGTTGGTGGAGTACACGAAACAGCGCAACAAGGAACACAGGTCTCGCATGGAGGCCCAGTCATTGGTGGTGAAGTGGTGCTGTTCCGCCGAGCGACTCACCCATGCGTGCTGCAGCTGAAACGCCACTATCGCCTGCTGCTGCTCGCACAGTCTTGCCAGCATGTGCAAGGTGGAATTCCACCTTGTGGGCATGTCGCATATTAAGCGGCCGAAGTTACGCTGCAGCGCTGACAGGCAAGCAGCAGCAGGGTGAGAACGCCGAAAGCGCGCACAGACGGCCCGCACTTTATGTAGCAGCTTGGGGTAAGTTTTAAGGAATCTTTGCACCACCATGCGCCAGGCAAGGGATGTGCGTCAAACCGGCTAGTCCCAGAGTTGCTACGAGATTTTGCCCATTATCGCACACCACCAGGCCAGGCTTGAGGCTGACTGGCACAAACCACTCATCGGTCTGTTGTTCAAGGGCCGTCCACAGCTCATGCACTGTGTGGGGTTTGTCCCCCAAACAGATACGTTTTAAAACTGCCTGCTGTCGTTTACCCCTGGCTGTGCTGAAGTTGGTGGTGAAGGTGTTACGCTGACCGGATGAGAAGCTGGTAGAGGATGAGGAAGCAGAGTAGGAGGAAGAAGCAACAGGAGGCAAACTGAAGTGCCCTGCAATCCTCGGTGGTGGAAGGACATGCGCCAAACTGCTATCTGCCTCAGTCCCAGCTGCAACTGCATTTACCCAGTGTGCTGTTATGGAGATATAACGGCCCTGACCGTGCTTACTGGTCCACGTATCCGTAGTCAGGTGCACCTTTCCACAGATGGCGTTGCGCAGTGCACACCTGATTTTGTGCCCTACTTGGTTGTGAAGGGAAGGGATGGCTCGCCTTGAAAAGTAGTTGTTCCGGCTGGGCACAACGTACTGTGGGACAGCCACTGCCATAAGGCCTTTAAAACTATCCGTCTCCACCAGACGGAATGACAGCATTTAGAAATGCTGGCATTCAGGGCTAGGGATCGCGGGTTGGTAGGGGGGTACTTCCTCTTCCTCTCTAGCGTTTGGGACATGGAGAGCTGAACGCTTTCGTGGGACATTGTGGAGATGCTTGGTGACCCATGTGTTGGTGTTGCTGGCAGATCCTCTGTTTGCGGGGTGCCAGGTGGCACTGTCACTCCAGAGGTGGATGAAGAGGCAGTGACTGCAGCAGAAGATGAAGCAGGAGGAGACAGAGACCTTTCTTGGTTTTTGAGGTGTCTATTCCACTGCAGCTTGTGCTTTGCACTTAAATGCCTGGTCATGCAGGTTGTGCTCAGGTTGAGAACGTTTATGCCTCGCTTCAGGCTATGATGCAAACCACTCGTGTCTTGTCATCAGCACATTGTTTCAATAACTGCCACGCCAGGGAACTCCTTGGAGCTGGCTTTAGTGTGCTCGGTCCCTTGCTGCAGTGGGCAGTAGGAGGCGTACTGTCTAGAGGACGGCCGCTCTGCTTTTGCACCCTCTTCTGCTATGCTGATGGCTCTGTGCAACCCCCGCCTCTTCCTCCGAACTACATAGGTCACTCACATGACCTTGATTCCATGTGGGGTCGAGGACCTCATCGTCCTCCACATCATCTTCCACCCAGTCTTCACCCCTGACTTCCTGTCACGACGGGGAGTGGGGAAAACCCCCACCATGCGGTGTCAGAGGGTAAAGGGGATCAGCCTGGCCAAAAGGAGTGATAAGGGAGCAGGTCACCTCCTACAACATCCCTAATCCTCTCCCTGACTCCTCACCGTATGAGCGGACCCTGATGGTAGGACAACTCATACTCAGGATACCTAAAGACCCTAAGTCGCCCTGGTAATCCCTCACCAAGGAGCAGGGGAGAGACTACCTGTTCATCCTCAACATGGAGAAACAGGAGTCTATAACTAAGGCCAGGCTGCAAGCAGAGGTGAACACATACAGCTATGGAGATGGCAGGTAAGTGAAACCAGCAACACACTGACTGGAACCCGTGCACAAGTGCTAGTGTCCACACCAACATCAAAGGACACAGCACACACCACAAAACCACACAGGGACCCAGGACACTCATAGCTGCAATAAATGTGAAACAGGGGAATATCTAATAAACATGCTGGACACCAAACACTACCAGACATGTAACACCAAATATAGACATACTAAGACCCTGATCAAAACCCACTCCCTACACAAATGGACAGGAAGGGAAGGAGACACCGTGATAACATTGATGACCACAAGGGTGGCCCTCACTGGACAGATGGAACAGAGAACCAGCAGCTTACACCAAAGCTGGAGGAACACTGGGCTTCAAGCATCCAGCAGAGACTAAATAGCCCAAGCAGCCACACCCACACACACAAAAACCCAGTATTCACAAGACACTAGGAAGGGAATTAACCCTTCCAACACCAGACAAGGGAAGGCTACAACTTAAAGGGGAAGTGCACACACAAGCATACAAAACTATATGTTACTACCGGCAACAGCGTGGGTGGCAACCATGTCACGGCAATCACCCAGAAGGCCAAGACACTGCCACCGCATGCTCTCACAGCAACACGTTGCCGGGGGCAACCGCAAGTGTGGCAACAGTGTCACAGCGCAAACCAAAGGCCGTGACACTTCCTTGTCGGTCTGCACACTTTCGAAAGCCACAGCAGTTGGCACCTGTCATCATCCGAGACATGCTGCGATGGTCCTCCCATGTACTCATCTTGAAAGATAAGTGGTTATGCATCGGTGCACTCAATCTCTTCCACTTCTGGGGCAGTGCTAGGTGGATGGCCCTGGGAAACCCTGCTAACAGAGTCATCAAAAAGCAGAAGAGACTGCTGCATGACTTGGGGCTCAGACTGCTTGGCTGATTTGCAAGGGGGTGAGGTGAAAGACTGATGGACATCGGCTGCAGGTGCCAACTATGTTCTTTCAGCAGGAGACTGGGTGGGAGACAATGTGAAGGAACTGGATCCACTGTCAGCAACCCAGCCTACTATCGCCTGTACTTGTTCAGGCCTCACCATTCGTAGAGCCGCATTATGCCCGACCAAATACCGCTGCAGGTTCTTTCGCATACTCGCACCTGAGGAAGGGGTTTTACTTGTGCGTGTAGCTGCCACAGATCAACCACGTCCTCTCCCTGCAACAGGAGCTCCACCAGCAGCACCACGACCTGGGCCACGTCCCTTATTTGACGCTCTCCTCATATTTTTCGAATTTAGGATCTTGCCCTAAATGGGTGTTTAATTAATAGTAGAATAGAACGACAGTATGTAAAGGGTGTATCTCACACGGCCTGAACCAGACTAGGCCTAAATTTAATAGTAGGAAAGTTACAGCCAGCTCACCTTCCGATCCAGTGTGACGGTGCACGGGGCGGACTCAAGCCAGTCCGAGGGTAAATGCACAACATGGAAAAAAGCTCCGGCACCAGAGGGACATAGTGAAGAAATCCCGGTCTTTATTTTTATCACCAAAATACAGGTGCATACAGCAACAGTGACACTGGAACCCACCTATCCCCACGATCTACGCGTTTCGAACGATGTTGTTCTTAGTCATGATCTGAGGTGTCTGGCGTGTACCGAGCTGAAATAAGGCTCACCCCCAAAGTATCCACCCACAAGGAGGGATCTCAGAATCTAAGGCAAGCAGAAAATCAGTCCGGTCAACGCAAGACACCTGTGCAAACAAATTCACCTGTGACATGAAAAAAGCTTTTATACCCCACAGTGCTACAAAGTATAATACAAAATATATGTAATACAAAGTATAAAATTGTGTAGTTAGTCTCTTCCAGAAAAAGATGTTGGTTAATAGAATATAATTCATGATTTAACAACCTGACATAGCATGGATACACCGATACTGTTCACAGGGAGTGAGCAGAAAAGCACAGACTGAGGACAAACATAGGAAAACCAGAAAACAAAAAAAAAATAAATAAATAATAAAAGCAGATACAGATATAAAAGTATGAAAGCAGAGTTCACATAGATCGAGACTGGTGGTTTTCTATAGTTCTGTGTCAGTGGAACCCGAGTGCATCATGTTCTTTTGAAACTTAACATGGATCCAAGCAGCCCGGTCACTCTGTGCGGCTTAACGCAGAGTGTGAACAAGCGCCGAGATTTATACACAGAAAATAATGAGACAGATTGTAATGACTATGATGCATTCAGGGATCACTGATCAGGCTGCAATTTCACCTGGAGTATATCATATATTTTTGTTCACAACCATCTGTTAGAAAATCGTTCCATGTGAACTATGTAATACATCTCAAGGTACGGATCAGTCCCCAGAAAAGGTAGCATGTTTTCTTATTATAATAGGATCTTATATAACTTAATATTGACAAAAAGGATTTCTATAATATAGGCTAGGACAGGATCTATAAGTATTATGTGTTTACGCACATTTTCAAAAACAAGCAAACATTATGTATTCTGTCATTTTTGCCTATAGTTTTTGTCTTGATATAGTTATGTTATTATTTTGATATATTATACCTTCAGTTTATACTCTGATTTATTAAGAGTTTTTACATATCTTTCTGCTATCAATATTACCATTTGTTTCTAATTGTCCCCATTTCTTTGTCCTTGTTCTTTTATGTTACCCATCTATATCTTTTAATATTCTGAATATCTATCCAGGCATAATTTCTGGAAATATCAGAAGAAAAATATAAAAATGAAAATAAAGAGGATGGCAACACGCAATATGCTTATTTTTAGGTTTGCCGGCTATTATGTGACAAAAAAAGTCAATTGGAAGGCGGGACAGCACAGATGCACTGTTACAGTATCGGTGTCTTAAATAGGTTATGCATACCCATTATGAGGAAAATCCTCATAATTATATGCATACCATATCCATACAGTAGTCATAGGGTGGTCAATCATGATTCAAAGAGAGCACACACAGGTAATTATAAATAACCATAAACAGTCTATTGATGGCTATGTATAAAAGCAAGGCAAAACCTTGGCTATGCTGCATGTAAATGTTAATACAGATACATTAATTCTTTTTTAAGATTGAGACCATATGGGAATCTTGTATTAAGTCTTTAAATCCAAAATGCTTCCCTGAGGAGTATTTTTTGTTTGATATTGCCACCTCTTTGGGACAGTGTGACACGCTCGAAAGCAAAAGTACTGAATGTATCTATATTACGATTATGGGCATCTATAAAATGATGTGCGCATTAGAGACTCCTGTAGCTGTTGGATTCAGAATGTAATTAAGGTGTTCACGTAATCGATCTTTGAATTTTCTGCTAGTGCAACCTACATATATCAGATCACATGATGTACAAGTGATGATATACTGTATATAACTCCTGTTGTGGTGCAGTTTATAAAGCTCTTAATAGGGAAAATTTCAGTGTGCATTGAATTATGGAACTCTTTATTATTTTTGGCGACTTTACATGTTTTACATCTCGTGTGTCCACATTTTGAAAAACCGGTGTATTTTAGCCATGTGGATGGATTTTTAGAATGTGTTGAAGTGTACATAGAGGGGGAGAGTGTTTTGCCCAGAGTATCAGGTCTTTTAGACACTACTCGGCAACCATGTCTCAAAGTTTTCCTCAAAATGTCATCTTCATACAAGATAGGGAGACATCTGTGAATGATATTCTTAATTTCCGCGAATTGTCTACTATATGTGAGTACTATTGTTGGTATGGTGTCATTATTTTTTTGGGTGGTGTCGGATTTAATAAAGCTGTGTACTGTTTTTTTTTACACCATGTCCCATTTGAAGCCCCCCTGATGCACCCCTAGAGTAGAAACTCCAAAAAAGTGACCCCATTTTAGAAACTACAGGATAGGGTGGCAGTTTTGTTGGTACTAGTTTAGGGTACATATGATTTTTGGTTGCTCTATATTACACTTTTTTGTGCGGCAAGGTAACAAGAAATAGATTTTTTTGGCACGTTTTTTTTTTGTTATTTACAACATTCATCTGACAGGTTAGATCATGTGGTAATTTTATAGAGCAGGTTGTTACGGACGCGGCGATACCTAATATGTATACAATTTTTTTATTTATGTAAGTTTTACACAATGATTTCATTTTTAAAACAAAAAAAATGTTTTATTGTCCCCATAGTCTAAGAGCCATAGTTTTTTTCATTTTTTGGGCGATTATCTTAAGTAGGGTCTCATTTTTTGCGGGATGAGATGACGGTTTGATTGGCACTATTTTGGGGTGCATATGACTTTTTGATCGCTTGCTATTACACTTTTTGTGACGTAAGATGACAAAAAATTGCTTTTTTTACACCGTTTTTATTTTAATTTTTTTACGGTGGTCACCTGAGGGGTTGGGTCATGTGATATTTTTATAGAGCCGGTCGATACGGACGCGGCAATACCTAATATGTATACTTTTTTTATTTATTTAGGTTTTACACAATGATTTCATTTTTGAAACAAAAAAAATCATGTTTTAGTGTTTCCATTGTCTAAGAGCCATAGTTTTTTCAGTTTTTGGGCGATTATCTTGGGTAGGGTATGATTTTTGCGGGATGAGATGACGGTTTGATTGTTACAATTTTGGCTTACATACGACTTTTTTGATCACTTTTATTACCTTTTTTGGGATGTAAGGTGGGCAAAATTTAAATTTCATCATAGTTTTTTATTTTTTATTTTTATGGCGTTCACCGTTTGGGTAAAGTAACATGACCGTTTTATAGATCAGGTCGTTACGGACGCGGCGATACCAAACATGTGTAGGGAATTTTATTTTTTTCATTTTTAATCAGTGATAAATATGTTTTTTGATTTTTACTTTATTTTTTTTTGACCCAGACCCACTTGGTTCTTGAAGATCCAGTGGGTCTGATGTCTGTATAATACAGTACAGTACAATATATATTGTACTGTACTGTATTTTACACTTTGTCTGAACAGATCTATGCCTTTTAGCACAGATCTGTTCAGCACCATGGACAGCAGGACGCCTGAGACGGCGTCCTGTTGCCATGGGAAACTTCCCCGTCTGCTCAGTACTGGTCAGAACTGTGCAGATGGGGAAGGGTAAGGACGGGGCTGTCAGGGGGCTGTCTGGGAGCTCTCTCCCTCTCCATCGGGGGGCTGCAAAGGCACTGCAGCCCCCCGATGGGAGAGGGAGGGAGCTCCCTCTTACTGTTAACTTTTTCCATACAGCGGTCCGTACGGACCGCGGTATGGAAAGGGTTAAACGACTGACATCGCATCATCGATGTCAGCCGTTTATACCAGGGTGCCAGCAATGTGCTGGCACCCTGGTATACCCACTAGAAGCCAACGATTATTCAAGGGGAGGCAGGCGGGGGATCGCGATCCCGCCTGCCGCACCGCCCGCCTCCCGCACCGCCCCCACCGCCCACAACTCCCCCCCCCTGCACCACCCGCCGGCTAAAAATCATGCAGGGGTGCAGGGGGGGTGTAAAATCCATATTTTAGGGACACTAAAGTTTCTGATCCCCGCGGTCAGGGACCGCGGGGATCAGAAACTGCAGAAAGCCCAGCAAACCACAGGTCTGAATTGACCTGCGGTTTTCTGCGATCGCCGATACGAGGGGGTCAAATGACTCCCCCTGCATTGTTACGGGATGCCGGCTGAATGATTTCAGCCGAAATCACGTTCCGATTAACTCCTGGGGCGCCGGAATACCGATTTCAAGTTAGGACGTACCAGTACGCCCTGAGTCCTTAAGGACTCGGGAAATAGGGCGTACCGATACGCCCTGCGTCCTTAAGGGGTTAAGGGCATTCTGTGGTTTGTACCCCCAGTCTTCTCCTGTATTCCATCCTACTGACCCCCAGTATGCGCATCTATTACCCCAATAAGGGTCAGTAATACAGATATAAGCCTGTCCATTCTTATAGTGGTTGCCGCATCTCGTGGAAGGACTGCACTTCATTATGCTGCATAAACAGAAGGAGTAAGTTGCAACATGAGTACTGGAGGAATTGTACCAAAAGGTAGTGATTCCACCTTTCTGAGTTATAGCAACTTCAGCTTTGTTATCCTCCGGCAGAGTCATTAGGATCGTCAGTAATCCCACAGTCCAAGTGGACCGTCTGTGCCATCTTCCAGAATTGAGGGAGTGCATCCTGGTGGAGGTCAGAACTGTCTGCTCCCGTTAGTACCTCACTTTGTCCTTTTTCGAGGTCAGAACTGTCTGTCCCCGTTATTACCTCCTTTTTGGGGTGCCTCCTTTACCAGTTTTACTCTGGTGGTGTGAACCCAGGTAGGTGCTTCTTCTGTAAGTACAGCTGTGCGGGTCACGGCTACCACTGTAGTCGGTGGTCCGTAGGTGAAGTCTCCTGCGAATTTTCCTTTCTTTAATTTCTTTATCAGCACGATATCTCCCACTTGGAATGGGTGAGTTGGTTCCTGTGGAAGACAAGGAGACTTACAAGCAACTTTTTCCTCAATTTCACTTAGGGTTTTAATCAATCTGGTTACATTGGTGTTTGGGGTGTTCCTCAAACATGTGATACACCTTTCCATATAATCTGACACTAACTGTTTAATGTCTGTAATATAGAAATTCTGTGCTAGCAGCATGTGTGTTGTTTGAATGCTGTTGTGTCCTACTCCATGAAAATGGGCAATGAACAAAGGGGAGATGTGCTGTGGTATGCATGGTTCCCCTCTTTGCAGATTAATCCTGTCCTAGGTTTCTTCTGCAAGATTGGATAACACCAATCGGCCATTTCATCGTCAGTAGCTGAGGACTAGAGATCCACAAGCATCTGAGTTAACTCAAGTAAAGGAGTTACTAAATTCACCATTTGCAATGTGGCCGGGGCCATCAGTGCAGCCTTCTTGGCCTCCGCGTCTGCCAGTGCATTGCCTTGGGACACATGATCTTTACCACCAGTATGCGCCCTACAGTGGACAATTGCAATCTGTGAGGGCAATGTTATGGATTCTAAAAGTTGTATGACAAGTTGTGAATGTGAGATGTGCTTACCATCAGCTGCAATGAATCCTCTCCTTTGCCAAATGACCCCATGGTCCCAGACCACTCCATGTGCGTACCTGCTGTCAGTAAATGGTGTCTGGCTTGCCCTCATGTAGTATGCATGCTCTCGTGAATGCAATTAATTCTGCTGCTTGTGCAGATTGGTATGTGATGGGTCTGGCTTCCAGGACAACATCGGGTAGCATAACAATAGCATATCCTTTATGATAAGTGTTGTCATTTGGTCTGCTGCAGGATCCATCAACAAAAACATCAGGAACCCCTTCTACTGGTACAGATTGTAAATCAGAGCGGGGTGATGTCTCATGTTGTATGGCGTGTATACAATCATGTGCCTCTGTCAAGTGATCATCAGGTCCTTTAAGTCCTAATAGGGCATTCAAGATAGGTGCTGGACCTGAGGTGTGTGTTGCGTATTTGATTTGGAGGGAGGGATTGCTGAAGAGTAGAATCTCATATCCAGATAGTCTTTGTGTGGACATGTGCTGTGTGTGTATGCCTTTGAGAAGGCCTACTACATCATGTGTGGTGTACAGGATAGTCTCATGTCCCATTGTGAGTGGCGTTGCAAGCTCAACCATCATAGCAAAGGCTGCAAGAGATCTCAGACAGGCCGGCATTCCTTGGACAGATGCCGGAGCCACCTTTGAGAAAAAGGCACAAGGACGTAACTTGCCTCCGTGATATTGTGTCAGCACACCCGCCATGGTTTTACAATTTTGTCGAGCATATACGTGGAATGTGAGTTTGTAGTTAGGGAGGCCCAAACCTGGACTTGTCATTAAAGAACATTTCAAATAATCATATGCATTAAACATTTCCTCAGACCACCTGATGAGATCTGGCATGTCTGCCGGAGTGGCTTGTCTCATTACATTGTCATAGTAGGAGCAATCAGGAATCCATTGTCTGCAGTAGTTTATCATACCAAGGAAAGATAATATTTCTTTCTT
The DNA here is from genome assembly GCF_905171765.1 of Bufo bufo. Taxonomy (NCBI): domain Eukaryota; kingdom Metazoa; phylum Chordata; class Amphibia; order Anura; family Bufonidae; genus Bufo; species Bufo bufo. The sequence continues at coordinate 378,738,905 of NC_053390.1, forward strand.
GGTGTGCGGGGTGACCAGGCCCGCAACAGACTGGACTCTTTCTGTGGATTCTCCTTTCTCCCTTTGTGAGAACAAAGCCCAAGTATTCAACTTGCTTTTTACACCATTGCATTTTCTTGCGTGACACCTTGTGTCCACATTCAGACAACCATTTCAATAAAGATAAACCATCTGTTACATTGGCCTCCTCTGACACACTGCACAATAGCAAATCATCCACGTATTGCAAGAGTACAGAATCCTGGGGGGGGGGGCGCATGGTTTTAAACTGGCTTGGAGGACAATGCTGTACACTACAGGTGAATCAGCATATCCCTGGGGCATCCTGCACCAGGTGAGTTGACGACCCTCAAAGGAAAAAGCAAAAAAGGAGTCTGGTCTGCTTGTCAACCGGGATAGAGAAGAAAGCATTCTTCAGGTCTATCACGCTGAAACAGACAGCATCTGCAGGGATGGATGAGAGCAACTGAGAAATGTCTCGGCTGTCTCTGTTTACTCACGGTGTTGGCTCCTGAACTTTTGTAACTATGTGTGGGGGTCTGTATCTTCCTGATATTAAAGCATCTCGCTGCCTCCTTCTCATATAAGTGTTTCTCAAATTCTTGTATTTTGTCTGAGGTCCATGAGGAAACACTCTGCTTTACAGTCAGCATGAGACTGGGAAGGAGAACTAGGCTGTCACTATTTGCAGTCTGCAGTCCCTATGTTGGGAGGGGGAAACTCACACTTAGATTTTCCTCCACCCACAGTATGAAAATTCCCCAAATAATATTACAGTGAGATCTGTTCTTACACTTACCACCAGAACAATAGCTCTCACACAAACAGATGAATCTTAACACTCTATGTATCTTATACTCTAAATATAGATATGCGTCAAACCAAGGTAAGTCAGGTCTCCCTGAGACTGTTCTTTTACATGTACCCCGGTACTAAAAAATCTCTGTCGACAGTTAGATAAAGTAAATAGATCTCCCTGAGATCCTATGGTGTGTCCCTAACACAAAACAACTTACGGAATAGATCTCCCTGAGATCCTATGGTGTGTCCCTGACACAAAGCAACTTACGGATAGATCTCCCTGAGATCCTATGGTGTGTCCCTGACACAAAACAACTTACGGATAGATCTCCCTGAGATCCTATGGTGTGTCTCTGACACAAAACAACTTACGGATAGATCTCCCTGAGATCCTTTGCCATGCGTGGCACTCCAAGTGCCGGCCTCATTTTTAAAAGTACTCAAAGTACTCATTATAAACTCCCTGAGTCTATTTTTAAGGCTTAACAATGTATCCCGGATACATAATTAAAAAAAACTCACTGGTAGAGATGTGGCCAGTGCCCTCAGATCGGGCAGTGGACAAAAGGGATGTCTCTCTTACCGGACATGAGAATGGCCTTCTCTATCCCGGACGGAGCCCCTAAACTGAAAGGATTTGGACCTTTCTGGACCTCTACGACCACCTTGGTTTGATGTCACTGACGTCAGGAGAGATATTTCTCAGCTAGCAATAACATGACACACACACAGGTATCACTGAGAAATACTCTAACTTTATTATGCTATCGCTTGGCCTTATATAGGCAGTAGAAAAGTTTGCATAACAACAGCGTTAAACCAATTATAAAAGATAAACTTTGGTGCTCATACAAATACTACCGGAACATCCTTATATGATATGTGTACGTGCAGTAGGCAAAAAGAATAGGTTTTAATCAGTCATATATAGGAATGTATGCAGTTGTGCCGAATGACCCTGAATAAGGCAAGAACGTTTGTACTAGTTCTGGGAGATTCCCAGAATCTGTCCTGGGACAGATAAGCGAACCTAACTCACAGCGGGGGAAATTGAAACGTGGGTGAGATGTTATAACAATTCTTTACATATTTAGAAGAAACAAGATGGAGTCACATTTCTCTTCAGTCTTATCTGCTGTATTTTAAGCCATGTGTAGACATAATCTTAAAGGAAATGTGTCGCCAAAAATGTTACAGGTATCTGCCAGTTAAAACGTATGTCCTTTTCCAACAGTATTTACTATGTAACTATGTAGCATCCCTTTTTTTACGAATTTGTTATTTTCTGATTTCATATTTTTTTTAATTCTATATTCTGAACATGATTATGGGGGCGGCCATCTTGTCACTTTTTTTCATTTGCTAGTTTATTAGAGCTAGGCATGTATACCTGAGTTAGGGCTTGTTCACATGAATGGCTCCGTGCCCGTGCTGCGGGCCTCATACGGTGGTTCCGCAATACACAGATCACCAGCCGTGTGCATTTCGCATCACAGATGCGGACCCATTCACTTGAATGGGTCCGCAAATCCAGAGATGCAGTGTGGAATAGAACGGATGCACAGAATGGAACCCCATGGAAGCACTACGGAGTGCTTCTGCGGTGTTCCATTCTGTGCTTCCGTTCCGCAAAAAGATCAAACTTTTTCTATCTTTTTGAGGAATGGACGGATCACGGACCCCTTTCAAGTGAATGGGTCTGTGATCCGCATGTGGCTTCCCCACCATCGGTGCAATTTGAAGTCTGCAGCACGGGCACGGAGTCCTTACATTCGTGTGAACAAGCCCTTAGTCTGTCAGTGATTGTTAAAAGAGCTGTAATTACCTTATAATAACAGCTTTCATTAATGTCCCCTGTCCCTTTCCACTGGTCCCTTAAAAGACAGTTGCTATGACTTGTCTGTCTTCCCTTTATTATAAACAGAAGACAGAGGGGCGGTCCTCTACACTGCAGGCGTGCATTAGGCTTCAGAGTGAGGAGGCGTGTATCTCAGTAATCCAATCTGATTTGCTGGCAGGAAGCTGCTGGCAACAGTCAGTGTATATGGGAAGTGAGGGAAAGCAGTTTCAGCCTCAGAGAACTGGCAGAGGAGCCATCTTGAGAAGATCCTCATATTGTAGAGGTTAAAACAGCCGTAACTAAGGGAAAACTCAAGGAAAACAGTGGTATGTGAAGAAACTAAAGATTGCTGTATGCATAATGCTGCACCAGTAACATATGCTAAAATAGATTTTTTTATGAAAACATGACAGTTACACTTTAACAGCATTTACACAGCATTAAAAAAAATATTGCTTTACGGCATCCCCATGGGCCATAGACGCAATGGACAGGAGGGGACCCTATTGACTTCTATGGGAGAATTTTCTAGGCATGCAGAGGTCATTGCTCAAGGAAAGAATAGATAAGCTCTGACAATCACCCATTGTTAATGGTGGATCATGTGTTATCTATACACACAGGTGATATCATTACAGGCATGAGTAGAGTGACAGATAAGCAGATAACTGCAGTAAAATGATCTGTACAGACCAATAGGTGGCGCCTATTATTAGGTTTAGTGGCCAGTCGGAAAACTGCAGGAATTTATGTTTTTTGTTTAAATATAGATATTGACAAAAAAATTAAAGATAACCTCCAAAATGTTTTTTAAATATGTTAAGCATAAAAACGTGATTTAAACAATAGGTAATTTTCTGATTAAACATTTCCTTTAATCGACATAAGCCTGTCTACATGTCTTGGTGGAGGAAGCAGCTGCAGAGATATTTCTGCTTGTGACATATACTGCTTTTGGAAACATACTGAGACATACTGTATACTGCTCCTGGAAATGTCCTTAATTGTGTATATATAATTTGTTTATCTAAAAAAAACAATATAATCCAGGATTTGTAAATAAGACAATAACAATACTAATAAAAATACAAGCAAGATACTTTCTGTACCTCAGAATTTGCCAGCTTCTAAAATAGCAACTTCTATGTAATGTGTCTACCAGAGCAGCTAAACAGATGAATACGGAAACATCACTTTGTTTCTAAAGTGCTCTTAGTGATTTATTATTGTCGTGCAGTATAGACATAACCTTCCACTGCAAAGTGTTTCTGAGTTCAGCATCATTATCCTTGAAGAAATTGAATTTCCCTGAGAATACTGGACTCCATTTTTTAATTAGTTAATCATTCTATTAAGTTTAACAGCAACAGTACATTTAGGCCTAGACAATATACAGCCTGTTGTTAATTTGCCAAAGTGTGACATAACTTTGACTACAAGGAGATGAATAACGTCCCTGTTTATTTAAGGGACCTGGTATTTTATCACCTTATTATCTGATCAGCCTTCAACATCAACCATATCTCACTTCATAGAACTGTAATGAGCCCAGGCGTTATTTATAGACACAGTATAAATCCTGATGAGTTTAGCTGCTAAATATTGTAGATGCTTGACAAAGTGGCCTTCTACCGCTCCTTGCCATTTACTTTGAAATATTATGTTCTATAAAATTGGGAATTAAAGGACACAGCTGGGATTTTGTCTCAATGACTCAATTGCTTTAAGTCATTCCTATGGAGTACATTTGCTGGTGAGATAGCCAAATGTTTTACCATGTCTTCTCCATATCCATTAACCCATAGGATACCAGCGCCATACATGTACGCCGCTTATATCCGGGACAGAAATCCCAGCAACGTACAGCTACGGTGCTCTGATCCTGGATCTCACAGGAAGCAGGCTGAAGTGTAGTACATTGAGTAATACACTTACAGCCAATGCATGACAATACAGAAGTATTGTGATGCATTGTAAAGGGGATCAGACCCCTAAAAGTTGTGGGGGAAAAAAAGTAAACAAAGAAGTAAAAAAAATAAAGCTTTACAAAAATATTAAAAGTTTCAAGTAAAAAAAAGCGTCCTTTTTTCACAATAACGTAATAAAAAAAAATTTAAATAGGAAAAAAATGAAAAATTTATATTTTAGGTATCGACCGGCTCTATAAAATATAACATGATCTAACCCCTCAGATGAACACCATCAAAAACAATAAAATAAAAACTATGCTAAAAAAATATATAATTTTGTCACCTTACATGGTGATGGACCATGTGATGAGCGTAGTGACGTCATCAAAGGTCCTATTCCTCACAGAACAAGACAGAAGAGATGCCGGCTGCGCGAACAAGTGGATTAAGGTGAGTTAAATATTTTTTTTATTTTTTTTTAACCCCTCCAGCCCTATTGTACTATGCATTCTGTATTCAGAATGCTATTATTTTCCCTTATAACCATGTTATAAGGGAAAATAATACAATCTACACAACCTTAAACCCAAATCTGAACTTCTGTGAAGAAGTTCGGGTCTGGGTACCACATTCAGTTTTGCAAATGCATTGCACCCGCGTAATAAAAACTGAACAACGGAACGCAATCGCAGTCAAAACTGACTGCAATTGGGTACCTACTCGCGCGGGTTTGCCGCAACTCATCCGGACCGTATCTGGACACGCTCGTGTGAAAGAGGCCTTAAAGGGTTAAAGGACCATTAATAAATCTGACTTAGCCAAAAGGGACTTTGGACATATGTTAAAGTGGAGTAAGATGTAAGTGTAATAATAAATCTGGACCTATGTCTCTCAGACTATAGAGACACTAAAACATGATTTTTTTGTTTCAAAAATGATATTGTGTAAAACTTTGATAAATAAAAAAAGTAAACATATTAGGTATCGCCGTGTCTGTAACAACCTGCTATAAAAAAAACACATGAACTAACCCCTCAGATGAACACCGTAAAAAAAAAAACTGTTCTCAAAAAAGCCATTTTTTGTCACCTTACATCACAAAAAGTGTAATAGCAAGCAATCAAAAAGTCATATGCACCCCGAAATAGTGCCAATCAAGTCGTCATCATACCTAAGACAATCACCCAAAAAATAAAAAACTCTAAGACTATAGCGTAGAGTTGAGAGAGCATGCTCAGCCAAATACCAGTTTGGCTCGAGTCTCCTACCCGCACATTTTGCGGCTTCTAAGCAGCCAATAAACGTGCAGTTAATTACTTGCTACTGGCATTACAGTGATTGGCTGGCCAGCACACGTCATCGGCTGCTATATAGCACCTGATGACGCGTGTTCGGCTCATTCTAAGTCAGGGAGAGCTGAGGATAGGAAGGGACAAAGAGTGTAGTGAGTTTAATCGAATATAATAAGTGTACAAAAACATTTCAGAGACCCAAAAGTCCTTGTAAGGACTATTGTGTGTGACAGCAGCAATATATTTTTGTAGCGCAACCTGCGCTCAATTTCTCATTGTTAGGGAGAGCTGTGCATAAGAAGGGATAGACAGTGTAGGGAGTGTAATAGGAAGATTTTTATACAAAAACTTTTTCAGAGACCCAAAAGTCCTTTTAAGGACTATTGTGTGTGACAGCAGTAATATATATTTTTAACGCTTCCTGCGCTAAATACCGTGCAATAGTCCGCTGTGGACAGTTAAATTATCCGCGCCACATCTCTTGTTTAAAGTATGCGCATCCCTAAAATATCAGTGACATCCAGTGGTTTTTCAGTAGACGGTGTCAACTGCGGACTGTTAAATTATCCGTGCCGCATCTTCTGTCTAAAGTGTGCGCATCTCTAAAATATCAGTGACATCCAGTGCACTTTTTCCGTAGATGGTGTCCGCTGTGAACTGTTAAATTATCCGCGCCACATCTCCTGTTTCAAGTGTGTGCATTCCTAAAATATCAGTGACATCCAGTGCAGTTTTTCTGCAGACACTGCGAACTGTCATTACCTGTGGTACCTGACCTGTATAACGTTTCCTCATCATAAATACTGTTGTAAATTTTTTTGCACATACACTTCCAAATCATACGCTACTGTACGGCCGTGACATACTTTCAAGAATATATCACATACTCTTGAAAGAAGGCGAGCAGTAGGGGACGGGGAAGTGGCTGTGATGCTAATGGTGCACACAGAGGCCGTGGCCCTGGGTGCCGAGAAACTGTGCCTGCTGCCAGAGCACAAGAAAAATAATCATCCAAGATATCTAGCTCAATGTACCAGTTTGCAGGGCGGCGCAGGACACGACTCTTGAAGTCAGCCCAGTGCGAGCAGGTGGTCGGTTGGATTGCAGCAGATAATGCTTCCAGTCGGTTAAGCACTTCCCTGTCTTCCACCACATCCTGTCTCAGTAGCCAGGAGTCCGGTGCACACAAACCTTACCCTGATCCTCCTTCCTCCTGCCATTAACAGTGTGGCCAAACAAGTGATCCCACACTCGGATATTCCGAGGAGCTCTTTTCAGCGCCATTACTTGATTTGACCCTCTCGCCAAGAACGCTTGAAGAGGGACATGAGATCTTGTGCCCTGATTCCCAGCCTCTTGAGCATTCACAGTCACAAGAACATGACGGTGGTGAATGGCAATTAGAGTTTAATGAGGTGGATGATGATGAGACACAGTTGCTAATGAGTCAACCGCAATTACTGTCTCAAGAGATTGATCAAGAGGATGAGAAACAGTTGGCAAGCACTGAGGTTGTGGTTAGGTCAACAAATCAGGAGGATGATCAGAGTTAGGAAGTGGAATAGGAGGTGGTGGACGATGAGGTCACTGACCCAACCTGGGAAGGTGGCAAGCCGAGCGAGGAGAGCAGTACAGAAGGGAAGGGATCTGCAGCACCGCAACAGGCTGGAAGAGGCAGTGGGGTGGCAAAAGGGAAAAGGCGGGCCACACCAAATAGGCCTGCAACTGTCCCACAGAGCACCCCCTTGCGGAAATCTCCCTTGCCAAGGGGTAGATGTTCCGCAGTCTGGCGCTTTTTGAAGAAAGTGCGAACGACAAAAGAATAGTAGTTTGCAACCTGTGCTATACGAAAATGAGCCGGGGCATGAACACTAGCAACCTCACCACCACCAGCATGATCCACCACATGGCATCCAAGTACCGTAATAAGTGGGACAAACGCCTGGGTCCACAATCTGTGTCTGCGGGTCACAACACTGCCTCCTCTTCCCCTATGTTACGTGCTGGCCAATCCCCTCTCAAGGGCGCAGGCCCGGATGCCTCCTGCTCTGCACCTGGACCTTCGCAACCGCCATCAGCGACCACATCCACTTCCGTGTCCCAGTGCAGCATCCAAATGTCCTTACCCCAGGCCTAAATGCAAGCGGAAAAACACAGCCACCCACCCACAGGCCATAGCACTAAATGAACTGCTTTCCAAATTACTGGCCCTGGAAATGTTGCCATTTAGGCTAGTGGACACTGAGGCCTTCCGCAGCCTGATGTTGGCGGCCGTCCCGGCTTCATTTTTGTGGTTCAGCGGTTTCTCCAAACCTACCCCAATTTGCCTGATCTACTGGTGTAGGTGCACCGCGTGTGTGCACATTTCCGCAATTCAACGCTGCAAAAGCGCTTGAAATTGCCAGCTCACCAGAGATTTCAGTTGTTTGCTGAAATCTCCCTTGCCAAGGGGTAGATGTTCTGCAGTCTAGCGCTTTTTTGAAGAAAGTGCAAACGACAAAAGAATAGTAGTTTGCCACCTGTGCCATACAAAATTGAGCCGGGGCGTGAACACTAGCAACCTCACCACCACTAGCATAATCCGCCACATGGCATACAAGCACCATAATAAGTGGGATGAAAGCCTGGGTCCACAATCTATGTCTGCGGGTCACACCGCTGCCTCCTCTTCCCCTATGTTACATGTTGGCCAATCCCCTGTCGAAGGCGCAGGCCCGGATGCCTCCCGCCCTGCACCTAGACCTTTGCAAGCACCATCAGCAACCACATCCACTTCCGTGTCCCAGCGCAGCATCCAAATGTCCTTACCTAAGGCCTTTGAACGCAAGCGAAAATACCCAGCCACTCATCCACAGGCCATATCACTAAATGCGCTGCTTTCCAAATTACTGGCCCTGGAAATGTTGCAATTTAGACCTGTGGAGAGTGAGGCCTTTCGCAGCCTGATGTCGGTGGCCATCCCACGTTACGCAGTCCCCAGTCGCCACTATTTTTTAAGGTGTGCCGTGCCCGCCTTACACCAAAATGTGTCCCGTAACATCACACATGCCCTGACCAACGCAGTTACTGGGAAGGTCCTCTTAACCATTGACACATGGGCAAGTGCATTCGGCCAGGGATGCTACATTTCCCTGACGGCACACTGGGTGAATGTTGTAGAGGCTGGGAGCGAGTCGTACCCTGCTACCGACGCCAAGGATTGTGGGCTCTACATCAATCAGGGTTTACGCCAGCACCTACGTTAGTGGCTCCAACTCCCACTTCTCCTCCTCAGTCTCCACATTGGAATTATCCACGTGCAGCACCAGTCAGTCATCAGTCGGTAGCTGGAAGAAGTGTAGCACTGCAGTGGAGAAGCGGCAACAGGCCGTGCTGAAGCTGATATGCTTAGGGGACAAACAGCACACCACCGCAGAGCTGTGGAAGGGGATAAGAGACCAGACTGAGCTGTGGCTCTCGACACTCAACCTAGAACCAGGCATGGTTGTGTCTGGTAATGGCCGTAACTTGGTGGCGGCTTAGACACAGCCCATGCCTTGCCCATGTCTATAACCTTGTGGTTCAGCGGTTTATAAAAACCTACCCCAATTTGCCTGAGCTTCTGGTGAAGGTGCGCCATGTGTGTGCACATTTCCGTAGGTTGCTAACAGCTCACCGGCTGTTGTGCAACTTGAGTATGCGCTTGAACTCTACTTTCCTCATGTTGGCCAGGCTTTGTGAGCAACAGAGGGCAGTAGTGGAATACCAGCTGCAAAATAGTCGTCGCCTTTCCAGTCAGCTTCCGCTATTCACAAGCGAGGAGTGGTGTCACGGATGGTGTTGCAGGAAACAATAAGTAACAGATAAAGATCCGACTGACTTGATCCCAAACTAAGGAACATAAGGGTGAGCCCTGTCTAAGCCCTAGCGCTCTCCCTGACTGCTAAGCCCATGCAAAGATCTCTATGATAGAGTGCCTCGACTGTATGACACCTGAACACCCTATAATAGTGAGGGGACACGACCACCGGCTCCCTACACTTAATACGGAGGGAGTCAGGGTCACCTAGGATCAAGCCAACAGGAAAACACAAATAAATGAACAGACTTATCTGTAGAGGCAGCAGTTGCAACATCTAGCATGAGGACAATCCAGGAAGTTGTATAAACCGCAAAGTGATGCAGTATGGGAGGGGATTTAAAGGGATGCAATCAGTGCAACTAGATGACAGCTGAGAGAGGGAAACGAGATGACAAAACGAAAGCAAAACAAAAGAACCTCAAGCAAGAGGTACTAAAGAACGTCTGTCAGAGCTTCTCAGATATCTGGCGGTGACAAGTGGGCATGGATGTCTGACCTCTGTGAGGTTTTAAGAAACTTTGAGGAATCAACACAGATGGTGAGCGGCGATAATGCTATTATCAGCGTAACCATGCCAATTCTGTGTCTACTCAAACGCTCGCTGCTCACAATTAAGGATGACGCTTTGCATGTTGAAGAGGTGGAAATGGGGGAAGACATTACACTGGGTGATAGCCAGACCACTCTCAGTTCGTCTTCTTAGAGCAAATTGGACGATGAAGAGGAGGAGCAGGAGATGGTTGCCTCCGCAACAGAGAGTAGTACCCATGGAAGTTAAATTCCATCTGTTCAGTGTGGGTGGGCAGAAGAGGAGGAAGAGGATGAGGAGATTGAGAGTGATCCTCCTGATAACGACAGCAAAGTCTTGCCTGTTGGTACTCTGGCACACATGGCTGACTTTATGTTAAGCTACCTTTCCTGTGACCCGCGCGTTATACGCATTTTAGACAACACAGATTACTGGTTGTTCACCCTTCTCGACCCCCGCTACAAAGAGAACTTCTCATCTCTCATTCCTCTGGTGGAGAGGATGAGCAAAATGGTCTAATGCCAGAAGATCCTTGAAAAATTGCTCTAAAAATTTCCATCTGACAACGCTGGTGGCAGAGTCCGTAGTTCCTTGGCCAACCGAGGAGGGGAGACAAGGGGAACACACAGCAGTTTCAACAGAGGCAGGGCAACATTCTCCAAAGCCTGGGACAGTTTCCTGACACCCGCCAGAACCCTCACTCTGTCACAAGGAGAGAAAAATGTTGGAAGATGTTGAAGGAGTACATAGCAGACCGTGTCAGCGTCCTCAATGATCCCTCAGTGCCTTACAACTACTGGGTGTCCAAGCAGGACACGTGGCACGAACTGGCGATCTACGCTTTGGAGGTGCTGGCCTGCCCTGCCGCCAGCGTTTTGTCTGAGCAGGTATTTAGTGCTGCTGGTGTCATTATAACAGATAAGTATATCTGCCTGTCAACTGATAATGCTGACAGGTAGTGATGGACGAACATCAAATGTTCGCGAACTGCAGGTTCACTGCGGGCCCCATTGATTTTAATCGCAGGCGAACCTGAAAAACCTTCAGGTCATATTTGCAGCCACCAAATACTTAGAAGTGCACAAATAGTCCTGCAACATGGACAGTGACATACTAGAGGGGGATCAATGACAAAAATTCCAACAAAAAATATGTATTTTAATCAGGGGACATTTTAATTTAAATTCTCTGAAATGTGCCCTGTTGGAGCCTAGAAAAATTCTATTTTAGGCCACAGGAGTACGGCCTTTAAAAATTAGGCATTTACCTGACATAAAAGAAATTGTGATTATGTGGCTCGAGGTACATCATGTGGTCACTGAATAACAATTTTACTGTAGCCCATTTTTTTTTCACTTTTTTTGAGCGGCAACTGGTATATCAATATATAAAGATGTGATGGCACACTCACATGTGGTATAAACATGGAATGATGAATATCTTGGTTATGATAAAATTATGTTTATTAATGAGAAAAAGAAAGAATAAAAAACAAAAAATGGTTATGTAAGGTATGCTATATAGTAGAACTACAGGTAACAGCACTCTGCTAGTCAATTGCACAAAGATATAAGCAAACACTGAAAAAATAAATGCTCGGTGTCCATACTTACTGCAAATGCAGCTAGAAGCTCTTTGCGCATATAATTGATCAAAAATATTTCGGGCCCATCTACCAGACGACAAGGTGGCTTCTAATCATATGGGGCTTACTCTAACATGCCTCTCCTGGGCTTACAGCCTACAATCTGGGCAAAGTAGCACCCAGCTGTATCCTACACATGCCTCTCTCAGGCTGTGAGCCTGCAATATGGGCAAAGAAGAATACAGCTGTACAATCTATCTAATTAAAAGCACATGGTAAATGGGCTGGTGGTGCACGGTTTAAACTCACCACCAGGGGGCGCCACCCCGTCCCAGTGGCAGTGACAATAGGGAAGAAAAACAAACAAACCAGCACCTCCATAATAAGTAAATATGAGAACGCAGGTGCACGCTACCTTGGTTGAAACACAATTGGATTAGTAGAACTACAGGTAACAGCACACTGCTAGCCAATTGCACAATTGCACAAAGATATAAGCAAACACTGAAAAAATAAATGCTTGGTGTTTCAGCCAAGGTAGCGTGCACCTGCATGTATTCTTTCAGTGTTTGTTTATATCTTTGTGCAATTAACTAGTGTGCTGTTACCTGTAGTTCTACTAATCCAATTGTGTTTCAGCCAAGGTAGCGTGCACCTGCGTTCTCATATTTACTTATTATGGAGGTACTGGTTCGTTTGTTTTTCTTCCCCAGGTATGCTGTATAGTCACAATTGGCAGATATTCTTGAAATTTTAGGATGCTATGTGCAAGCTGAGTACATATGAGAGTCAATTCAAGCTGAATATACAAAGTGCTAAGTGCAAGCACCAGATAATCTTGGACTTATAGGATGCTATATGCAAGCTGAGTACATATGAGAGTCAAATAAGGCTGAATATACAAAGTGCTAGGTGCAAACTCAGTATATCGAAGTGTAATATGCAAGCTCAGTGATGTAAGTGCAATATGTAAGCTCGGTACATGAAAGTGCAATATGCAGGCTCGGTACACAAAAGTGCTATGTGCAAGCTGAGTACATTGTGAAAAGGTAGGATGTACTGAAATGATCAGTTCAGGTATTTCAATGTGGTATTGTTAAATACACTGCTCAAAAAAATAAAGGGAACACAAAAATAACACATCCTAGATCTGAATTAATTAAATATTCTTCTGAAATACTTTGTTCTTTACATAGTTGAATGTGCTGACAACAAAATCACACAAAAATAAAAAAATTGAAATCAAATTTTTTAACCCATGGAGGTCTGGATTTGGAGTCACACTCAAAATGAAAGTGGAAAAACACACTACAGGCTGATCCAACTTTGATGTAATGTCCTTAAAACAGGTCAAAATGAGGCTCAGTAATGTGTGTGGCCTCCACGTGCCTGTATGACCTCCCTACAACGCCTGTGCATGCTCCTGATGAGGTGGCGGACGGTCTCCTGAGGGATCTCCTCCCAGACCTGGACTAAAGCATCTGCCAACTCCTGGACAGTCTGTGGTGCAACGTGACGTTGGTGGATAGAGCGAGACATGATGTCCCAGATGTGCTCAATTGGATTCAGGTCTGGGGAACGGGCGGGCCAGTCCATAGCATCAATGCCTTCGTCTTCCAGGAACTGCTGACACACTCCAGCCACATGAGGTCTAGCATTGTCTTGCATTAGGAGGAACCCAGGGCCAACCGCACCAGCATATGGTCTCACAAGGGGTCTGAGGATCTCATCTTGGTACCTAATGGCAGTCAGGCTACCTCTGGCGAGCACATGGAGGGCTGTGCGGCCCTCCAAAGAAATGCCACCCCACACCATTACTGACCCAATGCCAAACCGGTCATGCTGGAGGATGTTGCAGGCAGCAGAACGTTCTCCACGGCGTCTCCAGACTCTGTCACGTCTGTCACATGTACTCAGTGTGAACCAGCTTTCATCTGTGAAGAGCACAGGGCGCCAGTGGCGAATTTGCCAATCTTGGTGTTCTCTGGCAAATGCCAAACGTCCTGCACGGTGTTGGGCTGTAAGCACAACCCCCACCTGTGGATGTCGGGCCCTCATATCACCCTCATGGAGTCTGTTTCTGACCGTTTGAGCAGACACATGCACATTTGTGGCCTGCTGGAGGTCATTTTGCAGGGCTCTGGCAGTGCTCCTCCTGTTCCTCCTTGCACAAAGGCGGAGGTAGCGGTCCTGCTGCTGGGTTGTTGCCCTCCTACGGCCTCCTCCACGTCTCCTGATGTACTGGCCTGTCTCCTGGTAGCGCCTCCATGCTCTGGACACTACGCTGACAGACACAGCAAACCTTCTTGCCACAGCTCGCCTTGATGTGCCATCCTGGATAAGCTGCACTACCTGAGCCACTTGTGTGGGTTGTAGACTCCGTCTCATGCTACCACTAGAGTGAAAGCACCGCCAGCATTCAAAAGTGACCAAAACATCAGCCAGGAAGCATAGGAACTGAGAAATGGTCTGTGGTCACCACCTGCAGAACCACTCCTTTATTGGGGGTGTCTTGCTAATTGCCTATAATTTCCACCTGTTGTCTATCCCATTTGCACAACAGCATGTGAAATTGATTGTCACTCAGTGTTGCTTCCTAAGTGGACAGTTTGATTTCACAGAAGTGTGATTGACTTGGAGTTACATTGTGTTGTTTAAGTGTTCCCTTAACACTGTGTGGTTTAAGTGTTCCCCCTGTTTTTTGAGCAGTGTATATAGAAGTGCTATGTGCAGACTGAATACATAAAGTGCTATGTGCCAGCTGGGTACATCGAAATAAGTTATATAGGTAGGTTGAGTATACAAGAGTTGATACTTCAGGTATAGGGTTTCACAAGGGTTAATACTTCAGGTGAAAAAAAATCTTGATTTAGGTACACCACAATTTAAAATTCAGCAGCAAGTTGAGTGGATAGGAGAATGTTAATATACAGTATTTAAGATGTAACCACTGTAATAAGCAATGTGTGCTTATAATAAGCAATGAATGTTTGTAGTAGGCAATGAATGCCTATTATATCTGCACCAGGAATTTTGTCATATGTTGCTGTAGTTGAAATTCACACTTTGCATAGGGGTATACAGTTCATCAAAGTCTGTTTAGTATGCTGTGAACAAAGTTCTCATGCCGATATTCTCATATTGGGTTAATGGTTAACCGTTAAATATTTAGCTGTTAAAATTTCAGCCTGTATATAAGTGAAAGAGAAGCTGTGTACATTACCGCTCCACGCCACTCTTTTTTCTGCTTTGTTCTGCAAGAACTGGTATATCACACTAGTAGAAATGTTGTTTGTCTCTATCTGTTGTTGAGGTAACGCAGCAAAACCGGAAACCAATGCTGCACTACCTAACTGCACTATATAGAAAGTATATAATTGGTATATCACATCCCTGCTTCAATAAATTATATCACACCAGTAGAAATTATGTGTTCCAATGGCGTTTGTCACTCTGTGTAGCTGAGCTAATACAGCTAAACAGCAAACAAATGCTGCACTACCTAAATGCACTGTATAGAAAGTATATTATTGGTATATAACACCCCTGCTTCAATAAATTTTTGGGAGGGGCAACTGGTAAATCACACCAGTAGAAATTATTTGTTCCAATAGTGTTTGTCACTCTGTGTAGATGTGGTACTGCAGCAAAACCGCAAATAAATGCTGCACACTCCCCAAATGCACTATGCAGAAAGTATATTATTGGTATATAACACCCCTGCCTCAATCAGTATTTTTGGGGGGCAACTGGTAAATCACACCAGTAGAAATTATTTGTTCCAACAGCGTTTGTCCCTCTATCTAGCTGCAGTATCACAGCAGAACCGTACACAACTACTGCACAATAGAAAGCATATTATAAGTATATTGCACCTCCTCAGTAAGTCACAACTATCGATAGCAAGCCTATTCCAGTCCTTAAAAGGACTTTTGTGGCCCTATTAGCTAGCGTTTGGTGTCCCTAACTGTCTGTCCCTGCTCCACACAGCAACCTCGCCCTACACTGGTAAAAGACTGAATGTAAAATGGCGGCCAGATTAGGTTTATTTATAAGTTAGGGAGTTTTTCCATGTGCTGAAACGTCTCAATTGGCTGTCCTGTACAACCTGATGGATGTGTCATGGGTCAAAGTTCTTCACAATGTAAAAGAATATGGCGCTGGCGGGCATCGCCATATGTTCGCCCGTTCGGCAAATCGGGAACGAGCAAAGTTCGTCGCGAAACGACCACCAGGCTAACCACAAGGCCATCTCTACTGACAGGTTGACTCTTATAAAAATGAACAAGGCCTGGATTGACCATGACTTCTCGAATACACTTTATTCCCATATACCCCTTCCACCACAAACAAGGGTATATGGTTGAATCTTCCTTTTCTCATCCTCCTCCTCCTATTCCATATATCAACATGCTTATTCATCACATAAAATGGCCTTGCATATATGCCCTTCAAATATAATGTTTTATAAGATCAGTTCAACTGCAGGCCCTCTTATATAATGTTTTACAGGGTCAGCTCTCCTGCAGGGCCTCGCATATGTTTTACAGGGTCAGCTCACCAGCAGGCCCTCGCATAAAATGTTTTACAGGGTCAGCTCACCTGCAGGCCCTTGCATAAAATGTTTTACAGGGTCAGCTCACCTGCAGGCCCTCTCATATAATGTTTTAGAGGGTCAGCTCACTAGCAGACCCTCACCTACAATCTTTTAGAGGGTCAGCTCACCTGCAGGCCCTCGCATATAATGTTTTAGAGGGTCAGCTCACCAGCAGGCCCTCGCATATAATGTTTTACAGGGTCAGCTCATCTTCAGGCCCTCGCATATAATGTTTTACAGGGTCAGCTCACCTGCAGGCCCTCGCATATAATGTTTTAGAGCGTCAGCTCACCAGCAGGCCCTCACCTACAATCTTTTAGAGGGTCAGCTCACCTGCAGGCCCTCGCATGTAATGTTTTACAGGGTCAGCTCACCAGCAGGCCCTCATCTACAATCTTATAGAGGGTCAGCTCACCTGAAGGCCCTCGCATATAATGTCCAGGGGGCGTGTTACATGTGCTGCCAAGTAAGGTTTAAATACCCACCAAAATAACCTCCCATCTTTATTAGTAGCCCACATATGGATCACCTGTACAGACGCTACAGGGTGAGCCCGCTCCCTGGTATATTCAGACCACAGGATGCGGCACATCGTTTACATCACTTCCGGGGCCGGAAGTACCAACCCCGCCATTTTGGATAAGGGCTGCAGGCGCAACATAGAGCGGGGCTAGGAATATCTGTTCCACCATTTAAGATGGGCCAAAGAGGGGTTAATCAGAAGTAGGGACATCTTGGAATGGGCCAATCAGAGTATCATATAAGAGAGTACCTTTGATGCACAAATACTAACATTTCAGTTGTTAATACAGAAGATCACTGTGATCAGATCAATCATAATTTAGATAATCATATAAATAATAATGTGCAAAAATACAAAAGGTGCAGACGTCAATACAGGTATAGGGAAGTGCCAAAAAGTGCAAAAGTGCAGTAGTGCCATGCAAGAAAAAACACTATTGTGTAAACGGAAAGTGATCACAAAAGTGGATAATATATACAGCTAAATGCATAATATATACAAGGAAAACATTATTAATAATGCATAAGTGATGAATAAAAATTACATATAATATATCAATGTTTTTGGGTCATAAAAGTGCTGGTGTAAATGACCAAAAAAAATAAAAAATTAACTAATAATCAATAGTTCATCCTAAAACAGTAATTACATATCAGGAATACAAACATGTATAGCATCCAAAGGTCGCCTCTATTTCAATGATACAATAAAAAAAAAAATAGAAAATAATGAATAATAAATAATAGATAAATTAAAGAATCCATACACTAGAGTACCACATAATAGCTTCAATCCCTGCCTATTTTCTTGTATTTTTCTATTGTTGCTATTACACCCAATTTTTCTTCTTTTTCTTTTTAGTATATTCCATTCATTCCGACGTCGCTTCCCGACACCCCTCCGATTTCAACAACGATCCATACATGTCAGAACACTCTAGGGAGAAGGTAAGTATATAGTTATTAAAGTATAATATGTACATAATTAAAGGGTACTCCAACCAAGCTGGGAAAGCACACTATTATAGGGAATAGTCTGATACCATCTAAAAACACAAGAGAAGACTCTTAAAATAAAAGACATACAACAAAGTAAAATATAAATTAAAACAACTTGTGAGAGCAATCCAGACCAGAGAGATCCCCTACAGAAAGGGTACATAGCTATTTACTTCCTTTAGGCCCTTAGGTATCATGGTATCCAGGAGGTAGATCCACCTGGTTTCCCAGAATCCTTTTCCAATCACCTCACCTAGGGTAGATAAACACCCTATCGATGCCTCTAAATCTGAACCCAGAGCCATCTGAGTTGTGTACTTCCCGAAAATGTTTGGGGATAGGTAGTAAGGACTCAATATATTCGGCTTCTTTGGCCGCTCCTATGGCCAATATATGTTCTCTCACCCGGCATTTGAAGGGTTGGGAAGTCATGCCGACATATCCTTTTGCATGAGCATATAGCCCAATACATTACCCCAGTTGTTGTACAGGTAATCGTGGGGGTTATGTCATATTTACGGGTGCCAGACATGTTTCAAAATGGCTAGGCCATTAGTGTTGATCGCGAATATTCGAATTGCAAATTTTTATCGTGAATATCGGCACTTCGAGAATTCGGGAATATTTAGAATATAGTGATATATATTCGCAATTTCGAATATTCAATATTTTTTTTAAATCAGTACACATGATTTCTCCCTGCTTCTAGCTTGTGCGCCAATGAGAAGGCTGCAATATCTTTGACTTTAGGAGTAGTGCTGATTGCAAATTTTCATAATGCGAATTTTTATCACAAATTTTTCAATTGCCGATTTTCGCAATCAAGAAAAAAATGACTGGAGATAACAAATTCTCGAATTTGCGAATATATGGCGAATATTTGCCCAAATACTCGTGAAATATCACGAATTTGAATATTGCCCCTGCCGCTCATCACTATAGGCCATCCGTATGTCTAATGGAAGTGTACAGAGATTCCACATCACACGTTCGTATTATCATCTCCGGATCCAATTGCATCCCTTCCATTTTTCTAACTACATCGGTGGTGGTGGTGTCTTTAAGATATGATGGGAGAGTCTCCACTAGGGGATGTAAAAAGGAATCAATATATTTACATAACGGATCACAGATCCTATTGATCCCTGACACTATTGGGTGTCCGGGGGGGCAATTTGCGTTTTTATGCACCTTGGGTAGTAGGTAGAGAGTGGGGATGGAGGGATCCTCTCTCATCAAAAAGGTAGCTTGTTTTGAAGTGATACAACCTTTTTCACACCCCCTCTGTAGAATGAAGTAAAGTAAATTTGGTGAGTGGATTGAATCTAAGTTTTTTTGTAACACTCCTATGTTTTTAATTGTCTAAAGCCCTTTTTCTCGTACATCGTGCCAGGCCAAATTACGATGTTGCCGCCTTTATCAGCTGGCCTAATAACGACATCTTTCCAACCACTCAATTCTTTTAGGGCCCTCCTTTCCTCGCCACTACAGTTATCATATTGTCTTGTTACAGGAATTTTTTCAAACGCCTTACTCACCAATCTGACGAATAGATCTATATCCGGAAACAAAGAGAAGGGACAAAAATTCTTTGATTTAGAGATCAATGACGTAGGAAATTCACCACCTCCTGATTCCTGTTCATCCAAAAGTGCCACCAAATCCCGCAACGCCTCTTGTTTCATCACCGTGCCAAAATTGGAATCCATTTTTTAATGGTAAATCCATTTATGGCTAGAAATGGATCAAAGTTAGCAGTGGGTCAAAATGTAAGTCCCCCACTCAAAATACTAATCTGGGCCTCTGTCAACACATGGTTTGAAAGTTTAATTACCTGTCGATTCTGGTGTCCATCCTCTTGGGTCCCCTGTCGTTTTCTCCGGACCTGTCTGGATGTCTCCTCAAACTTGCGTTTAGTATACCTCCTAGCATTTCTTGTTGGTCCATATATGGCACCGCTAGATTCGCCTTCAGTAGATACGGTCGAGGATACTGAGGTTGATCTGGAACGTAGTTCCTGTTTTTGCGTCTTCCATTTATATATTCTATTTTGTGTGGCATCCATTTTATCTCTCTGAAATTTCTTACTCTTGACCAACTTGATCTGTTTTTCAAAGGAGGTGAACTGGACTTCCATATCCTTTTTCCATGTTTCCATTTCACTTGCGTATAGTCGCATCACAATTTCTATTACATTAATTTCCCCTTCCAAGGTAGTCCACATTCTTGTGTTGAGCTCCACAATTTTTTGCATTAGACCTCTTGAGCACCCGTTGCAGATTGTTTCCCATTTTTTGCAGAATTCCTTAACCTCACGACCATATGTATGGAAGGTCTGTATTCTCAGTCCACGAGGTATTAGATTCATGGCTAGATATTTCTCCAAGGTGGCTCGAATCCACCAGATTCTTGTTCTTTTGTGCAATAGGTGTTTAAGTTGTCCCTTCATCTCTCTGGCCTGGATCGCCCCCAGCTGCCACATCGGATCCAAACATGGCATAAACCTGGGATAGCCACGCTACATCTCTTGTACGGTAGTCCATAATATTGAAACTCGTAGTGAGTTACTTCTGTAAAAATACAGGCAAAAAAACACAATTACTAATAGTACACCAAACCATTAAAGTAACACAATCAGTGTGTGGCCCCAATCAAATACAACACCACACCACTACTAAATATTAAACAACGTCTTTATTTCAAATATATATATTAAAATTGCAATACGTAATATAATGAATTAATAAAAATGGATACCAATGTGGCAGGAGGCGGCGGAACAGCAGCAATTCGGTCACATGATCAGACAAAAAGGAGATAAAAAGAATTCATGTACATGAAAATACGCAATACATTCAAGGAGTAGGTGTTTTGCAGTATTGTGCTTTTTTGAGGAAAGTGTAGATGACAAAAGAGTGGTAGTTTTCAACCTGTGCTGTACCAAAATGAGCCGGGGCGTGAACACTAGCAACCTCACTACCACCAGCATGATCCGCCACATGGCATTTAATCACCCTAACAAGTGGGCCGAACGCCTGAGTCCACAATCTGGATCTGTGGGTCACACCACTGCCTCCTCTTTCCCTGTGTTACGCACTGCTGTCCAATCCCCTGTCGAAGGCGCAGGTCCAGATGCCCTCCTCCTGCACCTGGACCTTGCCATGAACCATCAGCAACAACATCCACTTCACTGTCCCAGCGCAGCGTCCAAATGTCCATAACACAGTCATTTGAACGCAAGTGCAAATACCCACCCACCCACCCACCCACAGGCAATATCACTAAATGTGCAACTTTCGAAATTACTGGCTCTTGAAATGTTGCCATTTAGGCTTGTGGACACTGAGGCCTTCCGAAGCCTATTGTCGGCAGCCATCCCTTGGTATGCAGTCCCCAGCCACCACTATTTTTCCCCGTGTGCCGTGCCTGCCTTACACCAGCTTGTGTCCAGAACATCACCCGTGCCCTGACCAACGCAGTTACTGGGAAGATACACTTAACCATGGACACATGGACAAGTGCTAGAGGCCAGGGATGCTACATTTCCCTGACCGCACACTGGGTGAATGTTGTGGAGGTCGGGAGTGAGTCGTACCCTGGGATGGCGAGTCCTACATCCATCGGGGTCTCCACCAGCAGCTATATTACTGGCTCCAACTCCCAACTTCTCATCCCCTGCCACCTCTAGCTCCACTTCTACCTCCAGCAGCAGTCAGCCATCAGTTGCTAGTGGGAAGCAGTGCAGCACTGCTGTGGGTAAGCGTCTGAAGGAGAAAATGAAAAATATATAGTATAATGCCGCCTGATTATACCAGACACTACATTCCCAAATCTTATGCGTGTGTACACATTCCTAAGGTGGGGTGTAGACTCACTTGGGTGAGAAGAGGAAGATGAAGCAAGCACGCATTATCCATATATGGAGATGTCCAATGGGGTTGTAGAGAGAGTTTAACCTATCCAATGAGGATAGGACAAGTATGTAAAGTTTAGGATGGTTTTGTGTATAAGATGAGTGTGGGCCTCTCCCCCTTTGAGCATTTTCCTTTGTGCGATTGAAGCTGTTAATGCTCCCGGCTAGTCGCAATAAACCTTATTCTTCCTGAAGAATGCATTTTCTGAGTGGTTTTCCACAAAATTTCTTGGTGACCCCGACGTGATAACAGATACTCGAACCCTACGTGCTGGCAGAGTGACCATCAGGAAAATCTCAGCAGTGGAGGCCTGCCCAAATTACAGGTAAGTAGACACCTTGCTTTGCTAAAGTCTGTCCGCACAGTTTTTTCCAGTGGCCACCATAGACCAGTAAGTAGGGGGGTTAGTTCGGGAGAAGACACATTCTGAGGGAGAGTAACGTTTATTAATAGAGTAAAGGGTAACAGTCAGGTTCGCGTCACTGCTGTCCAAATCTAAAATTGGATTAGATATATTTTTCATTAATTAATCAATTAATGATTAATTGATTGAATAATGTATTGGTCCAATTTCAATTGGATTTGGTTCTAAATCCCTAAAGAAAGATGACACGGGTAACAGATAGGGAGATCCACTATTGTCCAGGCCCTGGTTCTAAATCCCGTGTAAGAGAAAGAGATACCCTATTGGTTACGGACCAAAACCTCGGTTTCGGACCAAAGTAGGAAGAGGTCAGTTACGGTTAGAGGCACCGCTTATTGGTTACATAAACCAGTGCAAAAGACCTGTATGAGAGAAAGTGATACCCTATTGGTTACGGACCAAAACCTCGGTTTCAGACCAAAGTAGGAAGAGGTCAGTTACAGTTAGCAGCACGGCTCTTTGGTTACATAAACCAGTACAAAAGACCTGTATGAGAGAAAGAGATACCCTATTGGTTACGGACCAAAACTTGGATTCGAGCCAAATTAGGAAGGAGTCGGTTACGGTTAGCGGCACAATTGATTGGTTACTTAAACCGATGCAAAAGACCCAGAAAGCGCGCAAATAATCCCTTGGGTGATGTATTCTTTTGTAAATGTCATTGTGATTATGTTGTGATACTTGTGTTAGCTGTCTGTACTAACCATTTGTTGCATACGCTGAGTGATTGAAACTCCACATTTTGGTGAGCAGACACACCTTTGGTGTGGTGTTTTGGACTTTACTGTGAGCACTGTGGAGGAGTAGAATTTGCGACTGTGTTGTTCCCTCAGCTTGCATTAAGGTAAGGGGACACTTGCTGTGTAGTGAGTGGTGTCAGTAGACTTTACCCTGAGCAAGGCAAGTGAGGTGACATAAACTAACTTTGTACTAACTGGTGCCGTATTACTAGGATTGGTACCTAGCAAAGCATTGCACATTGCTCTGCTGGAGCGTTTGTGACCTTGAATTTCTTCTCCATTAGGGACATCGATTACTAATATATTTTGCGATTTGAGATTGTGATAAGACCATGACATCTCCATTAACAGTCATGTGTCAGGAATATAATTTAGAAATATGTCGCACACGAGTGACGAGGAATCACTTAGAGGTGCTCCCACTGACAGATATCACCCAATCTGACAGGAAATAAAATGTATAGAAATAAAATATAGTGGGGCACTCTCTGTAGTAATGCAACCAGTAGAATTTAATAATAATACATAAAAGAAATAGATAAAATCAGAGTGGTAGCTTATACAGTGTTATGATAGCAACAATAATAATACATATTGGTGATTGTAAATCTCATACATAGTCCATCAAAAGAATCCAAAGAAAGCTAGGTGGGGGGATGATCAACCAAACCTGCAGTAATATAAATGCTCACAATAAAAATCGTATCAAATTCGATAAATAATCGCCAAATGTCCTCTAAAATCCGAATCCCTATACCAGGCAGTCTCCAATCTTAAGCGCAATCAAGCGCTGACACTGAACAGAGCGGCGTCCCGCTCACTTGTCTACAACAGCGGCGTCCCGCTGTATCTCCCAAATAATGCGATCACTTATTTAGACAAACTGTAACAGTCTTACCGGGAGGACTTGCATGGATTCTTTTCGCCCTCGACACGGTATACCTGTAGTTGTAGGTTCCAGTCTCAAGGGCTACCAGTCGTCAGGAAATCTCGCGCCAACGCTGCTTGTACACGTGGCCCCGCACTGGATGAGAATTTCCTCTATATGGCAAGTGTTACATGCACGACTTGATGTTTCTTTGAATAATGGATTCCACTCCTCCTCAGGTGATCGATCTGTACTTTGTCATTGGAATCAAGACAAAGTACAGATCGATCACCTGAGGAGGAGTGGAATCCATTATTCAAAGGAACATCAAGTTGTGCATGTAACACTTGCCATATAGAGGAAATTTTCATCCAGTGTGGGGCCACGTGTACAAGCAGCGTTGGCGCAAGATTTCCTGATGACTGGTAGCCCTTGAGACCAGAACCTACAATTACAGGTATACCGTGTCGAGGGTGAAAAGAATCCACGCAAGTCCTCCCGGTAAGACTGTTACAGTTTGTCTAAATAAGCGATCGCATTATTTGGGAGACAAGTGAGCGGGACGCCGCTATGTTCAGTGTCAGCGCTTGATTGCACTTAAGATTGGAGACTGCCTGGTATAGGGATTCGGATTTTAGAGGACATTTGGTGATTATTTATCGAATTTGATATGATTTTTATTGTGAACATTTATATTACTGCAGGTTTGGTTGACCATCCTCCCACCTAGCTTTCTTTGGATTCTTTTGATGGACTATGTATGAGATTTACAATCACCAATATGTATTATTATTGTTGCTATCATAACACTGTATAAGCTACCACTCTGATTTTATCTATGTGTCAGGAATACCCTGAAGATAAAATGGAGTTAGAGAAGTGGTGTGGGAAGTGGCACAAAAGGACGTTATCGCTTTTGTAATACAATGTGTGCGTTAAGGAACAGCAGACCACAGCAGTGTAAGTAGAAAGGGGATTGTATGTGGATTATGAAGTGAGTGTGAGGTTAAGGTCGGCGTACACTCTACTATGGAGGTTTGATGAGTGTATAAAACCTTATAGTAGATTTCCCAGTTTACAATTATGAGTGAGAGTGTCTATGGAGTCAGTTAGGTTAAGCTAGAGGGGCTTCTGTGTAGTCTGGATACACCCCCCACCAATCCTTGGAGGATGGGGTATGGCCGGCATAGACAGAGGTAAGAAGGAAGCTGGGGAATGAGTTAAAAAGGTCTTGAAATGATGATAGGAAATATGCCAAATAAAAGTGGAGGTGGGGAGAGGTGCTGCTGGTTGTAGAATGGTTAACAGATGGAAAGTCTGTTCTCTAGCAGGGAGTCAAAATATGAGATGGATAAAGTAAGTGATATGGGTCAAGGTATGTGATAACCTCTGGTTAATCCGGTATAATGTGAGGTTTATGAATTTGATGTAATTATATTAAGATGTTTGTTCTCTTTCCTAGGAGATGAAGATGCTGTGACATTTACCATTGCTTTATTGTGTGAATGAAGGAGGCATGGAAAGTAGGGTGTGATGTGTGGTATAACTGAGAATGTCAAGAGTACTCTCCTAATAACTATACATCGTTATCGGATATTCTAAAAATAAAAACCTAAAATAAATTATAATAGAAAATTACTCTCCTAATAACTATACATCGTAATCGGATATTCTGAAAATAAAAACATAAAATAAATTATAATAGAAAATCCACGTGGTAAAAAAATGAGGCAATTGTTAAATGTAATATTGGGTGAATATGGTTCTTTAATTATGAAAATAACTGTTTGATGAGTTTTATTTTGCAGCTGTATTTAACGGACTTCAGGAACGCTTGGAGGCTTCTCGCTAATTACTTTTACTTTCTCCCAAATGTATGATTAGGTGAATGTTTTATTTGTAGTAATAATGAAGATCCTGACAGAATGTCTGGATAAAAAATTGGTTTGGAACTCCAATTAATTTATGTTGGAAGGTTTTATGTCAGAAGGGGCCCTTTGTCTGTTTTATGTTGGTATTGTGTTATATGTTGTATGTTATATATGTTATGTGTTGGGACATCTTATTAGGACCAGTGCACTGTTATACACCAAAGCAGAACTGACTTGGGAAACATGGTACATTTTACCAGACCTCAAGGGGTGTGGACAAGTGATGTAAAGGGGAAGAGGAAAGGTGGGATATTGTAATGAGTGGACTTCCATTACATCCTATCTACTGACACGTGAAGGTAGGAAGAACCTTCTTATTAACAACTGTAGAACAAGATGTTCAAACAATCAATTGTATCTAAACCAAACACAGAGATTTCTCCAACACAGTAAGAGTCCTTCTTTACATCTAATGATAGCACATGCAGTGACGAAACACTTCAACAAACTCACTGTAAGCTCATGTTTACTTTAAGTCTCTCTCCGGGTAGGAAACTTCCCTCCTCAGGAAAATTTTGAATTACTGATTTGATCACTTCAAAATTAGTGAAGCTTTGAAGGAGAAACCAACTGGAGACACACCAACCATTACGAATACATCTGTAACCAAGGGGAAACACAAGGAGAGTCTTCAGTCTCTGCATTGTGCTGCTTATTGGACTTCTGAGGTTTAAAGGACATTTAGGACAATACATTTATTAATCATCATATGGCTACTGTAAATATGATTAATTTGATTGTTTGATATGTACAAATTGTTCAAATGATTCCAATGTTATGTTTTCTATTCCTGTTACTGAGAAGTAGCTGATGAGACCATATTGCTGGAATTGTATACTGTACAATGTGAATAAGTGGGTCTTAGGCTTATTAGTGTTACTGATTTATAATGATGTCTATATAAAATATGTATTTTCAGGTTTAGCTGAATATAGATTAGGAATATTAGTAGGTTTCATAGAAGTATTGTGGTTGTGCAGGCCAGACTCTTTGGAACTTCACTTCCGATTACAGTTTGGTAAACGATACTGATCGGTGTAAAAAAGTATGGAGAGATTTTGTAACCTCATTAACATGAAGTGAAGATCCAGAAGAGAAAGGTCTCAAAGAGGGAATTTTATATATGTTATTCTAATAATGGGAATGGGCAAAGGTTGGGAACAAACACACGATGTAAGTTGGTCACATATGAGAGATATTTGAGTCAAGGTACTGCTATACTGATAGATGTATATTGGCAATGTGGTAGTCTGGCTTATACCAGACTCCCTGGAGAGTGGTCAGGTGTGTTCTCAATGGTTAAATTAATCCACCCCTTGTTGGTAATCCCTAAGCATGCATGGGTTTCAGGTGAGTGTGTGCGAACTACGAGTCCATACTGTAGATGATTTTAAAATATTTTCAAAAGCTGAAATGTTTTTTGCAAGTTGGTTAAGTCCTGGAGTAAAAGCAGCGGCAAATGCAAAAAACAGGTACGAGCTATTAAAGTTTATAAATATTACAGATGAGGCCTTGAATGCAATCAAGGAGGAGCTCAGAGGTCTGAGATTGACAGCGGTACAGAACCGATATGCTATCGACATGATTCTCGCTTCTCAAGGAGGAGTTTGTGCAGTTATTGGAGACTCTTGCTGTACTTTCATCCCAGCCAATGATGATGAGCAAAATGGGACTCTTGTTAGGGCCATCAAACACCTCCATTTCAAATTATTAATGAAGCTGGAGTTACAGGTGACTGGTTCTCAGGGTAGTCTTTGAATCTTCCATCTTGGTTCTTGCCATTACTGAAGACTGTCATGCTTGCATGTGCTCCAGTACTGTTATTGTGTCTTGTAGGCCTATTGTTGTTTTTGTGTTGTAAAAGACTGTTCTTGAAAGCCACCATGATGCTCACCTATGCACCTGTTGCTACAGAGGAAGTCAAGGATCCTGAGTGTGAAGTTTGCTCATTGGATGAGGAGAACATCATATATTGAATTGCAGAAAGCCAGAGGCATTGTGTGTGTAGTATAAATGTCAGTATCTGTGTGTGTGTGTGTGTGTGTGTGTGTTAGTAAAACCAACAACAGGGGGGAATGAAGGAGAAAATGAAAAATATATAGTATATTGCCGCCTGAAGTGATTATACCAGACACTACATTCCCAAATCTTATGCGTGTGTACACATTCCTAAGGTGGGGGGTAGACTCACTTGGGTGAAGGTCTATAGATTAGATGAAGCAAGCATTGGCAATGAATAACAGATGTTGGCCAAGAAGAAAATGAAGAAAGCACGCATTATCTATATATGGAGATGTCCAATGGGATTGTAGAGAGAGTTTAACCTATCCAATGAGGATAGGACAAGTATGTAAAGTTTAGGATGGTTATGTGTATAAGATGAGTGTGGACCTCTCCCCCTTTGAGCATTTTCCTTTGTGCAATTGAAGCTGCTAATGCTCCCGCCTAGCCACAATAAACCTTATTCTTCCTGAAGAATGTGTTTTCTGAGTGTTTTTTCACAACACGTCAACAGGCCGTGCTGAAGTTGATCTGTTTAGGGGACAAACAGCACACCGCCGCAGAGCTATGGCAGGGTATAAGGGACCAAACCGAGCTACACTCAACCTACAACCAGGCATGGTTGTGTCTGACAATGGCCGTAACTTGGTGGCGGCTTTGGAGCTCGGCAACCTGACACACATCCTATGCCTAGCCCACGTCTTAAACTTAGTTGTTCAGCGGTTTATCAAAACCTACCCCAATTTGCCAGAGCTACTAGTAAAGGCACGCCGCGTGTGTGCCAATTTCTGCAAGTCGTCCACAGCTTCAGCCAGTCTGTCAACGCTGCAGCAGCGCTTGCATCTTCCAGCTCACCGACTGTTGTGTGACGTGAGCACGCGCTGGAACTCTACGTTCTACATGTTGGCCAGGCTTTGTTAGCAGCAGAGTGCAGTTGTGGAATACCAGCTGCAACATGGTCTTTCAAGTCAACTGCCACTATTCACAAGCGAGGAGTGGACATTGATGTCAGACCTCTGAGGTTTTAAAAAACTTTGATGAATACACACAGCTGGTTAGTGGCAATAACGCTATTATCAGCGTAACCATCCCACTGCTGAGTCTACTCAAACGATCGCTGCTCACAATTAACGACAACGCTCTGAATGTGGCAGACGAGGAAATGGGAGAGGACATTACACAGGGTGATAGTCAGCCCACCTTCAGTTTGTCTTCTCATCGCGAATTGGACCAAGAAGAAGAGGAGGAGGAGCTGAAGACAGTTGCCTCTGCTACAGAGGGTAGTACCCATGGAACTTTAATTCCATCTGTTCAGTGTGGATGGGCAGAAGAAAAGGAGGAGGAGATGGAGAGTCATCCTGATGTCGACATCGACGTCTTGCCTGTTGGTATTCTGGCACTCATGGCTGACTTCATGTTAGGCTGCCTTTCCAGCGACCCTCGCATTATATGCATTTTAGATAACACGGATTACTGGGTGTTCACCCTTCTCGACCCCCACTACAAAGGGAACTTCTCAGCGCCCATTCCTGTGGTGGAGAGGACGATTAAAATGGTGCAATACCAGAAGGTACTTGTTGAGAAATTGCTCCAAAATTTTCCGTCTGACAACACTGGCGGCAGAGTCCGTACTTCCTTAGGCAACCGAGGAAGGGAGACAAGAGGAACACACAGCAGTTCAAACAAATGCAGGGCAACACTCTCCAAGGCATGGGACACTTTCATGACACCCCGCCAGCAACCTCACCCTGAAGCGCGGCCAAGGAGGGAAAAGTTTTGGAAGATGGTGAAGGAATATATAGCAGACCGTGTCAACGTCCTAAATGATCCCTCAGTGCCTTCCAACTACTGGGTGTCCAAGCTGGACACGTGGCACGAACTTGCGCTCTACGCCTTGGAGGTGCTGGCCTGCCCTGCCGCCAGCGATTTGTCTGAGCGTGTATTTAGTGCTGCTGGTGGCATTATAACAGATAAGCGTATCTGCTTTTCCACTGGCAATGCTGACAGGTTGACTCAGATAAAAATGAACAACGCCTGGATTGCCCCTGACTTCTCAACTCCACCAGAGGAAAGCTGCGCTGATGATGAACATAAAGGCAATTTCAATGTATCATTTATAATGTACTCATTCTACTGTGTATTCCATGCCAGATTGTATATATTCCCTCCACTGTAATATTTTTTTATAGGGTCAGCTCAACTGCAGGCCCTCAACTCAAATTTTTCTTATAGGGTCAGCTCAGCAGCAGACCCTCGCCTCTAATGTTTTAGAGGGTCAGCTCAGCAGCAGGCCCTCGCATATTATGTTTTACAGGGTCAGCTCACCAGCAGGCCCGCACCTAAAATATTTTACTTGGTCAGCTCACCTGAGGGGCACTCAACTCAAATCTTTTATAGGGTCAGCTTACCTGCAGGACCAAAATTAAAATCTTTTACAGTGTCAGCTTACCTGCAGGCCTGCAACACAATGTGAATGAGGCTCTCCTTTATGTGATATACAGGTTGTATCAGAGTGCCTCTTCCTTGTAATTTTTGGCAGCACTTGCACTTTAAATACAAGTAAATATACAGGAAAGAATGTTTTCAATCAATTTTTCCTATAAAAATCGTTTTTTTTTTTTTGCTTTGGTTGTGTGTAAAACCTTAATTAGATTGTGGGCCTGGTGATCACTTTAAGCCCTTTTAAGCTACATCAGCAGCAGCATGGTGATAAAAATGAGTGGCAAGTTGACATGGTGTGGAGATGGCAGCATGAGGAGGCCACATAGTGGCACAATGAGTCTGGATAAAATATTAAGGCCACAGATTGTTAAGAAAGATGCAGATGGAAACAATCTGTGGAGCTGTATCACGGTTGCCTGCAGATTAATTCAGACCAGGGCCATAGCTATAGGGGAAGCGGGAAATCTGCAGCTTTGGGGCCCTGACCCAGAAGGGGCCCATCCTGGAGGAGGAGGACTAAAGAATTTGGTCAGGGCCCCCTCAACAGTATTACACAATGAAATTATATACAGTGACAGTATAGACAGTGTATAAAACTGATGGAACAGCTGCTGGCCCTGGTCTGAGAGAGTGATTTTTACTAGCCACAGGAATGGGGGTGGCATGAAAGGAAGGGGTTGCTAAATTACAGTGGAATGGAGCTCCATTCAAAAATTTGCTGTGGGGCCTATTCAATTCTAGCTACACCACTGATGCAGCCCACAAAAGCAAGTTGGGTTTATCAATTACAAAACCTTAATTAAATTGTGGGACTGGTGATCAGTTTAAGGCCTTTTAAGCAGCATCAGCAGCAGCATGGTGATAAAAATGAGTGGCAAGGTAACATGGTGTGGAGATGGGAGCATGAGGAGGCCACATAGTGGCACAATGACTGGATAAAAGACTAAGGCCACAGATTGCTTAGAAAGATGCAGATGGAAACAATCTGTGGAGCTGTATCACGGTCACCTGCAGATTAATGCAGCCATCAAATTCAAGTTAGGCTTGTCGGTTCCACCTCAGCTCACTAGCAGGCCCGCACCTAAAATCATTTACTGGTTCAGCTCACCTGCAGGCCCGCAACTCGAATCTTTTACTGGGTCAACTCACATGGAGGCCCGCGACTTAAACCTTTTACAGGGTCAGCTCACATATAGGCCCTCGCATAGAACTTTTTAGAGGGTCAGCTCAGCTGCAGGCCATCGCATAAAATGTTTTGCAGGGTCAGCTCACCCACAGGCACTAGCATATAATATAACAGGGTCAGATCACCAGCAGGCCCTAACCTAAAGTCTTTTACAGGGTCAGCTCACCTGCAGGTCGCAACTCATGCTGCCTTGCTTTGAAGTAGTAGCCGTAGCCGTTTATCAGGCTCCCTCTCCGAAATCAAACAATGATTCCCCGTTACCGTTGGTCACCATGTTAGACGCATAAAAGAACATTGAAAGTTGATAGGGAAGATATCCAAATGGATCGTGTCAACAAAGCGGAAGCAGGGCCTCACCTGTATAGCCTTTCCTCATCCAAATTACCGCAGTGACATTTCCTGTAATCTTTTATTACTCATTCCAGTAACAAGGCAAATTAAGAGTCCTGTATTGTTATTTATCGTCACTACCTACCCGAGTCGGGAGTGCGTAATTGCTGCACGCCTGCTGCCTTCCTTGGATGTTTCTGCTTTAATAACTTGACCCACCCTCTCTGGGTAGTTCACAATTATGGAAAAAATAGTGGCAAGGCAACAACAGCCGATCAGATTTCAGCCATGGACCTCCCTTGGATGTGGTATCACTTTCTCAAGCTCCCTCTCCGGCATGGAACCCTGATTCCCCGTTGCCCATGATCACCATAGTAGGCGCAGAAAAGAACATCAAAAGTTGATAGGGAGGATATCCAAATAGATCGTGGACGAGATGGCGGCACGGTGGAAGGTGGAGGACAAATGGGAGGAGAGAGGAGAAGAAGAAAAGGGAGGACGGGGAGCGCCAGGAGTGTGGCTTTGTGGGTTCTGACGGCGTTGCTTCCACTGGGCTCTGTGATGGGAGGACAGGTGCCTTCTTAAGGCGGCCGTCCCTAGGTTAATGTTGGGCTTACCACGACTTATGCGTTGACAGCACAGTCTGCAGATGACAGCACTATTATCAGCAGATGACACATTCAAAAAAGTCCACACTGCAGAGCCATGTGCTGGCATCCTGAGAGCGCAAGATGTGACTGTGCATGGTGGATAGCTCGCTCCAGATACATTTGCAGTCTGCTTTTTGCCTCCTGTGCACTGTGAGTTCTGCCTGCTTCTCCTCCTTCTCCTCCCTATCTGCTGCTTCGTCTCTCCCTCTGAACTCCCCTCCTCTTGCTTTCTTGTTGGCACCCATGTGACGTCTATCGACACGTCATAATCGTAACCTTCAGCACCAATGACATTATTGATCTCGAGTAGGCAGCAACAGCAGGGACTACCCCCTGTGGGACAATCTGGGTACTGTCATCAGACCACTAGGTACCTCTTCTTCCTTATCCGATGCCAAGAATGGCTGCGCATCGGTAAGGTCTGGGAATGGATGGGAAAATAATTAATCTGACTCGAGTGGAGGGGCTATGGTGGTGGTAGTGTCTTTGGGGGGTGCACACAGCAGAGAGTGAGGAGGGTGCAGATACAGAGGATGAGGAGGGTGCAAAAGCGGAAGGCTGAGTGAGCCACTCAACCAACTCTGGTGCTCCTTTGAAGTTATCACACGCGCCTTCTCCAACTTCCCACTTAGGCTCCAGCTTGGTGCACTTGCCCGACCCCTACCATTCCTGTGGAACGGTCTGCCTCTTCCTCTGCCTGTCATTTTCTAAATGACTCTCTGCCTAAGTCCATACAGAAGAGCAGTATTTGTGGAAGAAGATATATCGCAGCCCTCAATCAGTATTTGGCGGAAACAGGTATATAGCACCCCTCAATAAATATTTGGCGGAAAAAGGTATATGGCACCCCTCAATCAGTATTTTGTGGAAGTAGGTGTATTGCACCCCTCAATCAGTATTTGGTGGAACAAGGTATATAGCAATAGCACCCCTCAATCATTGTTTAGAGGAAAAAGGTATATGGCACCCCTTAATCAGTATTTGGCCAAAAAAGGTGTATTGCCCTCCTCAATTAGTATTTGGTGGAAGAAGGTTTATAGCAATAGCACCCCTTAATCAGTATTTAGTGGAAGAAGGTATATAGCACCCCTCAATCAGTATTTGGCGTAAAAAGGTGTATTGCACCCCTTAATCAGTACTTAGTGGAAGTTATATGACACCCCTCAATCAGTATTTGGTGGAAAATAGTAAATAGCACCCCTCAATCAGTATTTGGCGAAAACAGGTATATGGCACCCCTCAATCAGTATTTTGTGGAAGCAGGTGTATCGCAGCCCTCAATCAGTATTTGGTGGAGGAAGATATATGGCACCCCTCAATCAGTATTTGGCAGAAACAGGTATATAGCACCCCTCAATCAGTATTTGGCAGAAACAGGTATATGGCACCCCTCAATTAGTATTTGGTGGAATAAGATATATGGCAATAGCACACCTAAATCAGTATTTAGTGGATGAAGGTATATGGCACCCGACAATCAGTTTTGGTGGAAAATGGTAAATAGCACCCCTCAATCAGTATTTGGCAGAAACAGGAATATAGCACCCCTTAAATTAGGATTTGGCGGAAACTGGTAAATAGCTCCCCTCAATCAGTATTTCGCAGAAACAGGAATATAGCACCCTTCAATCAGGATTTTGTGGAAGAAGGTATATGGCACCCCTCAATCAGTATTTGGCGGAAACAGGTATGTAGCACCCCTCAATCAGGATTTTGTGGAAGAAGGTATATCGTAGCCCTCAACCTGTTTTTTTGGGGGGTAACAGGTATATCACATAGCGTTTGTTCCTCTATCTAGTTGCGGTATCGCAGCAGAACCGCACACAACTGCTGCACAATACAAATACACTATAATATCATTTCTATGTTAGAAAGCATATTATAAGTATATCACACCCCTCTATATCACACCTATCGATAGCACACCTATACCAGTCCTTAAAAGGAATTTTGCAGCCCTATTAGCTAGCGTTTGGTGTCCCTAAATGTCCTTGCTCCAAAATGCAACCTCTCCCTACACTGGCAAAACACATAATGTAAAATGGCTGCCAGATCGGGTTCTGTTATAGGGTTGGGGGTGTGTCTATGTGCTGAAACGTCTCAATTGGCTGTCCCATCCAACCTGATGGATGTGTCATGGGTCAAAGTTCAGCGCTATGCAAAAAATATGCCGCGTGTGAATATCGCCATATGTTCGCATGTTCGGCGAATCGCGGGTGAGCAAAGTTCGCAGCAAAACAACCGCCGGGCGAACCGCAAGGCCATCTCTAATCGGGATGCTCGGCTGCTCTACCGAGCACCGGAGCACAATGGAAGTCAATGGAAGAACCTAAGCATTAAACCTGGCAAACCCTGCTCTGAAGAGGGGAGGGTGTCTGATTCATTGGAAAAGGTCAGAAATTGATGGAAACACCACCGAAATGGTTCAGCAACAGCATGGGGAGGATGTCTGGATGCATCTTGGACTCCCAGGTCGCTGCTAGGAATGATTTTGTCCGAGTAGTACGCCACTTTTACAGACTGACAATAATAAGCACAAAACCAAAAAATATATAATCGAATTTAGATGAAAAATTGTTAGGAAACATTCTTTCCTGTATATTTACTTGTATATAAAGTTCAAGTGCTGCCAAAAATTACAAAGAAGAGGCACTCTGATACAACCTGTATATCACATAAAGGGGGGCCTCATTCACATTGTGGTAGAATTTTTCAGGTAGTGGGACTCCTACACTCATAAAGCCTATGCATTAATTACAAGGAATCGGCACTCCAATACACCCTTTGTTACATATAAAGGAGGGCATCATACACAGCCTTGAAAAATTATGATTGGTGGCCTGCTTGTGACCCTCAAAAACATTTGGAGCAAGAGCCTGCTGATCTGACCATCTAAAACATTATGTATTGCTTTAGTATGGCTTTAATTGGATTAACCCGTAGAATGATGGTTACAGATAATCTATACTGCAAGTTAAGTTGTGCATAATTTATAATGCAAAAAAATAATAAAAATTATGGTATACTTGCTGTTTTGTACTTTTCCCAGTAAAGAGTCAATGAAAGCATAGGTCTTCAATATCTAAAAGCTGGACAACTCCTTGTCCCAAAGTAATGGTGGGCTATCTAGGAAGCCATACACATTTTCCATGCACATTTTAGTGCAATCATTTGAGATTTTATATTGGAAAATCTCCCAGCATCAACTTTCTTTTTACTTTTGTTGTATTAAATGCTATAAAGTCTGTGTGCTCTCTAAGGAAGATGGAAGTTTATCTAAGGGCTGAATTTATTAAACAGAAAAACTAGGAGACTTTTACAAAAACGGCTGCTGTAGTTCATGAAATAGATTAACAAGATAGAACTGTCAACACTGAGAAAGCAAACAAAAAAGCAGACCGACAAGTAATCAGGACATCACGCAATAAGATCTAAAGCCAGGAAGCAAATAATGTTATAAGGAAGCCTTATATTAAGGTCAAACTTTGGATATCAGTAAAATATTAGTTCTAAACACATACTAGAAAGGTGCCACAATACATTAGTTTTTGGTAGGAGGAATGGGCAGTAGCAGATGTCCTGTATGAATCCAATTTTCTACATCAGTATCATAGATGATACATAGATTGGTTTTAAATTAGATTTGCACCAAAGCTGAATTTCTTGGCGCTTTGTGGTAATGTATAGATTTTTCCTAAAGTGACGGTGTCACGAGCCGCCGGTGACCTGCGGCTACTACGGAGCGAGGACTTGCGCTGCATCCTCGTCTCCACAGCAACGGGGAGTGGGGAGGACCCGGCCGCACTCACCTCCTTAGTGTGGTCGGCGTCCTCCACTCCCATGGCAACTGTAAGGCGTTCGAGCACCGAGCTGAGCACTCGGCGCTCGGCTGATTGCAGGGGAATGAGTCATGTGGCGCTGGCCACGTCACATGACTCCTCTTCCCCACTATATATACAGGTTGTGCTGACCACAGGTTGCCTGTGAATAAGGTCCTATCCAGAGTTCCTAGTGTGATTCCGTGGCTTTTGACTCCCGACTCGTTGATCGTCTCCGTCCTTGCTTGCTCCTTGTCCTTCGCTTTTCCAGGTTTTTGACTTTGGCTTGTTTTTGACCCGTCTTTGCTTGTCCTCTTGTACTGTAGTTACCTCTTGGTTCTGACTTGGCTTGTTGACCATTCTATGTTCGTCTGTCTTGTTTGTCCCTCCGCACTTACAAAGGCTAGGGAACGCCGTCCAGTTGCGCTCCATTACTTAGGACGGATAGTGCAAGTAGGCTGGGACAGGGGTGTGGGTGGAGTCAGTGGTGCACCACCCCCTTCCCCTCTTTGTGATAGAAGGTGACATGTGTGACAAAGTGAAAACTAAAAAGCCTGGGAACAAGAGATCACCAGCAATGCCAAACAGACAGCCAATCAGCAGCTAGCCAGTCCCTGTGATAGCACAACCCTATAAAACCCTCATCCCACCCGGTCTCCACCATTTCACTATGAACTGAGCATAGGGAGAGATGAGGCAAGAGCAGTATAGGGAGAGCAATATGGACAGCATAGGGAGAGTTCAGGGGCTAATTGAACAGTCTCCCCCTTTGGTTAACAGATAAGAAATTCTATGACTTCTTGATTCTCTAATTGGGCTTAAAAAGCGGTCTAATACTACTGCTATTGGGATGTTCACATTGTGTTATACATAAGTAATTCTATAACGCCTTGATCTGGTAATTGGGGTGAAAAATCGCTCTATTGTTACAGTTATTTGGTTTTCCACCATGTTTTATAGATCAGTAATTCCATTAGGCCTTGATTCAGCAATCGGGGTGAAAAATGGGTCTAATACTACTGCTATTGAGGTGTTCACATTGGTTTTACATAAGTAATTCTATAACACCTTGATTCTGTAATTAAGGTGAAAAAGCACTCTATTTTTACAGATATTTGGTTTTCCACCGTGTTTTATAAAAAAGTAATTCCATTAGGCCTTGATTCTGGTGAAAAAGGGGTCTAATACTACTGCTAGTTTACACTTATTGTTACCGTTACTGTAGCTTATGTCCGAAAGACAGGTGCCAGGGTCTTCCAAGGAAATGGACAGTGGCAAAATGTTTCTGGTAGCGGCAGAAGTAGCAGTAGAAGAAGGGGGTATGTAGCAGCAGTAATAGCAACAGGCCAGTGCTGCCAGTGTCATCCAGCGGTCATGTTTTAAACAGCAACTCAGCTGTCCTTGAATGTCATTATGTGGGGGTGGGTGGGGGTAAACTTGCCTACTCACTGGTGTGGGAATTTTGCATCAGGTTGTCGGCGGATATAATTGTGGCCTTATGTGGAATCTGTGGGCAGAAGGTGAAGCGTAGCTAGGGTGCCAATGTTGGCACCACGGCCCTGCTTCTACACATGAAGTGTCACCATAAAGTGGGCTGGTAAAACTGTGCCGCTAATGTTGTAGTACAGCCAGAGGTATTTTTATGGCGGCCCACACCCCTTTTCCAGCAGTCAAAGTTCTGCTTTCGCGTTCTCAAGCTGTGATTCCTGCACCAATGTTCTCCTCTGCCTATTCATCCTCAACCTTGTCCTCAGCCTCCACTGTAGGCACAGTTATGAGTGGTCCTCCAGCATACCACCTATGCAGAGAACATCGGTGTCATGCTGTTCTGCAGATGGCCTGCCTGGGCGAACGGAGTCACACCGGGGAGGAACTGCTGTGCGTCACCAACCAAGAAATCAAATCCTGGCTGTCTCCTCACCAACTAAAGATCGGAACATGCACTTCAGCCACTCGTACACTGCAAATCAGAATAGCGTGTCCCAACAAAGCTTCATATGCGACATAATCACACATTGGAACTCCACCCTACACATGTTGGACCGACTATATGAGCAGAGGAAGACCATGAATGATTTCTTAATGATGAAGGTGGACAGTGGTACTCCGCTGTGTATCTTCGATGTTAGCCAGTGGCGGCTCATGCATCATACCTGCCATTTGCTCAGGCCATTTGCCCTGGCCACTTTATTTGTCAGTCGCCAGAACTACGAGATTAATGATTTCATTCCACTCCTTCACATCCTGGAGTAGATGCTGATAAATCTGGCTGGCCAGGGGACAGGAGACTTGGTGCCTACATCTCATAGTCACCTGAGCCCTGTGGGGGCTGAACTGGTGAAAGAGGAGGCTGAAGACAAGGAAGAGTACATTCACACACAAGCAATGTATACAGAAATGGGTGGTTTTCTTGTACAAGTGACAGGAGAGGAGCATGTAGAGGGTGATGAGGAAGACCAGGCAGATAACCCCAGACACCAAGGCTGTATGCAGTGGAGATGGAGGCAGGGCGTCCCTCTGAGTCCCTTGTGCAAATAGCCATATGTATGCTTAGTTGCTTGCATAGTTGCAGCTGCATTATCACCATTCGGCAGAAGGATGACTACTGACTCTCCACCATGTTAGATCATAGCTACCGGGCCAAAATGGGGGCCTTTTTTTACACCTGCTGAGAAGGAGGATAAACTCAACTACTATCGAGACATCTTATGTATCTGCCTATGTGTGCCATCGCCCATTCTCACAAAGGTCTGACCGGGGCTCTGTGTGCTAATTCTCTACTTCCATGACTGCTGGAGGGAGGGGCAGGAGCAGCATCCGGTCCATCGGCAGTAACTTGAGTCTCCCTTCTCTAATGAGCACGTTTCTTCTCCCGCCTACTGAAGAAACCAGCCAGCAGCAGCAGCACATGGAGCAGAACTAGCAGATCGTGGTATACTAGGAGTGCACCCTATCACCCCAGATCCAAGATCCCTTGGTCAACTGGGCAGCCAAACTTTAATTGTGGCCGCAACTGGCCGAGTTTGCCATGGATAAGCTTTCCTACCTGGCCTGTAGTGTGGCATCAGAGCGAGTGTTTATTGTGGCGGGGGGCATAGTTACCCCACAGAGTACTGAACTTTTAATACAAATTTTGAGAGACTAACCCTTGTAAGGATTAATCAGGCATGGATCGAACAGGATTTCCACACGCCAGTGCTTGATGCATCAAACTAGATCATTCTGGCAGTAATGATCTGAGTGTGGTGTGCTGCCACTCCAAAACATCATGAAAAATGACCTGTTACTTCAGCCACGTGATTCGGTATTTTGATGCTGCCACTTGCCACACACCTGCTGCCTCTGCTGCCATCTTCTCTTACTGACACCATCTTGTGCTGTTACTACCACTGTTGTTGCCCCCCACCTCACCACTCTGTGACTAGGCCCCTATGATGACTCCTCATGCTGTTGCCACCCTCACCACTCTGTGACTGGGCCACTATGATGACTCCTCTCACTCTTGCCACCCTCACCTATCTGTGATGGGGCTACTAGTGTCCGTGTTTGGCCTTGTTGATGTCACTGTTTATTTTGCCATTCTCATGATTCATCATATAAACTGAAAAATGAAAACCACAATGGATCCTGTCTTTTGAGTAGCCATAAAACCTCTATCCCATGGTTAGTGTTTTACAACAGGATGTCACGGTGGGGAGTGGGGAAAACCCCCCCACCGTGTAATGACAGTGGCTGCAACACCAGATAGCAGGGAACAGGGAGCAGGTCACCTCCTAGTGCAACCCTGAACTCTCCCTAGACTCCTAATGCATGAGCCGCCTCAGAAGGTAAGGGGGCTCATGCTCACCAACCTTTGACCCTGCTATCCCTGCAAAGGCCTAGGCCTTATAACAGGGCAGAGACCACCCATTCATCCTACACCACGGATGAATGGTGTCTCCAGAGGCCCAGTAGCAAACAAGATGCAAGACCATGGGCTAAACAGTACGGCCGGTAAGTAACAGCAACATAACAATGCTATCCACACTTACCTGCCGCAGCCATGACGAAAGGGGGCTCCAAGCTGGAAAACCCACAGTCTAGTCTTTGCTTAAACCCCTCCGGGAAAGCACACCCCTTCCGGAGCCACATACCACAATCAAACCTCCAAGCAAAACCCACACCAACTACATACACCAGGTGGGGGGAGTAATGACAGAAACACACCGGAGGGGACAACAGACAGAGCAAGGTAAACAAAATAACAGATAGGGATAGCTCACACAGACATAATCATTCAGCCAGGGAGCAAAGCTCCTACACAGACTGAAGCAAAATCAAACTGACCTTCAGGCTCCACCACACCAACATATAAGGAGGCCTGAGGTCACACCCACGAAGCACACCTTAACCCCGTGCACACCAAAGCAGGGAAAGGAAACATCCTTAAACGGAAAGCGCACGCACATGCATAAAAACAAGTTGCCACCAGCAACCAGCATGCGCGGCGAAAATGTCGCGGCACGCACCGAGGCCGTGACACAGGATTTGCTTATGATTTGGATGCCAAAAGCAGGAGTGGGTTTAAAACACAGATGACATGCAAATACTTCCTTTACGTGTCAATGCTGAAAAGACAGGATCCGTTTTTTGTTGGGTTGTTCTTCTGACAGTTCAGAAGAAGGGAAAAATAAACAGTGACGTCAACACAAACTGACTGCTAACACCCTCTCCACTCTGTCATGAGGCCACTACTAGTGTTGAGCGCAAATATTTGAATTACGAATTTTAATCGCGAATAGCGGCACTTTGAGAATTCGTGAATATTTTGAATAGAAGTAATTTTTTCCATCTGATTCCTCTCTGCTTCTTGCTTGTGGGCCAATGAGTCATTGGCCCACAAGCAACTTAAGCAGGAAGGAATTATGACTTCAGATGAAAAAAAATTATGAATATTCTAAAAAACGAATATATAGCACTATATCGAATATTGTGCTATATATTGGTTTTTTAGAATATTCGTCATTTTTTTCCATCTGAAGTGAACACTGAACACTGTTCACTTCAGATGAAAAAAAAATGCTGAATATTCTAAAATACGAATATACTGTATAGCACTATATTGAATATAGGGTAGAGTTTCCATGTCACATCAAGAACCTGAAGTACGCCTAAAGTGGTGACCCTCAAAAATTTACACCATTTTGGAAATTACACCCATCATGGAATTTATTGTGGGGTGTAGTGAGTGTTTTACCCCACTGGAATTTCAATGTATTTAGAATCAAATACTTTTTCAAAATGAAAAATATATTTTTTTTAAATAAAATGTGGTTTAGCCCCAAATTTTTCATTTTCATAAGGGGTACCAGTAGAAAAAGCACACAGTTTGTTACAAATTTTCTCCTGAATACAGCAACACCCCATATGTGGTCATAAACTGCTGTATGGAAACTGCTGTGTGGGCACACTGCAGGGCTCAGAATGGAAGGAGTGCCATATGGCTTTTGAAAGGCAGGTTTTGCAGGAAGGGTTTTCAGGAATCATGTCAAAGTTGAAGAGATCCTCAGGTACCCCTACAGTAAAAAGAATTTGAAGAGGGATGCAGTAAGTGCTTTGACCTGTGTCACGTGCCGGGGGTACCAGGGGAGGACCTCCAAGACGCCTTGCGAGCAAGGCGTGGACAAGGCATTGCTTGGAATGGGAATTCCCCCTCCGGGGAATTCATGGAGCCCCCTTTCGGAGGCGGACCTGGTAGCGACTGAAGCCAACTAGGAGCGCAGCCATGATGTCGTGAGCAAGATACACAACCATCATGACATCAACCAAAACAGACTAGGAACGCAACAATCATGGAACTTGGAGCCGACTGGAACCATCTAGGAGCGCAGCCATCATGTCATGAACAAGGAAAGCAACCATCATGACATGAACATAGCATGTAAACATGAACAGGCATAGCGAGGTACAGGACATGGAACGGAACAGAAGACAACAATGCAGAACCAGGCGACCCATACCGAGACATTGGTGGACGGACAAAGGCAAAACCTGGCAAAGCAAAACATAGACAGACATGACAAAGCCAAAAGGGAATGACACCCACCGGGCATGGACAAGAACATACATGAACATAGACATAGCAGGGTACAGACACCCTCAAGGCATGGCATGGCGTGGCATGGACAGGAGAAACAGAAACATAGCAGGGTACTGGACAGCCTGAATTAACAGAACTGGCGCCCAGAATGACCACAAGAACAGGAACAGCCTGAATTAACAGAACTGACCACAAGCTATGCAGACTGAGCCCCGGACCTCCACGATGAAAGACAGAAGTAGAAGCCTAAAGAGCTCACCTGAAAGGACACACCCAAGGAACCGAAGAGGGAGTTTAACCCCATCAGAACCAAGCAGGGAGGTACCTAATCAAGTCAGGGGTAAACAAGGAAGCACAACAAAGAAGCTACGATACAGGACGTTGCCCCTAGCAACCAGCAACCACGGAACCGCAGCCAGAACACAAGGGCACAACAGACCTGAATACCCACTGGGAGACGATACTGCCTGAGAGGGGGCACAAACCACGTCACGGCAAACCGCCACGTGACAACCTGCAGGCATTTCATAGTATTTAGAGACACTTGGCTGTGAAAAATAGAATTTTTTTCTAAAATTCTAAATATTGCTTTAGTTCAGAGATTTTTCACCAATGATAACAAGAGAAAAAAGACAATGTGCTACTCATTTTCTCAATAATATGGCAGCATGTGTTATAATTAGAGATGTCGCGAACATAAAATTTTCCTGAATTTCTGCAAATGTTCGCGAACGGGCGAATTAGGCAAACTGCCATAGACTTCAATAGGCAGGCGAATTTTAAAACCCACAGGGACTTTCTGGCCACAATAGTGATGGAAAAGTTGTTTCAAGGGGACTAACACCTGGACTGTGGCATGCCGGAGGAAAACTCCCATGGAAAATTACATAGTTGACGCAGAGTCGGGTTTTAATCCATAAAGGGCATAAATCACCTAACATTCCTAAATTGTTTGGAATAACGTGCTTTAAAACATCCAGTGTGTGTATACGATCAGGTATGATGTTGTATCGATCAGGAAGTGTAAGGGTTACGCCCGCTTCACAGTGACAGACCAAACTATGACAGACCAAACTCCCCGTTTAACGCACCGCAAACAACCGCAAACAGTCCATTTGCACAACCGCAAACTCCCCATTTACACAAGGTTGGATACCAAGCTAGCCATGTCCCGTTCCTTGTCCTCACTGGCGTCATTGAAGGTCTCTTCCTCCACCCAGCCACGTACAACACCAAGGGTCCCCGAAAGGTGACAACAAGCCCCCTGGAATGCCTGCTGTGGTTTATCTTCCACCTCCTCAAAGCCACCTTCCTCCTCTGACTCCTCTTCTTCAGACTCCTCTCTCTTCGTTGCCGCAGGTCCAGCAATCGACGATGACAAGGCTGCTTCTGGTTGTGATGGTGACCACAACTCTTCCTCTTCATGCTCATCTACGGCCTGATCCAGCACTCTTCGCAGGGCACGCTCCAGAAAAAACGCATATGGGATGAGGTCGATGATGTTGCCTTGGGTTTGACTGACCAGGTTTGTCACCTCCGCAAAAGGACGCATGAGCCTACAGCCATTGTGCATGAGCGTTCAGTAACGCTGCCAAAAAATACCCAGCTCCGCAGAGGCTGTCCGCTTTTTTTTTTTTTATTAAAAAAATCTATTCTTACCAGTTTAATCCCTGTTACGTCCCCTATCAGGGGCCGGTGTATGGAATAGATTTTAGGAACCGGGAGATGGAAAAAGATGCTTGGTTGGTCCTCTGACTTCCAATTTAAGGCACTGCGCGTGCGCCGTGCAATGTACTGTGCAATCCCAATATGAGTCGTATGTTAAGTAGTACTATTCCTATCAGTTTAATCCCTGTTACGTCCCCTATGGAATAGACTTTAGACAACCGCAAAGAGTTGTCAATAGTTAACACACATGACATAAATTTTACACCTCTATGCGTCAATCTTGGTGTAGTGATGACTGTGCTCGTGCACACGTTTGGTAGATTGCAGTCGATGGCGGTTTTTCAAAGCCTATGGTCATGCTGAGGTAGTTCAGTGACAGTTAAGTGACCCAGAAAACAATGATTCTGCACTGTGGGCCCATTGTTGGCCTAGTAGGCTTTAATGATCACCTTAGATGATCACAAAGAAAATGTATGTTTTTTCTTTGCAAAATTATCCAGCCGATCGCTTTTGGTCTGTTCACAATGAAGCAATGACCTTATCTCATCTGGAGTGTGCCAACATTGCCATTGCCAACACACTCATAGAGGTGATTGCTTCATTGTGATACGCAAGCCACTTCACCACAACAAGGTAACGATCACGAAGGGGAATTGACACATGTATGTGCTTTTTTGTTTGTTTTGTTTTAGCAGCCACAGTGCAGCACCAGAGGCCAGAAAAATTAGTCATGTGTATGAAAAATTAGGTATTGTTGCAGCCGCTGCTGTGGCAGCGGCCGGAAAAATAGATGTTTTCCAGGGAGAAAGTGCACTAAAACATTGCGGCTTGAACCCTA
The DNA here is from genome assembly GCF_905171765.1 of Bufo bufo. Taxonomy (NCBI): domain Eukaryota; kingdom Metazoa; phylum Chordata; class Amphibia; order Anura; family Bufonidae; genus Bufo; species Bufo bufo. The sequence goes on from NC_053390.1 coordinate 378,783,710, forward strand.
GTTGGTGGCGGAGAAGTCACACAAGTCATCCGGCATGCAGAGATTGAAAACAGCAGCGTGTGGACCATTTTATAGCCCAAGGCATCTCATCAGGCCTTTTTTAGTCAAATGCATCCCCCACTGTCAGTCCCTTCGGGATCCATGCCTCATTCATCTTAATAAAGGTGAGGTAATCTAGACCTTTTTGTCCTAGGCGATTTCTCAGTGACAATACCTCCTGCTGCGCTGAAGGTCCTTTCTGACAGGACACTTGAAGCGGGGCAGGCCAGAAGTTCTATCGCAAATTGGGATAGCTCAGGCCCCAGGTCAAGCCTGCACACCCAGTAGTCAAAGGGTTCATTGCTTCATCGCGAGTGTCGATATCTGCAGTTTAGGCGAGGTAGTCTGCTACCTGTCGGTTGAGTCGTTCTCTGAGGGTGGACCCCGAAGGGCTGTGGCGATGCATAGGACTTAAAAAGCTCTGCATGTCCTCCATCAACAACACGTCTGTAAAGCGTCCTGTCCATGTCGGCGTGGTCGTGGTAGGAGGAGGATTACTTTCACCTCTTCCCCTGTTAGATTCCCGTTGTGCTGTGACATCACCCTTATACGCTGTGTAAAGCATACTTTTTAACTTGTTTTAGAACTGCTGCATTATTTCCGACTTCCGGTAATTCGGGAACATTTCAGGCACTTTCTGCTTATACCGGGGGTCTAGTAGCACGGCCACCCAGTACAGGTCGTTCTCCTTCAGCCATTTTATACGAGGGTCCCTCAACAGGCATGACAGCATGAAAGACCCCATTTGCACGAGGTTGGATGCCGAGCTACTCATGTCCTGTTCCTCGTCCTCACTGATGTCATTGAAGGTCTGTTCTTCCCCCCAGCCATGTACAACACCACGGGTACCAGATAGGTGACAACGAGCACCCTGGGATGCCTGCTGTGGTTGGTCTTCCTCCTCCTCAAAGCCACATTCCTCCTCTGACTCCTCTTCCTCAGACTCCTCTTCCAGCGTTGCCGCAGGTCCAGCAATGCTGATAAGGCTGTTTCTGGTGGTGATGGTGAACACAACTCTTCCTCTTCACGCTCATCTACGGCCTGATCCAGCACTCTTCGCAGGGCATGCTCCAGGAAGAAAACAAATGGGATGATGTCGCTGATGGTGCCTTCGGTGCGACTGACTAGGTTTGTCACCTCCTCAAAAGGACGCATGAGCCTACAGGCATTGCGCATGAGCGTCCAGTAACATGGTAAAAAAATACTCAGCTCCGCAAAGGCTGTCCTAGCACCCTGGTCATACAAATACTCATTGACGGCTTTTTCTTTTTGGAGAGAGGCGGAGTGGCGGATGTTTGATAGGGGGCAAGGAGGACAGCAGTGGTTGACGTGGCTGAAGATGCTGGACCAGGAGGAGGATGGTGGCTTTGAGTTTGTGTGCTGCTTGTACTCATCATGTATTGATCCCATAGGCGTTTGTGATTTGAGATCATGTGCCTTCGCAAAGCAGTTGTACCTAGGTGGGTGTTGGACTTCCCATGACTCAGTTTCTTTTGGCACAGGTTGCAAATGGCATCACTGTTATCAGAGGCAGACACACAAAAAAAATGCCACACTGCTGAGCTTTGCAATGATGGCATTCTGGTGGTGGCAACAGCATGCGTTTATTGGCGTGCTGTCTTGCTGACCCCGGGTGCCGATACATGCTGTCTGACTGTGCCACTAGCTCCTTGCGACGACCATGCTTCCAACTCGTCTCCTCCTCCCCTCTGTCGCCCCATCTGAACTTTCCCCCTGTTCTTCTTCTCTTCGAGCGGGAACCCACGTGACATCCACGGACACATCGTCATCATCAACCGCTTCACTTGTATCTGACAACTCAGCAAAGGAAGCAGCAGCAGGTACAACATCATCATCATAACACCATACGTCCATGTGTGTAATGCTGCCTGACTGAGACATATCCCTGTTATCTACATCCTTTGGCAATAATGGTTGCGCATCACTCATTTCTTCCAACTGATGTGTAAATAACTCCTCTGACAGATCAAATGAAGCAGCTGTGGTGCTAGTGTTGGTGGTGGCGGCAGGTGGGTGAGTGGTAACTTGAGAGGTGCCCGAAGCTGAGCTGGAGGAGGATGGTGCGTCAAGGTTCCGAGCGGAAGCTGTAGAAGATTGGGTGTCCTGTGTAAGCCAGTCAACTATGTCCTCAGAACTTTTTGAGTTCAGGGTACGTGGCCTCTGAACACTGGGCATTATTCTAGGGCCAAAGGAAATCACAGCACCACGACCACGACGGCCCCTGCAGGGTGGCCTGCCTCTGCCTGTCATTTTTTTTCCGATTAGTTGTACTATGCGTGCAAGCTACTGTGACACCAGATATGAATGGTGCAACTGGGCACTGGCAGTAGTGGGCACAGTACACTCTGTAGGCCTGACACACATGCTTGCAGGCAACTGAAATTATATTACAGTGAAAAAATTGTTTTTATTTTTAAATGCAAGCTACTGTGACACCAGATATGAGTGGTGCAACTGGGCACTGGCAGTAGTGGGCACAGTACACGCTGTAGGCATGACACACACGCTTGCAGGCAACTGCAATTATATTACAGTGAAAAATTAGTTTTATTTTTTTAAATGCAAGCTACTGTGACACCAGATATGAGTGGTGGCACTGGGCACTGGCAGTAGTGAGCACAGTACACACTGTAGACCTGACACACACGCTTGCAGGCAACTGCAATTATATTACAGTGAAATTATTATTATTTTTTTTAAATGCAAGCTACTGTGACACCAGATATGAGTGGTGCAACTGCTGAAGGTGGCAGTAGTGGGCACAGTAGTGGGCACAGTAGTGGGCACAGTAGCGGGCACAGTACTCGCTGTAGGCCTGACACACACGCTGGCAGGCAACTGCAATTAGATTACAGAGAAAAAGAAAAAAAAAAAAGCAGACTGATGTACTAGCCCTAAAAAGGGCTTTTTGGGGTGCTGTCAGGACGCTGTCCTTACAGCAGATGAGTCTTTGAGGACTGGAGTATACACAGAACACTGGCCTAGCTAACGATTTCCCTATTAAATCAGCAGCAGCTGCACTATCCCTCCTCTCACTAACACTGCAGCTTCCGAATGAATCTAAAATGGATGCTGTCCTTGCTTTTTGATAGGAGGTGGGAGGGTCTGGGAGGGAGGGTATGCTGCTGATTGGCTGGAATGTGTCTGCTGACTGTGAGGTACAGGGTCAAAGTTTGCTCAATGATGACGTAAAGGGCGCGGACCGAACATCGCATATGTTCGCCAGCCGCGGCGAACGCGAACAAGCGATGTTCGCCAGCGAATAGTTCGGGACATCTCTAGTTATAATTAGGGATGAGGGAATTGACTTCGGATGAAACAAGCAGGAGCTCTGTACAGTATTAGAATGTATTGGCTCCGATGAGCCAAAGTTATTGCTTCGCAAAGTCTCTGAGACTTTGGGTAATAACTTCATAAATTAATTTGTACTGTAAAAAAACATTTCCCGAACTCGGGTTCGGTTCCAAGGTTTTCTTTCATCCCTAGAGGTCATAAACTGCTGTAGGGGCACACTGCAGGGTTTGGTGATTTAAATAGCACTAGCAGCATAACTGCAGCGTCTCTGAAGTAAAATAAAAAAATTAACCCTGAAGAAATAACCCCATTTTAGAAACCACACCCCTCAGAGTATTTGCCAAGTGGTGTAGTGAGCATTTTGACCCAACAGGTGCACTTTACAAATAGTGCAAAGTGAAAATTGCTAATTTTACACAGATAAGCCATTTCAGTCCCCAATATGTTGTGCCCATCATGTGCCAGAGTGTAAAGTAAGCCCTCGTATTGTTATTCTGTGTTTCCTGGTTTTATAAACACCCTACATGTGGCCCTATTCTTTTGTCTGGACATACACCAGGGCTCAGAATTAAAAGGGCACCATGCACATTTGAGGCCCAATGTGGTGATTTACGCATGTTGTGCTGACAACTTTAGAGACTCTGGGGTGAAATAAAAAGATGGAAACCTCTAGAAGTTACCCTATTTTGTACACTAAATCCCTCAAGTTGTTTTTGTATTAAGGGTTGGAGTAATCATTTTGAGGCCACAGGTATTTTGTGGACATTAATGCACAGAGCACAGAGGCCATGCAAAGTGAAAATTTGAAGTTTTCCACAGATATGGCATTTCAGTGCTCAATATGCTGTGCCCGCCTAAATTGTTAGGTGGGTTCTATTTGATACTGATATGTGGATGTAAACTGCTGTTTGGATCTGCTGTAGGGTTCAGACTGGAAATACACATTTTTGGCTTTTCAGCACAGATTTTGAAAGTTTGTGTCACAACTGTAGAAAGTTTGTCTCACACAGTAAACCCTAGCTGGAACCTAATCCGCTGTCCCTGGGACCATGGCTACTTGCAGAGCAAGCCCTAAGTGGCAAGTCCACAACTAGTTGACCATCCTATACTGATAAGTGCAAGGAGCCAAACCAAGCACCAGCGGTAAAAAACGCAGGGACCTGTTCACACATAACAGAAAACAAAACTGACAAACACACAGAGAAGGTTCGTACAGAAATAGGTCAAGCCGGGAGGTCAATACAGTACCTAATCACAGAGAGGAGAGTAGACATAAATAGCCAAACTAAGAAATCCAAATATCAACAATCCAAAAATGCACAGTAGCGACAGGAGCACAGCAAGGAAAAACTTATAACTTGCAAGGAGTATGGCCAGCAGGTGCTTTAAAGGGATTCTGTCACCAGGTTTGACCCCTGTCAGCTAAAAATATGTTGATGTTCAGGGCGTCTTCACGATTCCTAATGTGGGCTTATAAATGTCATCTGTGGGCTTATTTAGCTAAAAAACAGCTATTACTAACCTGTCAGTCAAACAAATAAGGTGCCCAAGGGGATGTTAATGGGTGCAAGATGCCCGCCGCACCCACCGCCGTTCGTGCCCAGCGCCGCCTGTCCGGACTTCTGCGCCGCCTCCTAATCCTCTGTGCCGCCTCTCGCTCCCCCTCCATCCCCCCTCCTTCTGCTGTAAGATCTTGCGCTTGCGCACAGGGCTCTGCCTGATGCGCCCGTGCGGACTTCTCCATTTGGCTTCTTACAGCGAAGTGCGCATGCGCCGGCACTTCGCGCAACCCCTGTATGCGCGAGATCTTACAGCAGGAGGAGGGGGCAGGGAGGGAGAGCGAGAGGCGGCACAGAGGATTAGGAGGTGGCGCAGAAGTCTGGAAAGGCGGCGCTGGGCACGAACGGCGGCGGGTGCGGCCGGTACCTTGCATCCATTAACATCCCCTTGGGCACCTTATTTGTTTGACTGACAGGTTAGTAATAGCTGTTTTTTAGCTAAATAAGCCCACAGATGACATTTATAAGCCCACATTAGGAATCGTGAAGACGCCCTGAACATCAGCATATGTTTAGCTGACAGGGGTCAAACCTGGTGACAGAATCCCTTTAAATATAGAACTAATCATCCCCAGCAAGCATGTGCACTTACATGACCGGGAGGGGGGGCGTTGATTAAGTGTCACATCACCAGGGGGCGTGCATCGGCAGGGGTGACGGCTTAAATGGTCTGAGACGGTGTGTGGCCTAAGTGATAACTCACTAAGGGGAGTGGCCTATGCAGCACATCAACAGGGAGGCATGGCCTGGCAGCGCATCTGACACCACACTGCAGTGCTGGAGCCCCAGACTGCGGCGCTGGAGCTGGGACAGGTAAGTTGGCGACAGTTTGCTTTGCAGGTGCATGTTTCTTTTGAACAGCCTCTTGGGTAGTAGCACAGCCATTTTCTGAGAATCATACTTTTTTTTTTCTCTCGATAGAACTGTGTCAAGGCTTATTTTTTGCGGAATTGCAAATATGATTGGTTCTATTTTCGGATACATTCAACTTTTTGATCACTTTTTATTTAACTTTTTGGAAAGCAGGATAAAGAAAAGGTAGCAACTCTGCCATTCCATACATCATGTGGTTAAAATGACATGTTGTCTTTATTCTGCTGGTCAGCACAATTACAGAGATACCAATGGTATACTTTTTTTCTACATTTTACTACTTTTACATAAAGATTTTTTGAAAATAAAATCATGTTTTTGCTTTGCCATTTCCTGAAGGCCATAATTCTTTTTTATTTTTATGTCTCGTGTGAGGGCTCATTGTTCCTGGGATGAGGTGACATTTTCATAGGTACCATTTTGGGGTTGGCATTGACACTTTGATTTGTTTGATATTTTGATATTTGGGAAGCGAGATGACCACAAAATGGCTGTTCAGGCATAGCTTTTGCTCATTTTATTTTTTTATGGCATTCACCTGATTGGATAGATTGTATGATATTTATAGAGGAAAGGATGCATTGTTTTACTTTAAATTAATTTTATTTTTATAAAACACTTTTTTTTTTTGTCCCACTATAATACTTTAACTCTTGAGTGTCTGATCCCTGTTTAAATGCAGTACAATACATAATGTTATTGAACTGGGGGCTGGGCCACATAAGCCTCTCTAGTTGACAGTCCATGAGGCTTTTGTAAGGCTTTGGGCTGTCATAGCAGCTGTTAGCACCCTGAGATTGCATCAGTATTGACTGTGGCATTTAAGGGGTTAGTCAGGTGGCATTGGAGTTTTCACCAGGCCCCTGCCACTAATCGAGCGAGTGCATCTTCTGTGCCTGCTCAAACACTGTGCCGTACATGAACTCTCTTCGGGCTGCTCTTTACATGTATGTTGCTTGTCATCTAAGAGATAAAGCTGCAAACAAATAACACAGGATCTACTCTTGACACTTGGTGTTGATTACAGCTCATGTCCAGCTTTTCCCTTCACAGAGTATGTCTAGAACACTCTATACAAGTCAATTAGTTATCTCCTGAGACCAGTTTCTTATCCGTGTTACTGCTGTAAAGCAGATCTCTGAACAGTTCAGCTGCTGTCATAATCATGATCAGAATATAAAATATAAAAAAACTACAATCAAAAGATAAAAACAATATATGAAAAAAAGCATAGAATTTAGTATCTGATTCAAATTAGTAAAACATTAAAGGTTATACATTACCTTTAAATGGTCCATGACTACCCAACTCAATTAAGGTCTTTGGCATCATGTATATCATTAATGTAATCCCACAATATAAATACTGCAAGGTTAGTTGTTTACCGTGTTTTTCGCCCTATAAGACGCACGGGCCCATAAGACGCACCTAGGTTTTTGGGGAGGAAAATAAGAAAAAAAATATTTTTAACCAAAAGGTGTGCTTTTGGTGGGTTTGGAACTAATGGTGGTCTGTGGATGGCTATATTACTGGGGATCTCTGAAGGACACTGTTATGGGGGGATCTGTGGATGACGAACACTGTTATGGGGAGATCTGTGGATGACGGACACTGTTATGGGGGATCTGTGGATGACGGACACTGTTATGGGGGGATCTGTGGATGACGGACACTGTTATGGGGGGATCTGTGGATGACGGACACTGTTATGGGGGGATCTGTGGATGACGGACACTGTTATGGGGGGATCTGTGGATGACGGACACTGTAATGGGGGATCTGGGGATGACGGACACTTATGGGGGGGATCTGTGACGGACACTGTTATGGGGGGGGATCTGTGGCTTGCACTGTTACAGGGGGATCTGTGGCTGGCACTGTTACAGGGGGGGATCTGTGGATGGCACTGTTATATATGTGCCATCCACAGACCTCCCACCCCATAACAGTGCCATCCACAGACCCCCCCAGCCCATAACAGTGCCATCCACAGACCCCCCCAGCCCATAACAGTGCCATCCACAGACCCCCCAGCCCATAACTGTGCCATCCACAGATGTCCCCCATAAAAATGTCATCCACAGATCCCCCCCCCGCCGCTCCAGTATAGTAATATAAAATGTCTTATTCCATTAATAGTTATTAAACATGCCCCCTCACTCCTAATAGTACCTTACATCCTAACCGCTTCTGTACAATGCCGGCAGGCAGGCCGGGCGGCCAGCGCGTCCCTCACTGACGTCACTTGCCTGCGCCGCCTGCTTCATTCATAAAGTAGGCGACGCAGGCACGTGACATCAGGGAGTTACGCTGCCCGGCCGGCCCGGCCTGCCTGCCTGCATTCTACTGAAGCGGTTAGGATGCAAGGTACTATTAGGAGTTGGGGGGCATGTTTAATAACTATTAATTGAATAAGACATTTTATATTAGTATACCGGAGCGGCGGGGCGGGGCTATAGTACACTGACTGCACCGCCCCACCGCTATTACCGGCCCCCAGCTCCTCCTCCCAGTCCTTCCCCCGCTCGCTCGTACATCGCAGTTTGTGATGTAAAACTGCCAGCATTCTCCCCATAAGATGCAGGGGCATTTTTCCCCCATTTTGGGGGGAGAAAAAGTGCATCTTATGGGGCGAAAAATACGGTACTTCTTAAAGATTTTACTAGTTATTGCAATACAGATTATTCAACTAGTTTCACGTTCCAGCGGGTGTAAACCCACTGTGCCACGTGTTCTATCTCCTCTAAGGGAGTTGTCTAACTGAACCCCTCAATCTTCACAGTACCCCTGATGATGGGTATAGACTTTCCCAAAGGTAACACCAGGTCGCTACCTCTTGAGGATTGGCACACGAGGCCACTGGTCCAGGCAGACCAGGAGATACCAGAGCAAGGTACCAGAGGTACAGACGTGGTCAGCAGGCTGAGTTGTAACTAGGAGCAACAGTGCAGGACTAAAGAATAATGCAGAGGCGAAGTCAAACAAGCAATAGATCAGGGCAGGCGGCACAGTCCGGATCGGCAACGGGAGAGTCAGGCCAAGCAGGCAGAGATCAAACAGGTAGCGGAGTCCAGAAACACAAGCATGGGTCAGGTACACAGGAACACAAGCAGAGATATCAGCAACCTTAGCAAGACACAAGGACCTTGACGCTGAGGCATCTGGGAAGAAGGCTGAGCCATTTATATACATGCAGGAGGGCTAGGATTGGTCAGCGAGTTTGCATGATCTAGCCGATAAAACACAAGAAGTAATGCGCGTCGGCCCTTAAGGAAGTGCTGCAGGGAACAAGCAGCAAGCATACTGTGGCCAGGGCTGAATGGAAACTGTGGAGTGGATCCCAGAATAGTACCTACATGGACAGAGCCCAGGACTGCAGTGGTGAAGGGGGAAGCACTAGTAGCAGATCACCACTGAACACAGCGCCCAGGACTGCGGCGGTATGCAGGAAAACAGCCGCGCACAGCAGTCGCTGTTACAACTAGTATAACCAAGAAAATAAGTCATAAAATCATCAGAAATAATGGAACATTTTAGACTTGGGCAACGACATATAAAATGAAAGGAGGCAGTTTGCGTAATCTGATGAACTTGCTGCGACCTAAGATTTGTTTCGGTAGTTGTGTACAATTGCAGATCACTTGTAATTAACTTCTTCCTATATGTATTCCAATATAAGTAATGTTTCATGCCCCAGGTGTTGTGCAACAAAGACTTCTTGACTTAGCCTGGGGAATAAAGAACTGATAGGCTTAGATGGTCTCAGCTGTTACATCCACCTTGAGATGCCTTTCAGCTCTTCCTTTATGACAACGGCTTGATTTGTGATTGTTGATAAAACCTAGTCCTCCAAACTCCTTCAGTTGTGTTCCCCTGATATTTAAACAAGTAAATGGTCATTTTTCTAACTTTAAAATGTCTTTGCTGGAAGAGTTATTAGTCCATGTTAGAGTTCTATTGTTTATTTCATATATCACAGTTTTACTGTTGCTATGTCAGCTGTGAGCAACAAATCAATTATGATATTTGTAGACAAAGAGTTAAAGGGGTATTCTGGTAATTTGAAGTTATCCCCTATCCACATGATAGGGAATAGCTTTTAGTTTGATGGGTGCCCAACTGCTTACACCCACTGATCACAAGAACAGTTGGCTCTCATAGGGACGTGCACTCTACCATCCCAATTAATTTTTATGGCAACGGCCAGAAATAGCCAGCAATCTCAAAAAGAGTGAAGCTGAATGCTACCGATCTAATAGTAATCCCCTATTCTGTGGATAGAGTATAACTTCATCTTTCTGGAATACCCATTTAATGATGACTGTCATTTAATTCAGTTCATTCACCTGATTAGTAGTAATGATCTCAAATATTCTAATCGCAAATTAATATCTTGAATATTGGCACTTCGAGAATTTGCGAAGATGTAGAATATAGTGCTATATATTCGTAATCGCGAATATTCTCGATTTTTTTTTTTCATTAGTAATCTCCCTTCTTGCTTGTGGGCCAATGAGAACGCTGCAATATCTTTGTCAGAGCTTAGCAACATCCCTAGCAACCAATAGGAAAGTTGCCTACCCCTTTACTATATAATAAACTCTCCAGCAGCCATTTTCTGCTGTTTTTTCAGTTCTGAGAGAAAGAGCAGTGACATTGCTGTGCTCTGTGCTTTCATCTGGATCCTATTCCTTATCCAATTACATTAGCTAGTCAGTTAGCTCATATATATATAATACATATAGTTAGTGGGAGATAGTCAGTGTAGGTTAGATAGTGATATAGTGTAGCTGATAGGTTCCAGTGCAGGGTATTAGGTAGTGTGATACGAATTACTGTTTCTCTGCTGTCCATACATTACATACATGCTACAGACATAGTGCTGTGATGTCACAACTAGAGTTGAGCGGACACCTGGATGTTCAGGTTCGGCAGGTTCGGCCGAACTTGAAAAAAAAGTTCGGGTTCGGGACAAAAACTTGACCCGGACCCGAACCCCATTGAAGTCAATGGGGACACAAACTTTTGGGCACTAAAATGGCTCTAAAGTAGTCCTGGAAAGGGCTAGAGGGCTGCAAAAGGTATCAAAACATGCTTAAGAACATGACAACTATTCTGCAAACAAATTTGGATAGGGAAATGACTTAAAATAACATAAAATACAGAAAAATAAAAAGTAACAATCTGGATCTAGGAGTAGGAGGTTGAGGAGGCGGTGGATGGGTGGATGTGGCGGTGTAGGTTTACGTGGCGGTGTAGGTGGAATAGGTATTGGGACATATAACAAAATAAACCTAAGAATAAGTGCACTTGAGAACAAGAATGGATGGTTAAGGCTAGAATAAATTTCTATTCTGCACAAGGTACGGACAAGTCCAGTGGGATCCATGCCTGGTTCATTTTAATAAACGTAAGCTTGTCCACATTGGCTGCGGCCTGTGATAATGCTCTCTGCCGTGCTAAACACATGTTCACACTATACACTGGCTGCAGGGCAGGTCAGCACCTCCAAGGCTGACAAAGCTTTTCCACATTTTGGCCATGCTAACCCTGCCTTCTCAGGTGCTGGTGGTGCCCCAGCTGCGTTGGCGACTTCTTCCTCCTCCTCTGCTTTCGCCTTGTGCTTCCACTGTGCCCCCGCTGTCAGGTGGGAATGCTATCATCAACATGCGCTCGTAGTCGCGCATCATCCGATCAGTAACAGATGTTTTCACTAAATTTAGTTCCCTGTCAGCAATGCAGAGCAGGGGTTCATTCACGGCAAAAGGGGGTTCATGTCACGCAGCAATAGAACAGAGGATTTTGAGAGATTTAGGCCCCTGTCAGCAATGCAGAGCAGGGGTTCATTCACGGCAAAAGGGAGTTCATGTCACCCAGCAATAGAACAGAGGATTTTGAGAGATTTAGGCCCCTGTCAGCAATGCAGAGCAGGGGTTCATTCACGGCAAAAGGGGGTTTATGTCACCTAGCAATACAACAGAGGATTTTGAGAGATTTAAGCCCTAGTCTCCTGGCACAGCAGGCGTTCATTCACGGCAAAAGGGGGTTCATGTCACCCAGCAGTAGAACAGAGGATTTTGAGAGATTTAGGCCCCTGTCAGCAATGCAGAGCAGGGGTTCATTCACGGCAAAAGGGGGTTCATGTCACCCAGCAATAGAACAGAGGATTTTGAGAGATTTAGGCCCCTGTCAGCAATGCAGAGCAGGGGTTCATTCATGGCAAAAGGGGGTTCATGTCACCCAGCAATACAACTGAGGATTTTGAGATATTTAGGCCCCTGTCAGCAATGCAGAGCAGGGGTTCATTCACGGCAAATGGGGGATCATGTCACCTAGCAATACAACAGAGTATTTTAAGAGATTTAGGCCCCAGTCACGCAGGCACAGCAGGGGTTCATTCACGGCAAAAGGGGGTTCATGTCACCCAGCAATACAACAGAGGATTTTGAGAGATTTAGGCCCCTGTCAGCAATGCAGAGCAGGGGTTCATTCACGGCAAAAGGGGGTTCATGTCACTTAGCAATACAACAGAGGATTTTGAGAGATTTAGGCCCCTGTCAACAATGCAGAGTAGGGGTTCATTCACGGCAAATGGGGGATCATGTCACCCAGCAATAAAACAGAGGATTTTGAGAGATTTAGGCCCCAGTCACCCAGGCACAGCAGGGGTTCATTCACGGCAAAAGGGGGTTCATGTCACCCAGCAATCGAACAGAGGATTTTGAGAGATTTAAGCCCTAGTCTCCCTGGCACAGCAGGGGTTCATTCACAGTAAAAGGGGGTTCATGTCATTCAGCAGTAGAACAGAGGATTTTGCGAGATTTAGGCCCCTGTCAGCAATGCAGAGCAGGGGTTCATTCACGGCAAAAGGGGGTTCATGTCACCCAGCAATAGAACAGAGGATTTTGAGAGATTTAGGCCCCTGTCAGCAATGCAGAGCAGGGGTTCATTCATGGCAAAAGGGGGTTCATGTCACCCAGCAATACAACTGAGGATTTTTAGAGATTTAGGCCCCTGTCAGCAATGCAGAGCAGGGGTTCATTCACGGCAAATGGGGGTTGAAAAAGGGGGTTGAAAAGGCTAGAGGGATGTAAAAGGCAGTAAAATGTGCTTAAGAGCATGGCAACTGCTCTGCAAACAAATGTGGATAGGGAAATAACTTAAAATTAAATAAAATAACTAAAAATTACAAATTATTACCCTGCAACTCAGAGAAGGAGGTGGATATGGAGTCGGAGGTTGAGGAGGCGGTTAATGTGGTGTTGTAGGTGGAGGCAGCAATGGAGAAGGAACAGGTAGCCAAAAATGTTTTTTTTATTTTTTATTGGGGTAGGTAGCCCCCAAAATATTGGGACAAATAAAAAAAAAGAAAACAAAGAATCATTGCACTTGGCTTGAGTACAAGAATGTATGTTTGATGGTGGTATAAATGTCTATTTTGCACAAGGTACAGACAAGTCTTGTGGGATCCAAACCTGGTTAATTTTAATGAACGTGAGCTTGTCCACGTTGGCTGTGGACAGGCGGCTGCGTCTGTCTGTAATGACGCCTCCTGCCGTGCTAAATACACGTTCAGAGAAAACACTGACTGCAGGGCAGGCCAGCACATCCAAGGCATACAGGGCAAGCTCTGACCATGTGGACAATTTGGAGACCTAGAAGTTGAATGGGGCAGAACCATCATTCAGTACATGTAGTCGTGTGCACAGGTACTGTTCCACCATGTTGTTCAAATGCTGCCTCCTGCTAACACGCTCCATATCAGCAGTTGGGACCAGTTATTGCGGCGAGGTGACAAAGCTTTTCCACCTGTCGGCCATGCTAACCCTGCCTTCTGAGGTGCTGGCGCTGACACAGCTGCGTTGGCGACCTCTTCCTCCTCCCCTGCCTTCGCCTTGTACTTCCACTTGTCCCCTGGCGTCAGTCGGGAATGATCTCAGGAGCGCGTCTCCCAGCGTGCGCCTGTAGTCGCGCATTTTCCGATCACGCTCCAGTGAGGGAATTAAGGATGGCATATTGTCTTTGTAACGAGAATCCAGCAGGGTGGCCACCCAGTAGTCAGCACACGTTAAAATGTGGGCAACTCTGCAGTCGTTGCGCAGGCGCTGCAGCATGTAGTCGCTCATGTGTGCCAGGCTGCCCAGAGGTAAGGACAAGCTGTCCTCTGTGGGAGGTGTATCGTCTGCGTCCTCCGTATCCCCCCAGCCATGCACCAGTGATGGGCCCGAGTTGCGTTGGATACCACCCCGCTGTGAACATGCTTCATCCTCATCCTCCTCTTTATCCTCCTCCTCCAGTAGTGGGCCCTGGCTGGCCAAGTTTGTACCTGGCCTCTGCTGTTGCAAAAATCCTCTTTCTGAGCCACTTCTAAAAGACTGGCCTGAAAGTGTTAGAGATGACCCCTCTTACTCCTCCTCGTCCTAGGCCACATCCTCTTCCATCATCGCCCTAAGTGTTTTCTCAAGGAGACATAGAAGTGGTATTGTAATGCTGATAACGGCGTCATCGCCACTGTCCATGTTGGTGGAGTACTCGAAACAGCGCAACAGGGCACACAGGTCTCGCATGGAGGCCCAGTCATTGGTGGTGAAGTGGTGCTGCTCCGCAGTGTGACTCACCCGTGCGTGCTGCAGCTGAAACTCCACTATGGCCTGCTGCTGCTCGCACAGTCTATCCAGCATGTGCAAAGTGGATTTCCACCTGGTGGGCACGTCGCATATGAGGCGGTGAGCAGGAAGGCCGAAGTTATGCTGTAGAGCAGACAGCCGAGCGGCGGCAGGATGAGAACGCCGGAAGCACGCACAGACGGCCCGCATTTTATGCAGCAGCTCAGACATGTCGGGGTAGTTGTGAATTAATTTCTGCACCACCAAATTCAGCACATGCGCCAGGCAAGGGATGTGCATCAAACCGGCTAGTCCCAGAGCTGCAACGAGATTTCGCAAATTATCGCACACCACCAGGCCGAACTTGAGGCCCACTGGCAGCAACCACTCGTCGGTCTGTTGTTCTATACCCCGCCACAACTCCTGCGCGGTGTGGGGCCTGTCCCCCAAACACATCAGTTTCAGAATGGCCTACTGACGTTTACCCCTGGCTGTGCTGAAGTTGGTGGTGAAGGTCTGTCGCTGACCGGATGAGGAGGTGGTAGAAGAGGAGGAGGAAGCCGAGTAGGAAGAGGAGGCAACAGGAGGCAAAGAATGATGCCCTGCGATCCTTGGCGGCGGAAGGACGTGCGCCAAACAGCTCTCCGCCTGGGGCCCAGCCGCCACTACATTTACCCAGTGTGCAGTTAGGGAGATATAGAGTCCCTGGCCGTGCTTACTGGTCCACGTATCTGAGGTTAGGTGACCTTGCCAAAGATGGCGTTGCGCAGTGCACACTTGATTTTATCCGATACTTGGTTGTGCAGGGAGGGCACGGCTCTCTTGGAGAAGTAGTGGTGGCTGGGAACGACTTACTGTGAGACAGCAAGCGACATGAGCTGTTTGAAGCTGTCCATCTCCACCAGCCTGAATAACAGCATTTCAAAGGCCAGCAGTTTAGAAATGCTGGCATTCAGGGCAAGGGATCGAGGGTGGCTAGGTGGGAATTTACGCTTTCTCTCAAAGGTTTGTGAGATGGAGAGCTGAATGCTTCAGTGTGACATGGTGGAGATGCTTGGTGACCCAGGTGGTGTTGTTGGTGGCACATCCTCTGTTTGCTGGGCGGCAGGTGCCAACGTTCCTCCAGAGGCGGAGGAAGAGGCCGAGGCAGCAGCAGAAGAGGGAGAAGGAGGGGCCTGAGCCCATTCTTGGTTTTGAAGGTGCTTACTCTACTGCAGCCCGTGTCTCGCATGTAGATGCCTGGTCATGCAGGTTGTGCTAAGGTTCAGAACGTTAATGCCTCGCTTCAGGCTCTGATGGCACAGCGTGCAAACCACTCGCGTCTTGTCGTCAGCACATTGTGTAAAGAAGTGCCATGCGAGGAAACTCCTTGAAGCTGCCTTTGGTGTGCTTGGTCCCTGTTGACGGTTTACAGTAGCAGGTGAACTGTTTTGGCGACGGCTGCTCTGCTTTTGCACCCTGCTCCCGCTTTTGCTACGCTGTTGGCTCGGTCTCACCACTGCCTCTTCCTCCGAACTCTGAAAGTCAGTGGCACGACCTTCATTCCATGTGGGGTCTAGGACCTCATTGTCCCCTGCATCGTCTTCCACCCAGTCTTCCTCCCTGACCTCCTTTTCGGTCTGCACACTGCAGAAAGACACAGCAGTTGGCACCTGTGTTTCGTCATCATCAGAGACATGCTGAGGTGGTATTCCCATGTCCTCATCAGGAAACATAAGTGGTTGTGCGTCAGTACTTTCTGTTTCTTCCACCCCTGGAGAAGGGCTAGGTGGATGCCAGCAGAGTCTTCAAACAGCATAAGAGACTGCTGCATAACTTGAGGCTCAGACAGGTTCCCCGATATGCACGGGGGTGATGTGACAGACTGATGGGCATGGGTTTCAGGCGCCACCTGTGCGCTTTCTGCAGAAGACTGGGTGGGAGATAATGTGAACTTGCTGGATCCACTGTCGGCCACCCAATTGACTAGCGCCTGTACTTGCTCAGGCCTTACCATCCTTAGAACGGCATTAGGCCCGACCAAATATCGCTGTAGATTCTGGCGGCGACTGGGACCTGAGGTAGTAGGTTCAGTAGGTCGTGTAGCTGTGGCAGAACAGCAATGTCCTCTCCCTGCACCAGAGGCTCCACCAACACCACCACGACCATGACCGCGTCCCTTATTAGATATTTGCCTCATAGTTAGCGTTCACAAAGCAAAGTAAAAAGTGGTTAAGTATGTTAAAAATAATTAACCGCCAATATAAACCCTGATGTAGGTTATTGCACAAATTTTCTTTTTTTTAACTCTATATGACAGAGGTATTTGTGGCCTAAATGTGACACTCATTTATGCACGTGTAATCACAGATGTGCAGTATATTAGAGGGTTTTTTCACCCCAGTAACCTAAAAACTGTATTTGTGTCCAAATTGTGACAGTGACTTATGCATGTGTAATCACAGATGTGCAGTATATTAGAGGGTTTTTTCACCCTAACCAAAAAGCTGTATTTCTTTCCTAAATGTGATAGTGACTTATGCAAGTGTAGTCACAGATGTACAGTATATTAGAGGGTTTTTTCACCCCAGTAACCAAAAAACTGTATTTCTGTCCTAAATGTGACAGTGACTTATGCACGTGTAATCACAGATGTGCAGTATATTGGAGGCTTTTTTCACCCCAGTATGCCAAAGCCGTATTTATGGCCTAAATGTGACAGTGACTTATGCACGTGTAATCACAGATGTGCAGTATATTAGAGGGTTTTTTCACCCTAACCAAAAAGCTGTATTTCTTTCCTAAATGTGATAGTGACTTATGCAAGTGTAGTCACAGATGTACAGTATGTTAGAGGGTTTTTTCACCCCAGTAACCAAAAAACTGTATTTCTGTCCTAAATGTGACAGTGACTTATGCACGTGTAATCACAGATGTGCAGTATATTAGAGGCTTTTTTCACCCCAGTATGCCTAAGCCGTATTTATGGCCTAAATGTGACAGTGACTTATGCATGTGTAATCACAGATGTGCAGTATATTAGAGGGTTTTTTCACCCCTAACCAAAAAGTTGTATTTCTGTCCTAAATGTGACAGTGACTTATGCACGTGTAATCACAGATGTGCATTATATTGGAGGGTTTTTTCACCCCAGTATGCCAAAGCCGTATTTATGGCCTAAATGTGACACTCATTTATGCACGTGTAATCACAGATGTGCAGTATATTAGAGGGTTTTTTCACCCCAGTAACCAAAAAACTGTATTTCTGTCCTAATTGTGACAGTGACTTATGCACGTGTAATCACAGATGTGCAGTATATTAGAGGGTTTTTTCACCCTAACCAAAAAGCTGTATTTCTATCCTAAATGTGATAGTGACTTATGCAAGTGTAGTCACAGATGTGCAGTATATTACAGAGTTTTTTCACCCCAGTAACCAAAAAACTGTATTTCTGTCCTAAATGTGACAGTGACTTATGCACGTGTAATCACAGATGTGCAGTATATTAGAGGTTTTTTTCACCCCAGTATGCCTAAGCCGTATTTATGGCCTAAATGTGACAGTGATTTATGCACGTGTAATCACAGATGTGCAGTATAGTAGAGGGTTTTTTCACCCTAACCAAAAAGCTGTATTTCTGTCCTAAATGTGACAGTGACTTATGCACGTGTAATCACAGATGTGCATTATATTAGAGGGTTTTTTCACCCCAGTATGCCAAAGCCGTATTTATGGCCTAAATGTGACAGAGACTTATGCACGTGTAATCACAGATGTGCAGTATATTAGAGGGGTTTTTCACCCTAACCAAAAAGCTGTATTTCTGTCCTAATTGTGACAGTGATTTATGCATGTGTAATCACAGATGTGCAGTATATTAGAGGGTTTTTTCACCCCAGTAACCAAAAAACTGTATTTCTGTCCTAATTGTGACAGTGACTTATGCACGTGTAATCACAGATGTGCAGTATATTAGAGGGTTTTTTAACCCCAGTAACCAAAAAGCTGTATTTCTGTCCTAAATGTGACAGTGACTTATGCACGTGTAATCCCAGATGTGCAGTATATTAGAGGGGTTTTTCACCTAAGTAACCAAAAAGCTGTATTTCTGTCCTAAATGTGACAGTGACTTATGCACGTGTGATCCCAGATGTGCAGTATATTAGAGGGTTTTTTCACCCTAGTAACCAAAAAACTGTATTTCTGTCCTAAATGTGACAATGACTTATGCATGTGTAATCACAGATGTGCAGTATATTAGAGGGTTTTTTCACCCTAACCAAAAAGCTGTATTTCTGCCCTATATGTGACAGCGACTTATGCACGTGTAATCCAAGATGTGCAGTATATTAGAGGGGTTTTTTACCTAAGTAACCAAAAAGCTGTATTTCTGTCCTAAATGTGACAGTGACTTATGCACGTGTAATCTCAGATGTGCATTATATTAGAGGGTTTTTTCACCCTAGTAACCAAAAAGCTGTATTTATGTCCTAAATGTGACAGTGACTTATGCACGTGTAATCACAGATGTGCAGTATATTAGAGGTTTTTTTCACCCTAACCAAAAAGCTGTATTTCTGTCCTAAATGTGAGAGTCACTTATGCATGTGTAATCCCAGATGTGCAGTATATTAGAGGGTTTTTTCACCCCAGTAACCAAAAAGCTGTATTTCTGTCCTAAATGTGACAGTGACTTATGCACGTGTAATCCCAGATGGGCAGTATATTAGAGGGGTTTTTCACCTAAGTAACCAAAAAGCTGTATTTCTGTCCTAAATGTGACAGTGAGTTATGCACGTGTAATCCCAGATGTGCAGTATATTAGAGGGTTTTTTCACCCCAGTAACCAAAAAGCTGTATTTCTGTCCTAAATGTGACAGTGACTTATGCACGTGTAATCACAGATGTGCAGTATATTAGAGTTTTTTTTCACCCTAACCAAAAAGCTGTATTTCTGTCCTAAATGTGAGAGTCACTTATGCATGTGTAATCCCAGATGTGCAGTATATTAGAGGGTTTTTTCACCCCAGTAACCAAAAAACTGTATTTCTGTCCTAATTGTGACAGTGACTTATGCACGTGTCATCACAGATGTGCAGTATATTAGAGGGTTTTTTAACCCCAGTAACCAAAAAGCTGTATTTCTGTCCTAAATGTGACAGTGACTTATGCACGTGTGATCCCAGATGTGCAGTATATTAGAGGGTTTTTTCACCCTAGTAACCAAAAAACTGTATTTCTGTCCTAAATGTGACAATGACTTATGCATATGTAATCACAGATGTGCAGTATATTAGAGGGTTTTTTCACCCAAACCAAAAAGCTGTATTTCTGCCCTAAATGTGACAGCGACTTATGCACGTGTAATCCAAGATGTGCAGTATATTAGAGGGGTTTTTCACCTAAGTAACCAAAAAGCTGTATTTCTGTCCTAAATGTGGCAGTGACTTATGCACGTGTGATCCCAGATGTGCAGTATATTAGAGGGTTTTTTCACCCTAGTAACTAAAAAACTGTATTTCTGTCCTAATTGTGACAGTGACTTATGCACGTGTAATCACAGATGTGCAGCATATTAGAGGCTGTTTTCACCCCAGTATGCCAAAGCCGTATTTATGGCCTAAATGTGACAGTGACTTATGCACGTGTAATCACAGATGTGCAGTATATTAGAGGGTTTTTTAACCCCAGTAACCAAAAAGCTGTATTTCTGTCCTAAATGTGACAGTGACTTATGCATGTGTAATCCCAGATGTGCAGTATATTAGAGGGGTTTTTCACCTAAGTAACCAAAAAGCTGTATTTCTGTCCTAAATGTGACAGTGACTTATGCACGTGTAATCTCAGATGTGCATTATATTAGAGGGTTTTTTCACCCTAGTAACCAAAAAGCTATATTTCTGTCCTAAATGTGACAGCGACTTATGCACGTGTAATCCAAGATGTGCAGTATATTAAAGGGGTTTTTCACCTAAGTAACCAAAAAGCTGTATTTCTGTCCTAAATGTGACAGTGACTTATGCACGTGTGATCCCAGATGTGCAGTATATTAGAGGTTTTTTTTTTACCCTAGTAACTAAAAAACGGTATTTCTGTCCTAATTGTGACAGTGACTTATGCACGTGTAATCACAGATGTGCAGTATATTAGAGGCTGTTTTCACCACAGTATGCCAAAGCCGTATTTATGGCCTAAATGTGACAGTGACTTATGCACGTGTAATCACAGATGTGCAGTATATTAGAGGGTTTTTTAACCCCAGTAACCAAAAAGCTGTATTTCTGTCCTAAATGTGACAGTGACTTATGCACGTGTAATCCCAGATGTGCAGTATATTAGAGGGTTTTTTCACCCCAGTAACCAAAAAACTGTATTTCTGTCCTAATTGTGACAGTGACTTATGCACGTGTCATCACAGATGTGCAGTATATTAGAGGGTTTTTTAACCCCAGTAACCAAAAAAGCTGTATTTCTGTCCTAAATGTGACAGTGACTTATGCACGTGTAATCCCTGATGTGCAGTATATTAGAGGGGTTTTTCACCTAAGTAACCAAAAAGCTGTATTTCTGTCCTAAATGTGATAGTGACTTATGCACGTGTGATCCCAGATGTGCAGTATATTAGAGGGTTTTTTCACCCTAGTAACCAAAAAACTGTATTTCTGTCCTAAATGTGACAATGACTTATGCATGTGTAATCACAGATGTGCAGTATATTAGAGGGTTTTTTCACCCTAACCAAAAAGCTGTATTTCTGCCCTAAATGTGACAGCGACTTATGCACGTGTAATCCAAGATGTGCAGTATATTAGAGGGGTTTTTCACCTAAGTAACAAAAAAGCTGTATTTCTGTCCTAAATGTGACAGTGACTTATGCACGTGTGATCCCAGATGTGCAGGATATTAGAGGGTTTTTTCACCTTAGTAACTAAAAAACTGTATTCCTGTCCTAATTGTGACAGTGACTTATGCACGTGTAATCACAGATGTGCAGTATATTAGAGGCTGTTTTCACCCCAGTATGCCAAAGCCGTATTTATGGCCTAAATGTGACAGTGACTTATGCACGTGTAATCACAGATGTGCAGTATATTAGAGGCTGTTTTCACCCCAGTATGCCAAAGCCGAATTTATGGCCTAAATGTGACAGTGACTTATGCACGTGTAATCACAGATGTGCAGTATATTAGAGGGTTTTTTAACCCCAGTAACCAAAAAGCTGTATTTCTGTCCTAAATGTGACAGTGACTTATGCACGTGTAATCTCAGATGTGCATTATATTAGAGGGTTTTTTCACCCTAGTAACCAAAAAGCTGTATTTCTGTCCTAAATGTGACAGTGACTTATCTACGTGTAATCACAGATGTGCAGTATATTAGAGTTTTTTTTCACCCTAACCAAAAAGCTGTATTTCTGTCCTAAATGTGAGAGTCACTTATGCATGTGTAATCCCAGATGTGCAGTATATTGGAGGGTTTTTTCACCCCAGTAACCAAAAAGCTGTATTTCTGTCCTAAATGTGACAGTGACTTATGCACGTGTAATCACAGATGTGCAGTATATTAGAGGGGTTTTTCACCTAAGTAATCAAAAAGCTGTATTTCTGTCCTAAATGTGACAGTGAGTTATGCACGTGTAATCCAAAAAGTGCAGTATATTAGAGGGTTTTTTCACCCCAGTAACCAAAAAGCTGTATTTCTGTCCTAAATATGACAGTGACTTATGCACGTGTAATCACAGATGTGCAGTATATTAGAGTTTTTTTTCACCCTAACCAAAAAGCTATATTTCTGTCCTAAATGTGAGAGTCTCTTATGCATGTGTAATCCCAGATGTGCAGTATATTAGAGGGTTTTTTCACCCCAGTAACCTAAAAACTGGATTTCTGTCCTAAATGTGACAGTGACTTATGCATGTGTAATCACAAATGTGCAGTATATTAGAGGGTTTTTTCACCCTAACCAAAAAGCTGTATTTCTTTCCTAAATGTGATAGTGACTTATGCAAGTGTAGTCACAGATGTGCAGTATATTACAGGGTTTTTCCACCCCAGTAACCAAAAAACTGTATTTCTGTCCTAAATGTGACAGTGACGTATGCACGTGTAATCACAGATGTGCAGTATATTAGAGGTTTTTTTCACCCCAGTATGCCTAAGCCGTATTTATGGCCTAAATGTGACAGTGATTTATGCACGTGTAATCACAGATGTGCAGTATATTAGAGGGTTTTTTCACCCTAGCCAAAAAGCTGTATTTCTGTCCTAAATGTGACAGTGACTTATGCACGTGTAATCACAGATGTGCAGTATATTAGAGGGTTTTTTCACCCCAGTAACCAAAAAACTGTATTTCTGTCCTAATTGTGACAGTGACTTATGCACGTGTAATCACAGATGTGCAGTATATTAGAGGGTTTTTTAACCCCAGTAACCAAAAAGCTGTATTTCTGTCCTAAATGTGACAGTGACTTATGCACGTGTAATCCCAGATGTGCAGTATATTAGAGGGGTTTTTCACCTAAGTAACCAAAAAGCTGTATTTCTGTCCTAAATGTGACAGTGACTTATGCACGTGTGATCCCAGATGTGCAGTATATTAGAGGGTTTTTTCACCCTAGTAACCAAAAAACTGTATTTCTGTCCTAAATGTGACAATGACTTATGCATGTGTAATCACAGATGTGCAGTATATTGGAGGGTTTTTTCACCCTAACCAAAAAGCTGTATTTCTGCCCTATATGTGACAGCGACTTATGCACGTGTAATCCAAGATGTGCAGTATATTAGAGGGGTTTTTCACCTAAGTAACCAAAAAGCTGTATTTCTGTCCTAAATGTGACAGTGACTTATGCACGTGTGATCCCAGATGTGCAGTATATTAGAGGTTTTTTTTTTACCCTAGTAACTAAAAAACGGTATTTCTGTCCTAATTGTGACAGTGACTTATGCACGTGTAATCACAGATGTGCAGTATATTAAAGGCTGTTTTCACCCCAGTATGCCAAAGCCGTATTTATGGCCTAAATGTGACAGTGACTTATGCACGTGTAATCACAGATGTGCAGTATATTAGAGGGGTTTTTCACCTAAGTAACCAAAAAGCTGTATTTCTGTCCTAAATGTGACAGTGACTTATGCACGTGTAATCTCAGATGTGCATTATATTAGAGGGTTTTTTCACCCTAGTAACCAAAAAGCTGTATTTATGTCCTAAATGTGACAGTGACTTATGCACGTGTAATCACAGATGTGCAGTATATTAGAGGTTTTTTTCACCCTAACCAAAAAGCTGTATTTCTGTCCTAAATGTGAGAGTCACTTATGCATGTGTAATCCCAGATGTGCAGTATATTAGAGGGTTTTTTCACCCCAGTAACCAAAAAGCTGTATTTCTGTCCTAAATGTGACAGTGACTTATGCACGTGTAATCCCAGATGTGCAGTATATTAGAGGGGTTTTTCACCTAAGTAACAAAAAGCTGTATTTCTGTCCTAAATGTGACAGTGAGTTATGCACGTGTAATCCCAGATGTGCAGTATATTAGAGGGTTTTTTCACCCCAGTAACCAAAAAGCTGTATTTCTGTCCTAAATGTGACAGTGACTTATGCACGTGTAATCACAGATGTGCAGTATATTAGAGTTTTTTTTCACCCTAACCAAAAAGCTGTATTTCTGTCCTAAATGTGAGAGTCACTTATGCATGTGTAATCCCAGATGTGCAGTACATTAGAGGGTTTTTTCACCCCAGTAACCAAAAAACTGTATTTCTGTCCTAATTGTGACAGTGACTTATGCACGTGTCATCACAGATGTGCAGTATATTAGAGGGTTTTTTAACCCCAGTAACCAAAAAGCTGTATTGCTGTCCTAAATGTGACAGTGACTTATGCACGTGTAATCCCAGATGTGCAGTATATTAGAGGGTTTTTTCACCTAAGTAACCAAAAAGCTGTATTTCTGTCCTAAATGTGACAGTGACTTATGCACGTGTGATCCCAGATGTGCAGTATATTAGAGGGTTTTTTCACCCTAGTAACCAAAAAACTGTATTTCTGTCCTAAATGTGACAATGACTTATGCATGTGTAATCACAGATGTGCAGTATATTAGAGGGTTTTTTCACCCTAACCAAAAAGCTGTATTTCTGCCCTAAATGTGACAGCGACTTATGCACGTGTAATCCAAGATGTGCAGTATATTAGAGGGGTTTTTCACCTAAGTAACCAAAAAGCTGTATTTCTGTCCTAAATGTGACAGTGACTTATGCACGTGTAATCCCTGATGTGCAGTATATTAGAGGGGTTTTTCACCTAAGTAACCAAAAAGCTGTATTTCTGTCCTAAATGTGATAGTGACTTATGCACGTGTGATCCCAGATGTGCAGTATATTAGAGGGTTTTTTCACCCTAGTAACCAAAAAACTGTATTTCTGTCCTAAATGTGACAATGACTTATGCATGTGTAATCACAGACGTGCAGTATATTAGAGGGTTTTTTCACCCTAACCAAAAAGCTGTATTTCTGCCCTAAATGTGACAGCGACTTATGCACGTGTAATCCAAGATGTGCAGTATATTAGAGGGTTTTTTCACCTAAGTAACAAAAAAGCTGTATTTCTGTCCTAAATGTGACAGTGACTTATGCACGTGTGATCCCAGATGTGCAGGATATTAGAGGGTTTTTTCACCCTAGTAACTAAAAAACTGTATTCCTGTCCTAATTGTGACAGTGACTTATGCACGTGTAATCACAGATGTGCAGTATATTAGAGGCTGTTTTCACCCCAGTATGCCAAAGCCGTATTTATGGCCTAAATGTGACAGTGACTTATGCACGTGTAATCACAGATGTGCAGTATATTAGAGGCTGTTTTCACCCCAGTATGCCAAAGCCGAATTTATGGCCTAAATGTGACAGTAACTTATGCACGTGTAATCACAGATGTGCAGTAAATTAGAGGGTTTTTTAACCCCAGTAACCAAAAAGCTGTATTTCTGTCCTAAATGTGACAGTGACTTATGCACGTGTAATCCCAGATGTGCAGTATATTAGAGGGTTTTTTAACCCCAGTAACCAAAAAGCTGTATTTCTGTCCTAAATGTGACAGTGACTTATGCACGTGTAATCTCAGATGTGCATTATATAAGAGGGTTTTTTCACCCTAGTAACCAAAAAGCTGTATTTCTGTCCTAAATGTGACAGCGACTTATGCACGTGTAATCCAAGATGTGCAGTATATTAGAGGGGTTTTTCACCTAAGTAACCAAAAAGCTGTATTTCTGTCCTAAATGTGACAGTGACTTATGCACGTGTGATCCCAGATGTGCAGTATATTAGAGTTTTTTTTTTTACCCTAGTAACTAAAAAACTGTATTTCTGTCCTAATTGTGACAGTGACTTATGCACGTGTAATCACAGATGTGCAGTACACTGCGTGCAGAATTATTAGGCAAATGAGTATTTTGACCACATCATCCTCTTTATGCATGTTGTCTTACTCCAAGCTGTATAGGCTCGAAAGCCTACTATCAATTAAGCATATTAGGTGATGTGCATCTCTGTAATGAGAAGGGGTCTGGTCTAATGACATCAACACCCTATATTAGGTGTGCATAATTATTAGGCAACTTCCTTTCCTTTGGCAAAATGGGTCAAAAGAAGGACTTGACAGGCTCAGAAAAGTCAAAAATAGTGAGATATCTTGCAGAGGGATGCAGCACTCTTAAAATTGCAAAGCTTCTGAAGCGTGATCATCGAACAATCAAGCGTTTCATTCAAAATAGTCAACAGGGTCGCAAGAAGCGTGTGGAAAAACCAAGGCGCAGAATAACTGCCCATGAACTGAGAAAAGTCAAGCGTGCAGCTGCCAAGATGCCACTTGCCACCAGTTTGGCCATATTTCAGAGCTGCAACATCACTGGAGTGCCCAAAAGCACAAGGTGTGCAATACTCAGAGACATGGCCAAGGTAAGAAAGGCTGAAAGACGACCACCACTGAACAAGACACACAAGCTGAAACGTCAAGACTGGGCCAAGAAATATCTCAAGACTGATTTTTCTAAGGTTTTATGGACTGATGAAATGAGAGTGAGTCTTGATGGGCCAGATGGATGGGCCCGTGGCTGGATTGGTAAAGGGCAGAGAGCTCCAGTCCGACTCAGACGCCAGCAAGGTGGAGGTGGAGTACTGGTTTGGGCTGGTATCATCAAAGATGAGCTTGTGGGGCCTTTTCGGGTTGAGGATGGAGTCAAGCTCAACTCCCAGTTTCTGGAAGACACCTTCTTCAAGCAGTGGTACAGGAAGAAGTCTGCATCCTTCAAGAAAAACATGATTTTCATGCAGGACAATGCTCCATCACACGCGTCCAAGTACTCCACAGCGTGGCTGGCAAGAAAGGGTATAAAAGAAGAAAATCTAATGACATGGCCTCCTTGTTCACCTGATCTGAACCCCATTGAGAACCTGTGGTCCATCATCAAATGTGAGATTTACAAGGAGGGAAAACAGTACACCTCTCTGAACAGTGTCTGGGAGGCTGTGGTTGCTGCTGCACGCAATGTTGATGGTGAACAGATCAAAACACTGACAGAATCCATGGATGGCAGGCTTTTGAGTGTCCTTGCAAAGAAAGGTGGCTATATTGGTCACTGATTTGTTTTTGTTTTGTTTTTGAATGTCAGAAATGTATATTTGTGAATGTTGAGATGTTATATTGGTTTCACTGGTAAAAATAAATAATTGAAATGGGTATATATTTGTTTTTTGTTAAGTTACCTAATAATTATGCACAGTAATAGTCACCTGCACACACAGATATCCCCCTAAAATAGCTAAAACGAAAAACAAACTAAAAACTACTTCCAAAAATATTCAGCTTTGATATTAATGAGTTTTTTGGGTTCATTGAGAACATGGTTGTTGTTCAATAATAAAATTAATCCTCAAAAATACAACTTGCCTAATAATTCTGCACTCCCTGTATATTAGAGACTGTTTTCACCCCAGTATGCCAAAGCCGTATTTATGGCCTAAATGTGACAGTGAATTATGCACGTGTAATCACAGATGTGCAGTATATTAGAGGGTTTTTTAACCCCAGTAACCAAAAAGCTGTATTTCTGTCCTAAATGTGACAGTGACTTATGCACGTGTAATCCCAGATGTGCAGTATATTAGAGGGTTTTTTCACCCCAGTAACCAAGAAACTGTATTTCTGTCCTAATTGTGACAGTGACTTATGCTCGTGTCATCACAGATGTGCAGTATATTAGAGGGTTTTTTAACCCCAGTAACCAAAAAGCTGTATTTCTGTCCTAAATGTGACAGTGACTTATGCACGTGTAATCCCAGATGTGCAGTATATTAGAGGGGTTTTTCACCTAAGTAACCAAAAAGCTGTATTTCTGTCCTAAATGTGACAGTGACTTATGCACGTGTGATCCCAGATGTGCAGTATATTAGAGTTTTTTTTTTTTACCCTAGTAACTAAAAAACTGTATTTCTGTCCTAATTGTGACAGTGACTTATGCACGTGTAATCACAGATGTGCAGTATATTAGAGGCTGTTTTCACCCCAGTATGCCAAAGCCGTATTTATGGCCTAAATGTGACAGTTACTTATGCACGTGTAATCACAGATGTGCAGTATATTAGAGGGTTTTTTAACCCCAGTAACCAAAAAGCTGTATTTCTGTCCTAAATGTGACAGTGACTTATGCACGTGTAATCCCAGATGTGCAGTATATTAGAGGGGTTTTTCACCTAAGTAACCAAAAAGCTGTATTTCTGTCCTAAATGTGACAGTGACTTATGCACGTGTAATCTCAGATGTGCATTATATTAGAGGGTTTTTTCACCCTAGTAACCAAAAAGCTGTATTTCTGTCCTAAATGTGACAGTGACTTATGCACGTGTAATCACAGATGTGCAGTATATTAGAGTTTTTTTTCACCCTAACCAAAAAGCTGTATTTCTGTCCTAAATGTGAGAGTCACTTATGCATGTGTAATCCCAGATGTGCAGTATATTGGAGGGTTTTTTCACCCCAGTAACCAAAAAGCTGTATTTCTGTCCTAAATGTGACAGTGACTTATGCACGTGTAATCCCAGATGTAAAGTATATTAGATGGGTTTTTCACCTAAGTAATCAAAAAGCTGTATTTCTGTCCAAAATGTGACAGTGAGTTATGCACGTGTAATCCAAAAAGTGCAGTATATTAGAGGGTTTTTTCACCCCAGTAACCAAAAAGCTGTATTTCTGTCCTAAATATGACAGTGACTTATGCACGTGTAATCACAGATGTGCAGTATATTAGAGTTTTTTTTCACCCTAACCAAAAAGCTGTATTTCTGTCCTATATGTGAGAGTCACTTATGCATGTGTAATCCCAGATGTGCAGTATATTAGAGGGTTTTTTCACCCCAGTAACCAAAAAACTGTATTTCTGTCCTAATTGTGACAGTGACTTATGCACGTGTCATCACAGATGTGCAGTATATTAGAGAGTTTTTTAACCCCAGTAACCAAAAAGCTGTATTTCTGTCCTAAATGTGACAGTGACTTATGCACGTGTAATCCCAGATGGGCAGTATATTAGAGGGGTTTTTCACCTAAGTAACCAAAAAGCTGTATTTCTGTCCTAAATGTGACAGTGAGTTATGCACGTGTAATCCCAGATGTGCAGTATATTAGAGGGTTTTTTCACCCCAGTAACCAAAAAGCTGTATTTCTGTCCTAAATGTGACAGTGACTTATGCACGTGTAATCACAGATGTGCAGTATATTAGAGTTTTTTTTCACCCTAACCAAAAAGCTGTATTTCTGTCCTAAATGTGAGAGTCACTTATGCATGTGTAATCCCAGATGTGCAGTATATTAGAGGGTTTTTTCACCCCAGTAACCAAAAAACTGTATTTCTGTCCTAATTGTGACAGTGACTTATGCACGTGTCATCACAGATGTGCAGTATATTAGAGGGTTTTTTAACCCCAGTAACCAAAAAGCTGTATTTCTGTCCTAAATGTGACAGTGACTTATGCACGTGTAATCCCAGATAGGCAGTATATTAGAGGGGTTTTTCACCTAAGTAACCAAAAAGCTGTATTTCTGTCCTAAATGTGACAGTGAGTTATGCACGTGTAATCCCAGATGTGCAGTATATTAGAGGGTTTTTTCACCCCAGTAACCAAAAAGCTGTATTTCTGTCCTAAATGTGACAGTGACTTATGCACGTGTAATCACAGATGTGCACTATATTAGAGTTTTTTTTCACCCTAACCAAAAAGCTGTATTTCTGCCCTAAATGTGAGAGTCACTTATGCATGTGTAATCCCAGATGTGCAGTATATTAGAGGGTTTTTTCACCCCAGTAACCAAAAAACTGTATTTCTGTCCTAATTGTGACAGTGACTTATGCACGTGTCATCACAGATGTGCAGTATATTAGAGGGTTTTTTAACCCCAGTAACCAAAAAGCTGTATTTCTGTCCTAAATGTGACAGTGACTTATGCACGTGTAATCCCAGATGTGCAGTATATTAGAGGGGTTTTTCACCTAAGTAACCAAAAAGCTGTATTTCTGTCCTAAATGTGACAGTGACTTATGCACGTGTGATCCCAGATGTGCAGTATATTAGAGGGGTTTTTTCACCCTAGTAACCAAAAAACTGTATTTCTGTCCTAAATGTGACAATGACTTATGCATGTGTAATCACAGATGTTCAGTATATTAGAGGGTTTTTTCACCCTAACCAAAAAGCTGTATTTCTGCCCTAAATGTGACAGCGACTTATGCACGTGTAATCCAAGATGTGCAGTATATTAGAGGGGTTTTTCACCTAAGTAACCAAAAAGCTGTATTTCTGTCCTAAATGTGACAGTGACTTATGCACGTGTGATCCCAGATGTGCAGTATATTAGAGGGTTTTTTCACCCTAATATCTAAAAAACTGTATTTCTGTCCTAATTGTGACAGTGACTTATGCACGTGTAATCCCAGATGTGCAGTATATTAGAGGGTTTTTTCACCCTAACCAAAAAGCTGTATTTCTGCCCTAAATGTGACAGCGACTTATGCACGTGTAATCCAAGATGTGCAGTATATTAGAGGGGTTTTTCACCTAAGTAACCAAAAAGCTGTATTTCTGTCCTAAATGTGACAGTGACTTATGCACGTGTGATCCCAGATGTGCAGTATATTAGAGGGTTTTTTCACCCTAGTAACTAAAAAACTGTATTTCTGGACTTGCAGATAGCCTATGCTGGTGCACTATCGTTGCATAAAATGGCTGCCGATCATGTATTGATATTGACTAACTGAAGAAAAAAAAGTTAATTTTCAGCAGTAGTTGGCTCAGGGCAGGCTTAAAAAAATTGTGCACTGCACCCACAAAACACTTTTTCTGTACATCGCTGAGTACATAAACCAGTTCTTGATGAGATTTCTCCCTGATCTCTCCCTCACAGCAGCTGCAGCCTCACCGTACACTAATCCGAGCAGAGTGACGGGCGGCGCTACGTGACTCCAGCTTAAATAGAGGCTGGGTCACATTCTGCAGTTGGCCAATCACAGCCATGCCAATAGTAGGCATGGCTGTGATGGCCTATTGGGGTAACTAGTATGACGCTTGTTGATTGTCTGCTTTGCAGACTTTCAAAAAGCGCCATAAAAATCGCCGAACACCGAACCCGAACTTTTACGTAAATGTTCGGGTTCGGGTCCGGGTGCCGAAAACCCTAAAGTTCGGTACAAACCCGAACTTTACAGTTCGGGTTTGCTCAACTCTAGTCACAACAATACTTAGTGCAATAATAAGTGTGGCAGGCGCAGCACTATGAAGTTTCTTTTTGCGCTGTGGCATTAGAAGAATTTTGATATCTCTGACTTTATAGTCTAACCAGACTCTGTCTGTCTATTACTCTGTAATTTCTCTAGTGCCATTCTATGGAAGCAGTAGGTTTAAAGAGCACACCAAATGCTTGAAATAACTTCTTTATTAACTTCAACTTTTCTTCATATATGACACTGCCGCCTCTGCAGCAGATAGTCCATGCACAAAACACGTGTTGAATAAAGTATCATAAAATGGCGGTATGCATAAGATAATGGTTTAACTGTTTAATTGTTAAACTGTTTAGTCATTCAACATAAAATGGTGGATATATTTCTCTCTTGAGTATCTGTACTCGCTGTAAGTTATTTAAGCACTTTATGATCTCTCTGAGAGGTATATCTCGTGTTAACCAATAGTTCACTTGCTCTACTTGGTTTGCAGTTTGCTTTATACGATTGCTTATGATCTGGTATGAGCAGTTCGCATTTGTATGTAATTTTTTGTATTGTATGATTGTATGGCTCAGTAGTTCGTTTGTATGGTGGAACTGTAAGTAAACATACATATAACCAGTTCAGTATACAGTTCTAATCACTATATTGAAGTAGGAACATTATATACCTGTTTTAAATACCTTATTTGGCCTCTTGCTTTCATAAAACACAGCTTTTAGTGGAGTGTGTGTGTCTGTTCAGCTCCTCTCTCTGGTGAATAATGATTCCAGCAGCTCCTGCTAGGGGAATTTCCCACACAAGCTGTGTGTGAGGCTGGCTGTAATTGGTCAAAACTCCTGGGCTGTGTGAGGCTGGCTAGGATTGGTCAAGACTCATGATTAACAACAACAGTTTAACTCTATGCTTTCTGTTGTGTCTGCTGTGTCATTGAGCTTACCTTACATTATATAATGAATCTTAAAGGCACATTATCTTTTTATGCTTCTGTGGACACAAAATATAACTATTACATGACATCCAAACATAAAGTCACTGTAAATAACTCTGCTTTTGTCTTTAACACACAAACATAAGAACTATATTAAGGTTATTGGCAGGTCTAGCTGTATAAACATATAAGCTATGTTAGCAACCTAGGACAGGTCTTAGCTGGCCAGCTACAATCAGTAATATCTACTTAGACCTGATAAAATGTTAAGTTGCATGCATTGCGCAAAAAATATGCGCATCATGAGTGCCGATCTGCGCAATCGCAAAAATAATGAATGGAGATCACGAATTCTAGAGTTTGTCAATTTATTGTGAATATTATGCAAAAAATTAGCAAAAACTAATATTGCCTATGCCACTCATCACTACTGATTAGTAGTTAAATTGGCATCTGATGAATTTGAAGATATTTACGGTGCCTATACAAGTAGTGGTTGTATGCGTGCAGTGTCCCCACTCCAAATGTTAATGTTACTATATTTCATGCACTGCGTATGCCCCATAGGACAGAGAGGTTCCCTAGTTATTGTGGCAGGTAGGGTTAGCACCACACTTTCCTCTCCGTGAGGACGTGAGTCAGTCTAGTGTTAACTGTAGAGGAGCAAACAGATAAAAGCACTGAGCATGGTTAATAGGAAATCTTCCTGCCCTGTTCATGACAAAGCAGCATACAGTATGTCACAAAAGTGAGTACACCCCTCACGTTTCTGGAAATATTTTATTTTATATTTTCATGGGACAACACTGAACATATGATACTTTGATACAATGTAAAGTA
This sequence comes from Bufo bufo, assembly GCF_905171765.1. Taxonomy (NCBI): domain Eukaryota; kingdom Metazoa; phylum Chordata; class Amphibia; order Anura; family Bufonidae; genus Bufo; species Bufo bufo. Next base: position 378,816,642 of record NC_053390.1, read on the forward strand.
GTCAGTGTACAGCTTGTATAACAGTGTAAATTTGGTGTGCCCTCCAAGTAACTCAACACATAGCCATTCATGTCTAAACCACTGGCAACAAAAGTGAGTACACCCCCAAATTGTGCCCAATTAGCCATTTTCTTACCCAAATGTCATGTGACTTGTTAGTGTTACAAGGTCTCAGATGTGAATGGGGAAAAGGTGTGTTAAATTTCATGTTAACGCTCTCACACTCTCTGATACTGGTCACTGGAAGTTCAACATGGAACTTCATGGCAAAGAACTCTGTGAGGATAAAACTGAAGAATTGTTGCTCTACATAAAAGTGGCCTAGGCTGAGGGGTGGAGCTAGCGCCTGAGCTGTATGGCCGCCCTTAGCTGAGCTCCGTGCACTGACTTGCTGTGGGACCCGCTAACGTGAGCTGAGAGACCCTCAAAATGGTTAAAATCGGAGGATAAAGATCTACCGACCCTGCCACGATACCCAAAGCAAAAGATCCGGGAGCGGGCATGACGAAATTTCTGAAAAAGCAAACCGGAGCGCCTGCCGCCAAAGAATCCAAGATGAGTAACGTGCTCCCGGAGACATGGAAGGAGGTCATACAGAGGGAGATAGCGATGGGGGTGAACCTGGGTGCCCTCGCTCCCTACCTGTGTCCAGACGCTTCATCAAGCCTTAGCAGAAGCCCTGCTCCCGCTGAAACAAGAGCTCTCGGTCCTGACACAGGAAATTCAACACATAGGCCACAGGGTAGAATCCCTGGAGGTTGCTCAGGCTGCTGCCTTGGAACATGGCTCAGCTGTGTTACAATCCCTCTCAGTCTGCCAACAGCACATTAACTATACTCAGCAATGGAGGACCAAGAGAATCGCAGTCGGAAAAGCAATCTCTGGTTCAGAGGAATACCTGAAGGTGTGTCAAATGAAGAGATTATGCCTACCATTAAACAAATCTCTGAATCCCTCCTGGGAAACAATGAATCTTCACCCATAATCGTAGAAAGGGCCCACAGAGCCCTCAGACAAAAGCCTAAGGACTCTTAGCCTCCCAGAGACATCATTTGTCGCTTTCTAAACTTCTTTGATAAAGAAAAAATCCTCGCCACAGCTAGGTCTGCACACAACATTACATTTGGTGACAGTCCTATCGCAATATACCAGGACTTATCTCTGATCACCTTACAAAAAAGGAGATTGCTCAAGCCACTTACTGACCATATTCACAGCAAGAATATCCCATACAGATGGACTTTTCCTTTTGGCCTGGCTTTTAAATACTCAGGAAGAAACATCAGGATCTCCTCCTATGCAAACCTTCAAGAAGTCCTTTCCATGATGGACATTCCTCCTCTGGATATTGCAAACTGGGATGCAGTTTTTGACATTGCCTCTCTCCCTGAACTACCAAAAGTGCCCCTCTGGGAAAGAACCAATACCCCAAAGCGACAGCGAACGAAGAGATGCAGTGGCATTCTGAATCCTAAGAAGATTCCTTGGTCCACTTCTTGAAACTTACTTGCTCTCTCTTCACCAAGGATGTTTGAAAACCACCACAGTCTGTGTATCTCCATTATCCATCCCGCTATCAAATCTCCTTGACCTCTCTCCTTCTAAGGTCTTTCTCCTTATCCTGAGCTCTCCATTCCCCACACCTCCTACTGTCTCTGATTTTCTCTATCATTTAGTCCCAACTTTCAGCAAGTCCCTTTCTTTGGGTTAAACCCTCCCCCTCCGCCCCAAAGTGAAGCCTTTAGGCTTCAAAATGCTGTCTCTATTGTGTTTTGCTTCATTGCAATTGCGCTATTGTTTTAGTTCTTGTTTAATTCATCATCCTCTTTTTTGTAGACAAAGGACGCATGGGTGCAACTTATACAATCTAAGCTTTGATGCTTTCCGTGGTACGACTTCCCTTGAGGCTGCCGTGAGATCCCTCACTCTTTCATTACCTCAAGCTTCTCGTGGATACAGTTTGGTCCCCTTTACAGTCCCCCCTTATCACTTACTATGACTGATATTAAACTAGCATCCTGTAATGTAAAGGGGCTCAGATCCCCTTCTAAAAGATCCACAATTCTCTCCCTCTTCTGCAGAGAAAAATGCTCAGTGATTTTCCTCCAGGAACCCCACTACAAGCATTGTAAATATCCAGACCTTTCTCACTTTAGATTTTCTGAGTGGTATCACTGTGGCGCGGATGGTCCAGCCTCAAGGGGAGTTAGCATTGGCTTCCGAAAAGACGTCCCTTTTACTTACTCTACTCACACTTTAGACCCAGAGGGGATATATATCATCCTGAAAGGTCTTATCGGACATAAGATGCATACTTTTGTTAACATTTACTCCCCCAACTATGACCAAATCCCTTGGTTACTTTCCGTCCTGTCCCTGGTGGAATCTGTTCAGGAAGGCACTCTGGTTGTGGCAGGTGATTTCAATGTAGCACTACAGCCTCTTGTAGATACATCCTCCAGGAGGTCCCACATCTCGGCCAGATTGTTAAAAAAGCTCAACATCAGGTTATGTGAAATGGGTCTCCTAGATGTTTGGAGATGTCTAAATTCTTCCACTATTGATTATACCTTTTATTCAGTTTCAGGTCACACTTACAGGAGGATTGATTACATTTTTGTTTCTAAAGAACAACTGCATCTCTGTGCTGACTCTAGGATCGGAAGCATCACCATCTCGGACCACTCTCCTGTCTTCTGCAGATGCAACCTCCATCTGACTTGGGTAGGTCCTCCAATTGGAGGCTTAATGAGTCCATACTGAGTTTCGAGGGTCACAGAAATTATTTCACAACACTTCTAGATCAATACTTCTCCACTAATAATACCTAAGACAGATCCCCCCAAGTCCTTTGGGATGCTCACAAAGCATTTTTCCGGGGACATTTCATTAGTAAATGCTTTTTTCTTAAGGAGCAGGCGGATAAAAACTTAGCCTCCCTGTTAAACCAAATCCACACCTTAGAATCCCTCCATAAACAATCCCTTGAAGCCCATCATTTATCTGATCTCACCAGGCTTAGGACAGACCTCAAAAACCTACTTAATAAGAAAGCGGCTAAATATTATTTATCTTCTCAGCACAAGTTCTTTGCCCATGGCAATAAGGCCTCTAAATTTTAGATGAACTGCATCAAACGTAGAAAACAGTCAAGATATGTGACTTCCATTAAGACCCCCCAGGGCCATCAGCTTTTCTCCTCGGATGCTATCACTAAACAATTCCAGATTTTTTATGAAGCTTTTTTTAACTTACCACACCCCAACGGAGATCAGTCTAGTATGGAAAGCGACATATCTGCTAACACCTTTTTGGACACCCTAGATCTCCCTACTCTCTCTATCACCCAACAAGAGGATCTGAAAAAACCTTTTACATTAGCTAAACTCAAGCTAGCCCTTAAAGATTTTTCAAAAGGTAAATGTCCAGGTCCATATGGCCTCCCGACAGCTTATTAGTCCACCTTTCAAAATTCTCTGCTCCCCCACTTACTTCCCATTTGCAATTTGGCCCTACAAAATCATCTCCTCTCGACTGACATAACCAATGCCCTGATTACGATCATCCCTAAGGAGGGAAAAGACCCCACCTCGTGCGCAAATTATCACCCATTATATTCTCATTGAATATAGACTTAATGTCACGAGAAGGGAATGGGGAAGGTGCAAACTGACTCCACCCACACCTCTGACCCTGCCTACTTGCACTTACCCGTCCTAGGTATTGGAGCGCAACTGGGTGGTGATCCCTAACCTAAGTAAGTGGGGAGAGACAAACAAAGAGAGGTAGAACTAGCAAGGTCAAAACCAGGAGGTCAAAGCAGTACCAGAGAGCAAGCAGAAGCAGTGTCAATGTACAGACCGAGAGTAAATACCAGGAGAAGCAAGTAGGACACAGGGATCAGGCGCAGACAAGTCTAAGTCAAAAAGAAGTCAAATACCAGGAGAATCAACAGTACAAAAGGAGCAAGCAAGAGACGAGGTCAAACAACAAGCCGAAATACAAATACCAAGTAAATTTTCAAAGGGGAAATACACGAGATCTAGGACCTTAATCACAGGCAAGCGTTAGAGTTGAGCGAACACCTAGATGTTCGGGGAGTTCGGCCGAACTTTAAAAAAAGTTTGGGTTCGGGACCCGAACTTGATCCGAACTTGGACCCGAACTTCACTTTATTATTTTCCGTTATAACATAATTATAACGGAAAATAATAGTATTAGCTTTTTCAGATCCGACAGTATATTCTAACACAGAGGCGTTCCCATGGTGATGGGGACGCTTCAAGTTAGAATATACTAAGAACTGTGTACATAACTGCCCCCTGCTGCCTGGCAGCACCTGATCTCTTACAGGGGGCTGTGATCCGCACAATTAATTGTGCGGATCTCAGCCCCCTGTAAGAGATCGGGTGCTGCCAGGCAGCAGGGGCCAGACCCCCCTCCCTCCCCAGTATTAAAATCATTATTGGCCAGTTCGGCCCCCCTCCCTCCCCAGTATTAAAATCATTGGTGGCCAGTGCGGCCCCCCACCCCCACCCACCCCCTATTAAAATCATTGGTGGCAGTGGCCACAGGTGAACAACCCCCCCCCCCCCATTATTGGTGGCAGCGGAGTGGCAGTTCCGATCGGAGTCCCAGTTTAATCGCTGGGGCTCCGATCGGTTACCATGGCAGCCAGGACGCTACTGCAGTCCTGGCTGCCATGGTTACTTAGCACTTTTAGCAGCATTATACTTACGTGCACTGTCTGTGGCCGGCCGGGCGCTCCTCCTACTGGTAAGTGACAGGTCTGTGCTATAAGCAATGCGCCGCACAGACCTTTCACTTATCAGTAGTGTTGAGCGTGAATATTCGAATAGCCCACAAGCAAGAAACAGGGAGGAATCATGACTTTAGATGTTGAAAAAAGACGAATATTCTAAAAAACGAATATATAGCACTATAGTGAATATATTAGTTTTGACATTTTTTTGAATATTCATCTTTTTTTTTCTCTCCAAACAGTACAGTTAAACCCCTTTGGAATACTCCTCCCCACAAGCGTCCCCGTCACCATGGGAACGCCTCTATGTTAGAATATACCATCGGATTTGAGTTAGATCGTGAAACTCAGATCCGACAGTATATTCTAACACAGAGGCGTTCCCTTGGTGATGGGGACGCTTGAAGTTAGAATATACCAACAGGCGCATACATACTGGCCCCCTGCTGCCTGGCGGCACCTGACCTCTGACAGGGCACTATGATCCACACGCGGCACCTGAGGGGTTAATTGTGCGGATCACAGCACCCTGTCAGAGGTCAGGTGCCGCCGGGCAGCAGTGCGCCCCCCCACTATTAAAATCATTCATGGGCAGTGCGCCCTAACCCCTCCCCCTCACCAGTATTACAATCATTGGTGGCAGTGCGCCCTCAATCCCCCCTCCCTCCCCAGTATTAATCATTGGTGGCAGTGCGCCCTCAATCCCCCCTCTCTCTCCAGTATTAATCATTGCTGGCAGTGCGCCCTCAATCCCCCCTCCCTCCCCAGTATTAATCATTGCTGGCAGTTGGCCCCCCTCCCCCCACAGGTCTGTGCGGCGCATTGCTATAAGCATACGCGACACAGACCTGTGAGTTTGAGAAGAAGGAGCGCCCGGCGGCCCCAGCGCAGGTAAGTACAAGGCTGATTAACTGACCATGGCAGCCAGGACTTCAGTAGCGTCCTGGTTGCCATGGTAACCAATCGGAGGCCCAGCATTACACTTCTGGGACTCCGATCGGAAATGCCGCTGCCACCAATGATGGGGGGGGTGGGGCGCACTGCCAGCAATAATTAATACTGGGGAGGAAGGGGGGATTGAGGGCGCACTGGCAGCAATGATTAATACTGGGGAGGGAGGGGGGATTGAGGGCACACTGCCAGCAATGATTAATACTGGGGAGGGAGGGGGGATTGAGGGCGCACTGCCAGCAATGATTAATACTGGGGAGGGAGGGGGGATTGAGGGCGCACTGCCAGCAATGATTAATATGGGGGGAAGGGATTATCAGCGCACTGCCAGCAATGATGTTTAATACGGAGGGGGGGATCCGCACTGGCCACCAATGATTGTAATACTGGTGAGGGGGGGTTAGGGCGCACTGCCCATGAATGATTTTAATAGTGGGGGGGAAGGGGGGGGCACACTGCTGCCCGGCGGCACCTGACCTCTGACAGGTGCCGCACTATTAACCCCCTGCTGTGCCGCACCTGAGGGGTTAATAGTGCGGATCACAGCACCCTGTCAGAGGTCTGGCCCCTGCTGCCTGGAAGCACCCGATCTCTTACAGGGGGCTGAGATCAGCACAATTAATTGTGCGGATCACAGCCCCCTGTAAGAGATCAGGTGCTGCCAGGCAGCAGGGGGCCGTTATGTCCACAGTTCTCAGTATATTCTAACTTGAAGCATCCCCATCACTATGGGAACGCCTCTGTGTTAGAATATACTGCCGGATTTGAGTTTTCACGATCTAACTCAAATCCGATGGTATATTCTAACATAGAGGCGTTCCCATGGTGATTAGTTTATTATAGTTAAAATATACTATTGGATTGGAGAAAACCCCGATCCAATGGTATATTAATATTTCCCGAACACCGTACTCAAACCCGAACTTTTACTGAAATGTTCGGGTTCGGGTGCCGAACACCGTAAAGTTCGGTACGAACCCAAACTTTACAGTTCGGGTTTGCTCAACCCTAGCAAGCGTCACATGACTCATCCCCCTGTAAACTGCTGAGCGCTAAGTGCTCAGTTCGGCGCTTAGACTTTTCACTGAAAGTACCGGAGAGGAGGATGCCGACCACGCTAAGGAGGCGTGCACAGCCGTGTCTTCTCTGCCCCCCTGTTTCCCTGGAAATGAGGATGCAGGGCGTGTCTATGATCCGAAGTTATCGCTGGGCGCCGGCGGCACCGAAAGGGAAGGACCTCCCTTCTATGAGGGGCCACCAGACCCAAATTTGCTGGAGAGGGTTTTTCTGGATGAGCGAGATAACATTTTTCAACCTAGAAGCGTGAATTTTATTCACTGGCACCCAGGACCTTTCCTCGAGTCCATAACCCTTCCAATGTACAAGGTACTGAAACGAATTACGAACTTTCCTAACATCAATGATTATAGAAATAATAAATTCATTTTGACCATTCACCAGTACAGGGGAAGCAACTGCCTGAGAAGAAACTATGGGTGAAATGTATTTTTTAAGCAAAGATTTATGAAATACGTTGTGGATACGAAACGAGTCTGGAAGCTTCAACCTAAATGATACAGAATTAATGATGTCGAGAATTTCATATGGTCCAACCAATCGCGGCGCAAATTTTCTAGAAGACACTTTTATTGACACATTTTTTTGTGAACAAGCAGACTTTCTCCCCAACCTTAAAATCTACCCCTTTGGAACGCTTCCTATTAGCTTAGATTTTTTGAACCTCCTGAGCTTTTTCCAGGTTTGATTGAACCCTAGCTCAAACTGTGGACAGTTCTGAAGTTATGCTATCAGCTTCAGTGTTAGGTGAGGAAATAGATGAACAAGAATGAAATCTAGGATGGAAACCAAAATTACAGAAGAACGGCGAGACTCCAGTGGAAGAGTGCACACGGTTATTGATGGCGAACTCTGCCAAAGGAAGATATTTCACCCATAATTGCTGATTATCTGAAATGTAAGATCTTAAAAATTGTTCCACAGCCTGATTCAATCGTTCAGTCTGTCCATTAGTCTCGGGATGAAAAGCTGATGAAAAGAACAATGATATCTCACATCTCTGACAAAAGGCTTTCCAAAACTTGGAAACAAACTGAACACCCCTGTCAGATGCAATGTTCTCCGGAATTCCATGCAATTGTACCACTTGTTCAATAAAAACAGAAGCCAGAGTCTTGACATTTGGGAGCTTGGCCAGAGAAACAAAATGTACCATCTTACTAAACCTATCGACCACTACCCAAACCACAGATTTACTCTCAGAGGGTGGCAAGTCAGTAATAAAATCGATAGAAATATGTGACCAGGGTTTACTAGGAATGGGTAATGGTTGTAATTCACCAGCAAGACGTGTTCTAGGGGTTTTGGACCTGGCACATACCTCGCAAGCAGAGACAAAAGAACTGACCCTAGATAATGTGGGCCAACAAAAAGACCTGGACACCAGTTCTCTGGTGGCCTCAATACCAGGATGACGACATAAAACAGAATCATGGCACTCACCTAGCAGCCGGAGACAGAAATGACCAGGAACAAATAACTTATCTGTGGGTGTCTGCTCCGGAGCTAGGTGTTGTGCCACCTCAATATCAGAAGCAAGATCCGCGGATACAGATGCCACAATGATGTTAGCCGGCAAGATAGTTCAGGAGGAGTGTCAGGAGGTTGAAACACACAAAAGCTTTGAGACAAAGCATCTGCTTTCCCATTCTTACTTCCTGGTCTGAAAGAAATAGAGAAGTTAAAACACGTTAAGAACATTGCCCATCTGGCCTGACGAGGATTCAGGCGTTTCGCGGATTTGAGAAATAATACATTTTTAAGTTCAGTAAGAACAGTGATGCAATGTTTGGCCCCCTCCAAAAAATGTATCCACTCCTCAAATGCCCATTTAATGGCTAACAACTCACGATTATCAATATCGTAATTCCTCTCAGTAGGAGAGAATTTTCGTGAAAAAAAAGCACAAGGTCTTAGATTAGTGAGGTTAGAGGGTCCCTGAGAAAGAATAGCCCCCACCTCATCCTCAGAAGCATCGACCTCCACCACAAAAGCTTTCTCCTGATCGGACTGAATCAAGACTGGAGCGTTCCCAAAAGATTTTTAAGAGTTTTAAAGGCTTCTTTGGCCTCTGCAGGCCAGTTAACAAGATCCGCCCCTTCTTGGTTAAATCGATTAAGGGTCTGGCAATTACTGAAATTTTTTTCATGAATTTACAATAATAATTAGAGAATCCAAGGAAACGCTGTAATGCTTTAAGGGAAGATGGCCTCACCCACTCTTGAATAGCCTGTACCTTACCAGGATCCATCTTAAACGAGTGTGGAGTAAGGATATAACCTAGATACAAAATTTCTTGTACCCCAAAAATAAATTTTTCCAATTTGGCAGATAATTGATTTTTTTCTTAGAATTTCAAGCACTTGTTTGATGTGAATAACATGGGAATGCCAAGTCAGAGAAAAAATCTGAATATCATCAAGATATACAATCATACATTTACCGATAAATTCTCTGAAAATGTCATTCATAAAATTTTGAAAGACTGCAGGAGCATTACTGAGCCCAAAAGGCATGACCGTGTATTCAAAGTGTCCCTCAGGAGTATTGAAGGCAGTCTTCCATTCGTCCCCTTCTTTGATATGGATCAAATTATATGCCCCTCTCAAATCAAGTTTGGGAAACCACAAAGCCCCAGAACCTGATTAAAGAGATCGGGGATCAATGGAATAGAGTATTGATTTTTAATGGTGATTTTATTCAATTCACAATAATCAATACATGGTCTGAGATCTCCATCCTTCTTTTTGACAAAAAAGAACCCCGCCCCCATAGGAGACGCAGAGGGTCTGATGTGTCCTTTATTTAGACTCTCCATAACCACTTGCCATCTGGGCCATTTGCCCCCTTCCTGACCAGGCCTAGTTTTGCAAAAAATGACATATCTCACTTTATGTGGTAATAACTTTGGAACGCCTTTACTTATCCAAGTCATTCAGAGATTGTTTACTCGTGACACATTGTACTTCATGATAGTCATAAATTTGAGTCAAAATATTTCACCTTTATTTATAAAAAAATCCCAAATTTACCAAAAATTTTCAAAAATTCGCAATTTTCTAAATTTCAATTTCTCTGCTTTTAAAACAGAAAGTGATACCTCATAAAATATGTATTACTTAACATTCCCCATATGTCTACTTTATGTTGGCATCATTTTGGAAATGTCATTTTATTTTTTTAGGACGTTAGAAGGCTTAGAAGTTTAGAAGCAATTCTTCCAATTTTTAAGAAAATTGCCAAAACCCACTTTTTAAGGACCAGTTCAGGTCTGAAGTCACTTTGTGGGGCCTACATAGTGGATACCCCCATAAATGACCCCATTGTAGAAACTACACCCCTCAAGGTATTCAAAACCGATTTTACAAACTTTGTTAACCCTTTAGGCGTTCCACAAGAATTAAAGGAAAATGGAGATCAAATTTTTTTCTTTAACACATCGATGGTTAACAGCCAAACAAAACTCAATATTTATTACCCAGATTCTGCGGTTTACAGAAACACCCCACATGTGGTCATAAACTGCTGTATGGGCACACGGCAGGGCACAGAAGAAAAGGAACTCCACATGGTTTTTAGATGCCATGTCCCATTTGAAGCCCCCTGATGCACCCTTACAGTAGAAACTCCCAAGAAGTGATCCCATTTTGGAAACTAGGGGATAAGGTGCCAGTTTAATTGCTACTATTTTTGGGTACATATGATTTTTTGATCATTAATTATAACACTTTATGGGGCAAGGTGACCAAAAAATTGGTTGTTTTAGCACAGTTTCTATTTATTTATTTTTACAGCGTTCACCTGAGGGGTTAGCTCATGTGATATTTTTATAGAGCTGGTTTTTACGGACGCGGAAATACGTAATATGTATACTTTTTTTTATTTGTTTCACTTTAATACAATAATAGCATTTTTGAAACCAAAAAAATTATGTTTTAGTGTCTCCATGTTCTAAGAGCTATAGTTTTTTTTATTTTTTGAGAGATTTTCTTATGTAGGGTCTCATTTTTTGCGGGATGAGGTGGCGGTTTTATTGGTACCATTTTGTGGGACATACGCGTTTTTGATCACTTGGTGTTGCACCTTTTGTGATGTAAGGTGACAAAAATTGCTTGTTTTGACACCGTTTTTTTTGGGTTTTTTTTACGGTGTTTACCCGAGGGGTTAGGTCATGTGATATTTTTTATAGAGCTGGTTTTTACGGACGTGGCAATACCAAATATGCCTATTTTATTTTATTTTTTCTATTTTTAACATTTTATTTTTTATTTCTTACTTGGGGAATTTTTTTTTTTACATGTGAAACCTTTTTTCTATTTTATTTTTTCAACCCTTTATTTTTTTATTTTTTATTTTACACTTTTCGTCCCCCATAAGGTCATACAAGACCTCTGGGGGACATTTACTTCACTTTTTCTATTTTTTTTCACTGTTGATTTCTCCTGTAACTGGGGCTGACATAGTAGCCCCAGTTACAGAAGAAATACACCCCCCAGAGAGGCTGTACAGCATAATTCTGCGCTGTGCAGCCTCAGAGCAGGGCTGATCGAGGTCTGTGAAAGACCTCACACAGCTCCTGCACTCTCCGGTCACGGGGGTCACATGACCGCCGGGCCGGAACAGGAAGCGCATGGCGCTTCCTGCTCTGAAAACACAGCGCTCGGTGAGCGCTGTGTATGCAGCGATCCAGAAGGCAGGGACACCTGGGCACTGTCCCTGCCTTCTCTCTGGGTTGCACTGCTGTCACTGACAGCGGGCAACCCGATCAGCAGCTGCACGATTAGCGTGCAGCTGCACTTTCTGAACGAACGTTTTAAAACGTCCGTTTAGAAATAGAGAACCACCTCCCGGACATTTATAGTCTATGGGCAGACGGGAGGTGGTTAATATACTCCCACATAGAATTGCGCTCAGGGCCAGATAAATTATATACGGCATCCAACCTTTAGGGAACCTGGAACCCATCACTAAATCAATAGCACAGTCGTAAGATTCTGCAGAGATTCTTGCCTGTATAATGGATAAACAAGAGTTACATTTAGAACCCCATTTTTCAACCTCACCTCTGGTCCATTTAATAACAGGGTTGTGTAATTGGAGCCAGGGCATACCTAACACCATTTCAGCGGGCAAATTTTCTAAGATTAACAAGGAGCAATTCTCAGTGTGGGTTACCCCTACAGTCAGAGTTATCTCAGGTGTACAAAACTTAACAGTGCCTCCCAGCAAGGGGGTAGAGTCAATGGCTACAATGTAAATAGGGCTGGGAAAGGCTAACATAAGTATCCCCACCTGAAGAGCAAATTTAAGATCAATAAAGTTAGAGGCTGACCCAGAATCAATAAAGGCATTACCTGGCCCCTTGTTTAATCCAAGTGAAATAGTAGAAGGTATCAATAACTTCTGCTTGACCACCCCAGGGAGTACCTTGTCTTTAGATCCCTCAGGTATAGGTGATCTTCTGGAAGGAAGGATCTTGGGACATTGCCAGATCCAATGATCGGAGTCACCACAGTAAAAATATGTACCACGGCGACGACGTTGGTCTCTTCTGGTCAAACCGATCTGCATAGGTTCGTCAGTACATGGCTCAGACTTGACCCCCATAGGATTGGTTTCTAGTCTGGACATAACCTGTGGAAAAAACAAATGCTCCCGTTGTCTCTCCCTAAAGCGTCTGTCCAGTCTCACAGCAAGAGTCATGGTTTGTTCTAAGGTCCCAGGAGAGGGATAACATACAAGCATGTCTTTGAGAGTCTCAGATAGGCCAGACCTAAACTGACTTTTAAGAGCAGGTTCATTTCAACCAGAAGGAACGCACCATTTACGAAATTGCGATTTTAACTGATTTTCAGCTACAGAAGCTCTGTCAGGTTTATCATACAAAACCCCAAGGGCTTGAAAAAAGGCGTCAACAGATCTAAGACACTGAGAGTCAGGGATAATGATAATGCCCAGTCCTGAGGGTCCCCTTGTAATAGGGACATAATAATTCCCACTCTTTGTTGAGCAGAACCAGAAGAGGGAGGGCGCAAACGGAAATACAGTTTGCAGCTCTCCTTAAAAGCTAAAAAAACATTACGATCCCCCGAGAATCGTTCTGAAAGCTTAACATGTGCTTCAGCTTGTAGTGCAGATGGGGAAGAAACAGAGAGGTTTCGGACAGTTTCCTGTACTTGTAACTGCTCTCCTAACTCCTGGACAATCTGGGCCAGGTTTTGGACATGATCCGTGAGAGTTTGCAATGGATCCATAATATGGTAATATGGCCTGTGATTCTGTCATGAGAAGGTAATGGGGAAGGTGAAAACTGACTCCACCCAAACCTGTGTCCCTGCCTACTTGCACTTACCCGTCCTAGGTAACGGAGCGCAACTGGGCGGCGATCCCTAACCTAAGTAAGTGCGGAGAGACAAACAACCAGACAAACAAAGAGAGGTCGAACTAGCAAGGTTAAAACCACTTCACCACAAACAAAACAATTTAGTGTGCAGGTTCTTGAACTTTCTCACAGCTGCAGTCCCAAAAACAGGAGCAGGCCCACACTCCCATAAGATTCAAATAAAACACATATGTATGGGTCTGCGCTAATTGCTTTCCCCAAGAGGAATGTTCACAAGCAGTCACTCTCCTGGAGCCGTCTCTCCTTACTCCTGGCTTTTGGCTTCCTCGATCCCTGAACCGACCGGCAACAGAAACCTTTTCTTCCTTCAAAAGGACATAAATATAGTACAGACCCGCAAAGAAACAGGTTCACCGTGCTTTTATTGTACTTGCAAGACCATTTCTTGCCACATGACATATACAACGTTTTTGTGTATCTCTGTTCAGGTATTGAACAAACAGTGGACCAGATGTACTAATCCTGTAGATGGCATAAGCTTAGACAAGCTGTCTAGACCTGCTGCAGATTTATTACAGTGTCTCAGGCTGGACGATAAATCTGATGCAGGGATAGACACTTTTCTCAGATTTTATACAAATTGTTGGTTAGCTTCCCTTGAGACACACAGTGTGGCAATAATGGCACATCTTAGGCCATGCCCACTTTCTGGTGAATCCCTGCACCTTTCCAAGAAGCCATGCCCTCTTTTCAAACATGTAAAAAAAAAAGTGTAGAAACCCTAGTCGCACAAAATTGCACCAGTTTGCTACACTTTTTAGACAGATTTAGGTACAAATAAATTAATAAATCCGTTCTGCTTTTTCATTTGTCATTTATATATTTGGTACAAAGTTAGTTAAGCATCCTCTCAGTATGATTCCACAGATTTTCTCAGGATTCATGCATGTGGACGTTGATCCTAGTCTTCCTGAAATTACCTTTACTTAGAGCACATTACTTTAATAGAAAGTTCCCACGGTTAAGCGATTTAGTTTCTCAGCATGCATATTGGAAAACTGAATTATATGAAATTATACTCTACCCTGTTGGCTTTTTTCGATAATTATGCATCGTAACTTATGGACATTTAAAAATCCAACCTTAAAGAAACAAAACGATAAATCATAGCGGGTCTGCATTTTTTCAAAGTTCTGCAGTTACATTTTATCTAAGAAAAACCATGGTGTATTAATGGAAAGTGAGACATTGATCGACATTTCATCTTATTGTGTTCTTTTAGCTTAGGGCACTTTTAGAATTTGCTTGCCCCAAAATAATTGACTATACAAGAAACAAATGGTCCCAGAACGTGATTATTGATTTAAAGGCAGGGATCCCAGAAGTATTTTTGTACTAGAATTTGCAAGTTGTTGGTTTAGATATTCAGCCCAAAATATTATTGAAGCTTATACAGCGAAATATGTTGAAATAAAGAAGGAAACACAGTAGTATGTTTTTACTCCGGATCCAGAATTTGTGATAACACTAAACTATTCCATTCCCATGAAAGATAAGGCAAACAATACAAAAATGGTCAAGCAAAAGGATGAATAATGCCTTACAAGCTTTGGGTTAGCAGTGAAAAGCCTCAGGTCAGCAGCCTTCCCGTTGTCCAGGAAATCCATTATTGTGTTTGACAAGTACATTACTGCTTCAAAGTTGCTCAAAAACAAGATGGGGGAGATTTATCAAAAATTGGTGCTTTTTCCCATGGAAACTAGATTCCAGTCATAATTTTTTTGTAAAATAAAAGTAGCAGCCTAACTGGTTGCTACGGCACTCCACCAGTGTTCCTTTGCAATAGTTTTAATTAATCCCCACCTCACACATTTGCTAAAAAGTAGAGGCTGGTATTTATATCAGCTACATGATAAATTCATGCTTGTGTGGGTTGGCAGCAGTTTAATTATGCATTCATTTATTTCTCTGCATTGTTTTACAATAACAAAACACATGAACAATGCTTTTTCTTGCCATAATACAAATTCTAACAGTCTATTCAGTAGGACTATCAGCTGTGTATCCACCTGACTTCTCCTTAACGCCACTGATGGTCCCAACCCCATTTATAAGGCAAGAAATCCCACTTATTAAACCTGACAGGGCACACCTGTGAAGTGAAAACCATTTCAGGGGTCTACCTCTTGAAGCTCATCAAGAGAATGCCAAGAGTGTGCAAAGCAGTAATCAAAGCAAAAGGTGGCTACTTTGAAGAACCTAGAATATGACATATTTTCAGTTGTTTCACACTTGTTTGTTATGTATATAATTCCACATGTGTTAATTCATAGTTTTGATGCCTTCACAGTCATGAAAATAAAGAAAACTCTTTGAATGAGAAGGTGTGTCCAAACTTTTGGTCTGTACTGTACATGTGTTAGTGACTGCATGCTTCAAAGACATTTTACCACAAATATTGTTATACTATATTTTTCATTTTATAAGACGCACTTTTTCCCCTCCAAAGTGGGGGGAAAAAGTCATGGCGTCATATAAAACGAATATGACGCAAATTAGGTGACTTAGGAGATCTCATTAACAGCTCCTGAGCCTGCCATTAAACTGTTGGACGGGCTGACCTGCATTTCTTTAAGTCCACACTACGGGCGGGCTGGCGGCTTCACTTAATGTGCTCTGTATGCCACCAGCCCGCACGTCCATTGATCTCCCCCATCGATAGTAAAGCGTTGGGCTTGGCTGCCGGTTTTACTTACTGTGCTCTGCTGCTTCCAGACCGCACATCCATCTTACCTAGGAGCAGCTGAGGCCACTGTTCGGCGGGCTGGCGGCTTCACTCTGCTGCCGCCAGCCCCCGCTTCATTCAGCTGATTGGTGGAGGTGTGGGTAGCGGGATACACTCTCCACCAATAAGCCTCCTTGCTATCTCCCTCCATACCAGCTCTGCTTCTGCTGTCACTCCATGGCAGATATTCAGGGGATTTAACAGTTCTTGAGATGCATCTGTACGGACATAACAACTTTATTCGCGACCTCTCATAACTAGTACAATGCATAAATGTCTTGTAGTGAATATGCTATTAGCAATAGTGGACCTCCTCTGCGACCCAAGTTCTGATTGTTATTGTTATCTCCTCTGTCCCTTCCATTACCTTTCCTCCCCTCCACTCCCAATCTTCCAAATGCCCTCCCCCCCCTAGATAACCCCTACCCCAAGCCTCCTCCTCCATCGTCTCCCCAACTTACTTACCTTGAATTTGCCATCATAAGTTGTGACGAAATTGTATATTTTTTTATTCAAAATTAATGATACTACACTGTGTGCAATCTTGTATTCTAAAAGAAAATGGTGTGGAATAATGTATATTCTGTGACTTGTTTACTGTACTCTCTCCATACCTTAATAAAAGGTTATTAAAACAAGAATATCATTATTATAGAAGTATAATGCTACAGAAACATTCCTTTAAATGGTTCTTATTGGAATCTTTTTTGAATAGATATTACAGGAAACCCCAACAATCCTAACAAGCAGTGCATCCTCCGTCAAGATGAACATTTTATTGTACTTAAAATGATTTAACAACTGGGGCATAATCACTGATCATCTCAAGCAAAAAGTTAAACTTCCTCGGGCACTATCCTTTATGAATGTCATGTTCCTTGGATATTTCTGTTATTTAACACCTGGGGCTGTCTCTTTGCTCCCTCTAGGATCTCCTCTATGAGTATGACAATTTATAGGAACATTTTGACTTGGAATCTGCACTGTCAGTTTCTATTATTTTGTGGATACTTTACTTGACTTAATACAGACTTGCAACACTTTTGCCAGTGCTTTGTTCAAGGGGAACTGCTGACATCTATTTTTAATATGAAGGATTTGCTGGAGAAGTTATTATTTGCTAGTAGGTATTTTAAAGACAGCTTTAATACAAAATGTAATTAGCACATCAAAAACATTAAAAAAGTAATGATATTATAAAAAGGATATTTGTGGGCATTTAAAATTGATGAGCTATCATTAGAATAGACCAGTGGTGGTGAACCTATGGCACACGTGCCAGAGGGGGCACTCAGAGTCCTCTCTGTGGGCACACACACATCCTGGAAAAAGTCTAAGGCGTACCAATACGCCTTAGACTTTTCCTGCCATGCATCAACACAGTAAGCGCTGTGAATGGCACAGGCATCGCAGACATACTGCTGCTGCCTGAAAAAAACAATAAGAAAACTCCTTACAGAAAGGAGCTTTGTTATTGGTTGCTTTGAGCGGGTTGCTGGCGCATCTCTTTCAAGATGTGGAGGGGGAGGCTCTTGTAGTGGAGTGCCATCTTCACTCAGAGGCGCGCGGCAGGGTAAGCGGCCTTGCTGGGCAGTGGTGGGCAGTAGGCTTTAGCGGGGGCCCCTCTGAGACCCCTATTGATCTCTATAACAAGCAGTCTGAAGCTCTCAGCAGAGCGGTGCTTCTCCTCATTGCTGAGCACTGTAGTGAAGACAGTGCCAATATAAAGTCTATAGGATGTCTTCACCATCCTGCTCAGCAGTAAAGAGAAGCAGGGCTTTGCTGAGCGCTTCAGACTGCTCATTATAGAGGTCACCAGGGATATCAGAGTTTGGACCCCTACTATCAATACTCTTGATACGCATATCAACAGTGTGAAAAATGTATAAAATGTATAATGTTGGACAGGGGGCTTGCCTGGGGTCCTGAGCCCTGGGGGGAGGGAGCATCTAGATTGAATGTAAGCAGGCTATTATAGCTAAATGATAAAGTACATGGAACATATGCAATATTGGACTGTAGTAGTCAGGTTAAATTTCCGTGTTGGCACTTTGCGATAAATAAGTGGGTTTTGGGTTGCAGTTTCAGCACTCGGTCTCTAAAAGGTTTGCCATCCCTGGCATAGACCATCAAGTTTGATCATGGGGTTCCAGCTCCCATCAGCCTATCAAAATAACTGAATAAGAAATCAATCAGTGCTGTCCATTGGGTGTGGTTGTGCCTGGTACTGCAGCACCCATTCAGTTGCATAGCCTTAAATGTATTTAGGGGTTGTGGGGGGTTGTGCAGTGTTGATAAGCTATCCTCAGTATAGGTTATTAATATCAGATTAGTGGAGATCCGACAACTGGCACCTCCGACGATTAGCTGTTTTAGGAGGATGTGTCTTCTTCAATGTTTACCTGCGCACAGTCTAGTTTGTAATGGCAGTGCAGTGTAATTAAAACTGCTTGTCCCACTCACTTGAAATGGAGAAGAAGCTGTAATCACACTGCAGTGCTGCTAATCTAGACAGCGTGCAGGTAAACATTGAAAAGGATGCAGTGCTCACACGTACACCCCAGCCTCTTCGAACAGCTGATCCGCGGGGTGTGCTGTGTCAGAGTATAGTCACATATTTCGTTGTCACTTTAAAATTATAAATGCTGGCTTGACATAACAGAGCTTGAAATGAGCTTCATACAATCCTAGGAGACCTCAAAATGTTATCCACAACTTTTCAGACGCATATCTTAATTCGGCTGGCATGAGAAAAGATTAGTATTCTTTTCTGTTTTGGAAGAAAAGCTAATTTTAATATCTTTCCCAGAAACTAAAGGTGTGAAAATTAGCTTGTCTGACAAAAAAGAAAAGAGAGGATATGATATCTAATGCCAAAAGAATTAAGATATGCAATTTGCATATTGTCTTCATAGAAAACAAGAGTAGTATTGTCTCATACATATTTTTTTGGTCTCCCCAATGATAAAAAGCACTTTAAAGGAAACCTGTCACCGGGATTTTGTGTATAGAGCTGAGGACATGGGTTGCTAAATGGCTATTAGCACATCCGCAATACCCAGTCTCCATAGCTCTGTGTGCTTTTATTGTGTAATAAAACTCATTTGATACATATGCAAATTAACCTGAGAAGTCCTGTCCCTGACTCATTTCACATATAGGACTCATCTCAGGTTAATTTGCATATGTATCAAATGTTTTTTTTTTACACAATAAAAGCACACAATGCTATGGGGACTGGGTATTGTGGATGTGCTAGTGGCCATTTAGCAACCCATGTCCTCAGCTCTATACACAAAATCCCGGTGACAGGTTCTTTTTAACCACCTCAGGACCGCCGAACGCAGGATTGTGTCCTGGCGGCGGCCCTGTTATTCCTCCTGGACGCGCCGATGCGTCCTCTCGCGAGACGCGAGATTTCCTGTGAACACGCACACAGGAGTGCGCGTTCACAGGAACCGGAAGTAAACGAGTGGCTCTACAGCCTGCCAGCGGCGATCATTCGCTGGCAGGCTGTAGATGCGATTTTTTTTACCCAAAAAGGTATATTAGACGCTGTTTTGTTAACAGCGTCTAGTATACTTGCTACCTGGTCCTCTGGTGGTCCCTTTTGCTTGGATCGACCACCAGAGGACACAGGCAGCTCTGTAAGTAGCACCAAACACCACTACACTACACCCCCCTGTCACTTATTAACCCCTTATTAACCCCTGATCACCCCATATAGACTCCCTGATCACCCCCCTGTCATTGATCACACCCCTGTAAGGCTCCATTCAGACATCCGTATGTGTTTTGCAGATACGCGAATCCAAGGATCCGTGGATCCACGGATACGCAAAACACATACGGACGTCTGAATGGAGCCTTACAGGGGGGTGATCAATGACAGGGGGTTGATCACCCCATATAGACTCCCTGATCACCCCCCTGTCATTGATCACCCCCCTGTAAGGCTCCATTCAGACGTCCGTATGTGTTTTGCGGATCCGCAGAACCACGGATCTGCGGATCCACGGACCCGCAAAACACATACGGACGTCTGAATGGAGCCTTACAGGGGGGTGATCAATGACAGGGGGTGATCACCCAATATAGACTCCCTGATCACCCCCCTGTCATTGATCACCCCCCTGTAAGGCATCATTCAGACGTCTGTATGTGTTTTGCGGATCCGCAGATCCACGGATCCGCGGATCCACGGACCCGCAAAACACATACAGACGTCTGAATGGAGCCTTACAGGGGGGTGATCAATGACAGGGGGGTGATCACCCAATATAGACTCCCTGATCACCCCCCTGTCATTGATCACCCCCCTGTAAGGCTCCATTCAGACGTCCGTATGTGTTTTGCGGATCCACGGATCCGCAAAACACATACGGATGTCTGAATGTAGCCTGACAGGGGGGTGATCATCCCATATAGACTCCCTGATCACCCCCCTGTCATTGATCACCCCCCTGTAAGACTCCATTCAGACGTCCGTATGTGTTTTGCGGATCCGCGGATCCACGGATCTGCGGATCCACAAAACACGGACACCGCAGATCCGCAAAACACAGATACCGGCAATGTGCTTTCCGCATTTTGCGGATCCGCACATTGCCAGAACTATATAGAAAATGCCTTTTCTTGTCCGCAATTGCGGACAAGAATAGTACATGTTCTATAGGCTTTACAAAAAACGCAGTGTTCGCCTGATCAGGCCTGATCTTATGCCCACACTTGCATTTTTTTTTCTGATCACTGCAAAAACACCGTAAAATCGATTCGGTGCAATAAAAACATCACTTTTGAGGGGCATGGCGAGTTCATAGAAGATTTTTTTTTTCCTCTAACTTGTGCCAAAAAAAATATATTCTAGGAACTCGCCATGCCCCTCACGGAATACCTTGGGGTGTCTTCTTTCCAAAATGGGGTCACTTGTGGGGTATTTATACTGCCCTGGTATTTTAGGGGCCCTAAAGTGTGAGAAGAAGTTTGGAATCCAAATGCATAAAAAATGCCCTGTGAAATCGGAAAGATACTCATTGGAATTTGGGCCCCTTTGCGTACCTAGGCTGCAAAAAAGTGTCACACATGTGGTATCGCCGTACTCAGGAGAAGTAGGGCAATGTGCTTTGGGGTGTATTTTTACATATACCCATACTGTGTGAGATAAATATCTCTGTAAAAGACAACTTTTCCCATTTTTTTATACAAAGTTGTCATTTTACAGAGATATTTCTCTCACCCAGCATGGGTATATGTAAAAATACAACCCAAAACACATTGCCCTACTTCTCCTGAGTACGGTGATACCACATGTGTGACACTTTTTTGCAGCCTAGGTGCGCAAAGGGGCCGAAAGTCCAACGAGTACCTTTAGGCTTTACAGGGTTGCTCACAATTTAGCCCCTCCCAAAATGCCAGAACAGTAAACACACCCAACAAATGACCCCATTTCGGAAAGTAGACACCCCAAGGTATTTGCTGAGGGGCATATTGCGTCCATGAAAGATTGAATTTTTTGTCACAAGTTAGCGGAAAGGGAGATTTCCGCTAACTTGTGCCAAAAAAAAAAAACTTCTATGAACTCGCCATGCCCCTCACGGAATACCTTAGGGTGTCTTCTTTCCAAAATGGGGTCACATGTGGGGTATTTGTACTGCCCTGGCATTTTAGGGGCCCTAAAGCGTGAGAAGAAGTCTGGAATCCAAATGCCCTCCTAAAAGATTCTCATTGGAATTTGGGCCCCTTTGCGCACCTAGGCTGCAAAAAAGTGTCACATATGTGATATCGCATGGGTATATGTAAAAATACACCCCAAAACACATTGCCCTACTTCTCCTAAGTACGGCGATACCACATGTGTGACACTTTTTTACAGCCTAGGTGCGCAAAGGGGCCCAAATTCCAAAGAGTATCTTTCCGATTTCACAGGGCATTTTTTACACATTTGGATTCCAGACTTCTTCTCATGCTTTAGGGCCCCTAAAATGCCAGGGCAGTATAAATACCCCACAAGTGACCCCATTTTGGAAAGAAGAAACCCCAAGGTATTCCTTGAGGGGTATGGGGAGTTCATGTAAAATTAAATTTTATGTCACAAGTTAGTGGAATATGAGACTTTGTAAGAAAAAAAATAATTATAATATTCCGCTAACTTGTGCCAAAAAAAATTAAATTCTAGGAACTCGCCATGCCCCTCACGGAATACCTTGGGGTGTTTTCTTTCCAAAATGGGGTCACTTGTGGGGTATTTATACTGCGCTGGCATTTTAGAGGACCTAAAGCGTGAGAAGTAATTTGGAATCCAAATGCGTAAAAAATGCCCTGTGAAATCCTAAAGGTGCTCTTTAGAATTTGGGCCCCTTTGCGCACCTAGGCTGCAAAAAAGTGTCACACATGTGGTATCGCCGTATTTAGGAGAAGTTGGGCAATGTGTTTTGGGGTGTCTTTTTACATATACCCATGCTGGGTGAGAGAAATATCTCTCTAAAATGACAACTTTGTATAAAAAAATTGGAAAAGTTGACATTTACAAAGATATTTCTCTCACCCAGCATGGCTATATGTAAAAATACACCCCAAAACACATTGCCCTACTTCTTCTGAGTACGGCGATACCACATGTGTGACACTTTTTTGCAGCCTAGGTGCCCAAAGGGGCCCAAATTCTAAAGAGCACCTTTAGGATTTCACAGGGCATTTTTTAGGCATTTGGATTCCAGACTTCTTCTCACGCTTTAGGTCCCCTAAAATGCCAGGGCAGTATAAATACCCCACAAGTGACCCCATTTTGGAAAGAAGACACCCCAAGGTATTTCGTGATGGGCATAGTGAGTTCATGGAAGTTTTTATTTTTTGTCACAAGTTAGTGGAATATGAGACTTTGTAAGAAAAAAAAAGAAAAAAAAAATCATCATTTTCCGCTAACTTGTGACAAAAAATAAAAACTTCTATGAACTCACTTTGCCCATCAGTGAATACCTTAGGGTGTCTACTTTCCGAAATGGGGTTATTTTTGGGGGTTTTCTACTGTCTGGCCATTGTAGAACCTCAGGAAACATGACAGGTGCTCAGAAAGTCAGAGCTGCTTCAAAATGCGGAAATTCACATTTTTGTACCATAGTTTGTAAACGCTATAACTTTTGCGCAAACCAATAAATATACACTTATTGCACTTTTTTTTATCAAAGACATGTAGAACAATAAATTTTGAATTTTTTTTATATAGAAATGTAGTTTTATTAGAAAAATTTTACAACTGAAATTAAAAAAAAAATTTGCAAAAAATTCGGTCAATTTCGATTAATAACAAAAAAGTTAAAATCTCAGCAGCAATGAAATACCACCAAATGAAAGCTCTATTAGTGAGAAGAAAATGAGGTAAAATTCATTTGGGTGGTAAGTTGTATGACTGAGCAATAAACCGTGAAAATAGTGTAGTGCAGAATTGTAAAAAGTGGTCTGGTCATTAAGGGGGTTTAAGCTAGGGGAGCTGAGGTTGTTAAAGAGTACCCCACAAGACCAGTCAACCAAGTAAGGTCTCTTGCACACGAACGTTGTGCATACGTTCCGGGAAATGTCTGTGCTTTGGCCGGGATGGAGCGAGAACCATTCAACTTGAATGAGTCTGTGATCCGTCCCCGCCACAAAAAAATAGAAGTCCGTAGTGCTTCCTGAAAGGGATTTTTCATAAATTTTACTTTTGATACATCACAGATTAGACATAGATTATACAAACCTTATCTCTTGTGGAATGCAGTACCTCAAATTAGCACATCTCACACCCTGCCAGTTGCTGGACACAATAGCAGCCTCCCTGAACAAAAGGCTATTTAACATCTCACCTCACATACAATGACAGCGACCTATGATAACCTATTCAACTTATTAGCATGTAGAGAAAAACCTGTTCAATGTAAAATAACCCTTTTCATGTATTGTATATAGCAGATACCAGCATTGTTTAACAATGTTTCAACTGTATCTTGACAAACATGTTTCCCAAGGCCTACTAAGAAATACCAGGATTGTTCCAATTGGATCTTGAGAGACAATATGCGCCCACCCCCAAAAAACCCTATAAGTATGTGCTGGGAAATAAAGATTTCAGATATTTAACAACCTATGTTAAGTCTGGGCTGTTGTATCTCCTGATCGGAAGCAAACCGGATATTCGTTGCACAGGGAAATATTCACAGGTTGGAGGTCTGATGCCTCATCATTTAACCATCATAAACCTGCCTAAGGAAAACCGCTAACACTTCCGTTTTGCATCTCCGTGAATGGGTCCGCATCCATGATGTGGAGTGCACATGGGGCGGGGACTCAACCCCCCACATTTTTTTTTGTAGCATATATTGGAGGCGTGGTGATCTCCTTTGAGTCATGCACACCTGACCAGTCAATCTGTCCTGGAGGCTGGTTTTAAAGTCAGTATAAAACTGAGTCTGCTTATATAGAACCTACCAGTAGCCATTTGGCTCCAGGAGAAGTATATGGTGGGCTCAGCATGCATGTTGGTACTTGCATCCCTGGATCCGATGAAAGCTGTAATGGCACCGGACGGGGTTAAAAGCAGAGTGTGCTTGGCTTGCATGCTGACCTGCATTCCCTGGACTTTGTGTGGCTGTCATGGCCCATAAACAGGTAGGAACTAGCGTTAGGGACCACTCAAATGGAGGCAACCTTGACGCGGTGAGTGGCTTATTACGCTTTGGCCAAAATGTACACCAATGTCTCATCCAGCATGGAGGCAGGGCAGAATGCTGGATGTAGTGTGCAATCACATTTGCATTTTCCGTTTGTATATATATTTCGCAATAGTGATATGCACCTACAGACAGGTTGTGCGGACTCAACCCCCCACATGTTTCCCAAGGCCTACTAAGAAATACCAGGATTGTTCCAATTGGATCTTGAGAGACAATATGCGCCCACCCCCAAAAAACCCTATAAGTATGTGCTGGGAAATAAAGATTTCAGATATTTAACAACCTATGTTAAGTCTGGGCTGTTGTATCTCCTGATCGGAAGCAAACCGGATATTCGTTGCACAGGGAAATATTCACAGGTTGGAGGTCTGATGCCTCATCATTAAACCAGCATAAACCTGCCTAAGGAAAACCGCTAACACTTCCGTTCTGCATCTCCGTGAATGGGTCCGCATCCATGATGTGGAGTGCACACGGGGCGGGGACTCAACCCCCTACATTTTTTCTTTGTAGCATATATTGGAGGCGTGGCGATCTCCTTTGAGTCATGCACACCTGACCAGTCAATCTGTCCTGGAGGCTGGTTTTAAAGTCAGTATAAAACTGAGTCTGCTTATATAGAACCTACCAGTAGCCATTTGGCTCCAGGAGAAGTATATGGTGGGCTCAGCATGCATGTTGGTACTTGCATCCCTGGATCCGATGAAAGCTGTAATGGCACCGGACGGGGTTAAAAGCAGAGTGTGCTTGGCTTGCATGCTGACCTGCATTCCCTGGACTTTGTGTGGCTGTCATGGCCCATAAACAGGTAGGAACTAGCGTTAGGGACCACTCAAATGGAGGCAACCTTGACGCGGTGAGTGGCTTATTACGCTTTGGCCAAAATGTACACCAATGTCTCATCCAGCATGGAGGCAGGGCAGAATGCTGGATGTAGTGTGCGATCACATTTGCATTTTCCGTTTGTATATTTATTTCGCCATAGTGATATGCACCTACAGACAGGTTGTGCGGACTCAACCCCCCACATGTTTCCCAAGGCCTACTAAGAAATACCAGGATTGTTCCAATTGGATCTTGAGAGACAATATGCGCCCACCCCCAAAAAACCCTATAAGTATGTGCTGGGAAATAAAGATTTCAGATATTTAACAACCTATGTTAAGTCTGGGCTGTTGTATCTCCTGATCGGAAGCAAACCGGATATTCGTTGCACAGGGAAATATTCACAGGTTGGAGGTCTGATGCCTCATCATTTAACCAGCATAAACCTGCCTAAGGAAAACCGCTAACACTTCCGTTCTGCATCTCCGTGAATGGGTCCGCATCCATGATGTGGAGTGCACACGGGGCGGTGCCTGTGTATTGCGGACCGCAATACAGCCACGGGCACACAACGTTCTTGTGCAAGAGGCCTAAGGCAAATTTCTCTTGAGACAGTCTGGTTCTTTTCAAAGAGAACTAGCTTGCATGTTTCATTGAGAGGTGTAAGCTTTGTAGGGTGTTGTAATTCTCTTGTCATTCACTTTCAGTTGAATGTTACTTTGGAGGTCTCTCTGGTTGTCTGAAGTTATGTTCTAGCAAAGGTCCTACCGACCGCTAGAACATCTCAAGCAAACAAACACATGAGGCAAGCAGAGACAAAGACATCACAGTGACCAAAACAAATACTTTATTACAGAGATCAAGACTAAGCAGGAACTGGATAAGCAGGTAAGGGATATGCAGAGATACCACAGTGCAGAGATACCACTGGACCAAGCACACTGGTTTTACTTGGGGCCAAACCCAGAGGTCATAAACTCAGTGAACCCCGTTCTTTACAGAGCCCCAGATGGTGGGGATGAGCTTAGCTGAGGCTCACTGGTTGCACCTCGAGGATAGTCCCTGTGCACTTGGTCACTTACTGCAGAGGCTGTTGGTGAGCACAAGCAATCCACACAAGGACTGGAACCCAAATACAAGTGCTGAAATCCGAACAACTGCACAGGAGACAGTACAGACAAGACATACAGGAGCCAGCAAACATGCAGCTGCCTGGACCCCATGAAGAATGACACATGGCAGTCTCAGGTAGAGCTACCCAAACAGGCAGACAAGCAGATATTTGGACCCCATGTGGAAAGACACATGGTGGTCACAGGCAAAGCTGTACACAGACTAAGTGAACCTGTGGAGAACCCAGGACCCCTCTCACCAAAGGCAGAACATACAAGACAGGAAAAGACAGAACAGACAGGATTAGCAGATGCCTGTTCCCCATGAGGAATGAAACATGGTGGACACAGGCAGAGCTGCACAGACAGGCAAATATCTGGACCCCATGCAGGATAATACATGTTGGACCCAGACCAAACACGGAACCAGACAAGGTGACCTAGACAGACAAGCAAATGTCTGAACACCATGCTGGATTACACATGGCAGTCACAGACCAAACACAGAATCAGACAAAATGACCATGATAACTTAGTAGGTGGCCACACAGACAAGGCAGATGGAATAACCCAGGTCAGGTGCATAGCTCCTGCTCCCAGCAAAGCTGGAGAAAGACTGACCCCCAAACCCAGTCTCAAAGGTATTGGGGGTCTTGTGTGAATCTGAACGTTGTGAAAAATGTAATTCATATGTTGACCATTGACATATAATGGCTGCATAGCAATGCCCTTTTTTGTTAAAAAATGTTGGGTGCCTCTAACTTTCAATATGCAAACAAGTGAGTGCTTCAACATTGAAATGAGTAATTGACTGTGCATTGAAATACTACTACATGCCAAAATCCCCATACAATATAGTTTTTATCCAGTCTGAGCGTGGATTGCTTGGCAGCATCAATCAACGTCAGCAGGCACGTGTGCAAAGCTAGCTCCTCATTGGCTCAGTGTGCCTGCTAACGTGTAATGCTGCTGTCATGCGGTCCTCAGCCTGCACTCCTGGACACATAAATAAATCGCAGGCAAGAAAAAAACAGCAATTATTATTGCTGATTCAAAAAACATACCACCATCTGCAAGAATATAAAATTCCGGTATCTGCAAATTGTTTATTTTGTTAAGTAATGTAATGCTATGTTAGAGGTGTGGCTAGGGTTTCCTACACCTGGGGCAAGGATTCAGATTTTCCACAGTTGGGACTCCAGCCAAGAATTCCCTAATTTATGTGCTATACCTTTAAGGATTTATATTTTGCCTAAATGCCGCTAAATACAGCAGGATCTCCTAACCAAACAGAGAGAACCGGAACCACTAGGAATCAACACTAAATTTGGGGTCTGTGCACCTGGGATCCCGCCTTACGGGCACTGTGGCTTACAGAGGCCAAACACAGAAAAAATCCAACACTATCCCTCCTGGATGCTGGTAATGCCCACCACCCCACCTCAGCTATACTCCCTAGAACTCCCACGTGGCTATTAGTAACTCCAGAGCCAGGATGTGGATCCACTTGCTGTCACAGTAAAGCTTTAACTGCTGCAGCGGAGTCAAAACTTGTTCTCACCCTGATTGCAGGGAGTGACCTGAGCTCAGGATTTAAGTCCCATTCAAAGTGCACACTAACGGAACGGAAAATGCTTCAGGCTGAGATCTCCGGTGCAGGCCTGAATGGCAGCTTGGTTCTCTTGATGGATGATCCAACGAAAGTTGTAACTTAGCACCTCTCAGACCGTTGTTCACACTCCGTAGGGAGCTTGGTAGTAGGAACCCATGCCATGCTGAGATACCTTGACAGTGGTGCAAAGGGCTTCGATGTGTTTCTGACTGGAATACATTGGCTAAAGTCTCAGTTCTTAACATAAGCTTGAGGGATTAGCCAGTGTTGGCAGTTGTATATCATTGTGGTGCACTTTTCGCAGTGATTTATGATCCAACGATGGCCTCAGGGCAGGCAGGCCTCTGATCTCCTCAGCTCCTTGCTCACTATGGATGAAGCCTTCAATCTCTGGCTGATCACAGGACACCTCAGGTAAACAACTTATCAGACACGTCTAAATCCGTTGCTCTCCAACTGCCGACTTTCTGTTCTCCTGCCACTTCCTCTCCCCAGCTTTTCCCAGGAAGTCAGGACATGGCAACAAAAGACAAAATGCACAAAATAAATAAGAAGCTACTTTTAACAGTCCATTTCAATAAGAAAGCAAATCCTGTGCAGCTATAAGATTACTTTTCTTTTTATATTAATTGTCAACATCTTGCTCCATTAGTTCTAAGGGGGCTGTCTGACTAGGCGCCTCTATCTTATTCAATGTAGTCACAGATACAGTCCTGATAAAAAGTTTAAGACCACTTGAAAAATGGCTTAAAATCATATTTAGCATGGCTGGATCTTAACCAGGTTCCAAGTAGAGCTTCAACATGCAACAAGATGAAATGGGAGTGAGACAAAACATTTTTTGAGCATTCAATGAAAAAAACAAATAAACTGAAACAGGCTGTTTTTCAGCTGATCAAAAGTTTAGGACCACACCTCCCAAAAAAAAACTAAACCCCCTAAAACAGAAATCCAACTTCCATACATGAACTCAGTAATGAGTAGCTCCGCCGCTATTGTTTATCACTTCAAAAATTCGTTTTGGCATGCTTGATGAAAGCGTTTCCATGAGGTGAGTGGGAACATTTCTCCAAGTGGTGAAGACGGCCGCACGAAGGCCATCTACTGTCTGGAACTGTTGTCCATTTTTGTAAACTTCCCTTTCCATCCTTCCCCAAAGGTTCTCAATTGGATTTAGATCAGGGGAACACGCAGGATGGGCCAAAAGAGTGATGTTATTCTCCTGGAAGAAGTCCCTTGTCCTGCGGGCATTGTGTACTGTAGCGTTGTCCTGTTGAAAAACCCAGTCGTTACCACACAGACGAGGGCCCTCAGTCATGAGGAATGCTCTCTGCAACATCTGGACATAGCCAGCGGCCGTTTGACGCCCCTGCACTTCCTGAAGCTCCATTGTTCCACTGAAGAAAAAATCACCCCAGACCATTATGGCGCCCCCTCCACTGTGGCGCGTAGAAAACATCTCCAGTGGGATCTGCTTGTCATGCCAGTAACGTTGGAAACCATCAGGACCATCAAGGTTACATTTTTTCTCATCAGAGAATAAAACTTTCTTCCACCTTTGAATGTCCCATGTTTGGTGCTCTCTTGCAAAGTCCAAACGAGCAGTTCTGTGGCGTTCAAGGAGACAAGGTCTTTGAAGACGTTTTTTGTTTTTGAAGCCCTTCAGTCTCAGATGCCGTCTGATGGTTATGGGGCTGCAGTCAGCACCAGTAAGGGCCTTAATTTGGGTCGAGGATCATCCAGTGTCTTGACAGACAGCCAATTGGATCCTCCGGCTCAGTGCTGATGACATTTTTTTGGGTCTTCCACTTGACTTTTTTGTTCCATAACCCCCAGGATCATTTAAGAAATTCCAAATGACTGTCTTACTGCGTCCCACCTCAGCAGCGATGGCATGCTGTGAGAGACTGCCGGGCAGGTGTGCCTCCCCCCACAGCTTCCGCGCCTGGTGCGGGTACTCCCCATGCCCCCCCTTGCCACGCCCCTGGTTATTTCATGCTATGTATTTCACCCAGTATAACCAGGATGCTGATGGCACAGCAGACATTAACATACCTGGCTCATCCCTTGTAGTAATTTAGGTGTGGACTTGTTCCACCCTTAGCTTCAGTCACTGTTGGGAAGGGAGAGGAAGCTGTGACTTGTGCTCCTTCTTCTTAGGCCCAAAAAAGTTACAAAGACTCACTAATCTCTGCATGATCTACAGAAGGAGATAAAGAGTAAGGCTAGTTTCACACTAGCTGCAAGGAACTACAACATGCCGAGAGGCGGCCATAATAAAACTATGACATGTCATAGTTTTATTCCGGCCGACTCTCGGCAAGTTTGCTGTGCTGCCGCCGGAACTCCGGCCCAACCCCATTATAGTCAATGGGGCTGGAGAGGTAGTCCAGGGGCACGCGTGCACTAGTGGCAGCACGGATCCAACAGGCTGTTCACCCCCTGGAATAGCCTGCCGGAGTTCCTTGCCGCTAGTGTGAAAGTTCCCTAAGACAAAGGAGAGAACTTGAGAACCTAGACTCTGCATGGCTGAAAACTAGAGTCAGTAAGGTGACTTGCTATCAAGACCTGTTAAGACTTTACTCCACAGAGGGACACTGTTGAGACACAGTGTCCCTTTAGACCTAGACATGACCTGACCAGTCATATCACTAGAGCCCTGTATCCCTCACTGGACTTTACAGCCACCATTATGATTGCCCGCCATGGATTCTACTGGAAGAGACGAGACAGATAAAGAGGGAAGAGGGCCATAAATCTCACCTGTGCCTACATCTATCCATTGTTATCTGTGAAGAATTGCATTGTGTACAATAGGAACTGTGTTTTGCTATCATTCTATCTACTGAATCTCCTATTTTGCACTTATGTAAAAACATTTCTTTCTGCTACATCGGGCCTGGTTACTGACTCCTACACCAGAACCAGGCTGTGCTCCAAGGGAAGAAAGGGTGCTCCCTTATTTCACTGCATGGTCCTAGGGAGGAACAATGTAAGGAAAGCCACCATAATTAACTGTGACAACCAGAGCCACTACATCTCCCTACTGATGCTCCGACTCCTCGTGGGCTATCCCGACATACAATGTTTTGATTTCTTTTAATTCAGTTTATTTGCTGTGTGTTTTGTTTGTCTTTCAATATTCTGTTGAAAGACTTATGCATATAGTTGGCCTGGAGGCCATTCTTATACCCCCACCTCGCATAACAACCCTTTGGCACCTCAGAATCAAATTTGTGCAGTGTTAATGGGCTAATGGAGCCCAGGTCCTCTGTCAAACTCCTTAGATGTTGCAGTATTTAAGGGGGTTAAAAGACTGGGATGAGATGTAGGTTAAACACCAGCTACAGTCAGGTCCATAAATATTGGGACATCGACACAATTCTAACATTTTTGGCTCTATACACCACCACAATGGATTTGAAATGAAACGAACAAGATGTGCTTTAACTGCAGACTGTCAGCTTTAATTTGAGGGTATTTACATCCAAATCAGGTGAATGATGTAGGAATTACAACAGTTTGCATATGTGCCTCCCACTTGTTAAGGAACCAAAAGTAATGGGACATAATAATAATCATAAATAAAACTTTCACTTTTTAATACTTGGTTGCAAATCCTTTGCAGTCAATTACAGCCTGAAGTTTGGAACGCATAGACATCACCAGAGGCTATGTTTCATCCCTGGTGATGCTCTGCCAGGCCTCTACTGCAACTGTCTTCAGTTCCTGCTTTTTATTTAGAGCATTTACCCTTCAGTTTTGTCTCCAGCAAGTGAAATGCATGATCAATCGGATTCAGGTCAGGTGATTGACTTGGCCATTGCATAACATTCCACTTTTTTCCCTTAAAAAACTCTTTGGTTGCTTTTGCAGTATGCTTTGGGTCATTGTCCATCTGCACTGTGAAGCGCCGTCCAATGAGTTCTGAAGCATTTGGCTGAATATGAGCAGATAATATTGCCCGAAACACTTCAGAATTCATCCTGCTGCTTTTGTCAGCAGTCACATCATCAATAAATACAAGGGAACCAGTTCCATTTGCAGCCATACATGCCCATGCCACGACACTACCACCACCATGCTTCACTGATGAGGTGGTATGCTTAGGATCATGAACAGTTCCTTTCCTTCTCCATACTCTTCTCTTCCTATAACTCTGGTACAAGTTGATCTTGGCCTCATCTGTCCATAGAATGTTGTTCCAGAACTGTTAAGGCTTTTTTTTTAATGTCGTTTGGCAATCTCTAATCTGGCCTTCCTGTTTTTGAGGCTCACCAATGGTTTACATTTTGTGGTGAACCCTCTGTATTCCTTCTGGTGAAGTATTCTCTTGATTGTTGACTTTGACACACATACACCTACCTCCTAGAGAGTGTTCTTGATCTGGCTAACTGTTGTGAAGGGTGTTTTCTTCACCAGGGAAAGAATTCTTCAGTCATCCACCACAGTTGTTTTCCGTTTTCTTCCGGGTCTTTTGGTGTTGCTGAGCTCACCGGTTTGTTCCTTCTTTTTAAGAATGTTCCAAACAGTTGTTTGGCCACGCTTAATGTTTTTGCTATCTCTCTGATGTTTTTTTTTTTTTCAGCCTAATGATGACTTGCTTCACTGATAGTGACAGCTCTTTGGATCTCATCTTGAGAGTTGACAGCAACAGATTCCAAATGCAAATAGCACACTTGAAATGAACTCTGGACCTTTTATCTGCTCATTGTAATTGGGATAATGAGGGAATAACACACACCTGGCCATGGAACAGCTGAGAAGCCAATTGTCCCATTACTTTTGGTTCCTTAAAAAGTGTGAGGCACATATGCAAACTGTTGTAATTCCTACACCGTTCACCTGATTTGGATGTAAATACCCTCAAATTAAAGCTGACAGTCTGCAGTTAAAGCACATCTTGTTTGTTTCATTTCAAATCCATTGTGGTGTTATATAAAGCCAAAAATGTTAGAATTGTGTCGATGTCCCAATATTTATGGACCTGACTGTATATATACTAGATATTGAAGCCTGCTCCATCTACAGATGGCACGAGCCCATCTCCTGAGCGTGTGCTATCCAAGTGCCATAAATGTACATCTGCTTGCATTAATGGCCACCCAATCCTTGCTGCCGGGCTGGGAAATGTTAAGCCTGTTGTACAGTAGTATAAAATCATGACTGCTTTATCCAAAAACAGTAATGCGCCACTCTACAGGTTGTGTGTGATATTATAGTTCAGTCTAAGTTATTTGAACAGAGATGAAATGCTATACACAATGTGGTGCTGTTTCTGAAAAACAGCAGCCATTTTTTGTAGTTCTGTAAGAGCTCTATTAATTTAATTGATCCCACAAATCACACATCAGAGTGCCAGAAAAAGTGAAACCTATTTCGGGCTCCATAAAGATGATGCTTTTCCAAGTTGTCATGTCTACCCCCCTGAGCATGTCTGAATGGACTCACAGATAGGAAATGTCATTTATGGCGACACATTTTTCTAGCCCAATAAACAGTAACAATACGAATGTGCTTAATGAGCTAATATGGCACAAACCTAATAAAACAAAGTTATGTAATTCTTTTACCATTCTAAGTATACAGAGTACACATTGTCTAACACTATCTTTTTCCATGAAAAATTCACTTCTATGCTTCGTGTTATATCCATATTTCTATATATTATCACAGATGATATCTCATTCACACAGAAGTATGTCCAGAAGTCATAAAATTAGCTCATTAAAGCTCTGCCATCTGCTTGCCTAGCATTTATGCTGGCTATTTGACGATTCTCCTAACCATTTTAATTCATGATATTATCCATGATGAACATTGGTATAGCATTCATCATCTTCTACTCTGTTCATTTCTGCTGACAGGGAGTGAGCGCAAATGAGGCGTGACACCACGAGGACCTACCCCGCAAAAACAATTTTTTAAAATTAAAAATAAATATGATGCTTTTCCTAAAATGCTGAGATCTAATTGTACTATACTGCTAGTAATTAACTTTTTCATTTACAGAGGTTACCTTAATTAAATGAGCAGCAACAATATATTCCGCATCGGTGAAATGATAAATGAAATGGCATCCTAGTCTCAACAAATCAAAGTATTGTAAGTGGTCTTCCGAAGCAGCCATGATGTATAATGTTTAGCCTTTGGAAAGTTGTGACCCGCCATATGTTATCAATTTACAAATTTCTTGGCTTTATCTAGCATGCTCCAGAACAATGTTACAACCAGCTGGTGATGAAACATCACACTGACCTTGCCAAAAAATATTCAGTAAAACATTTCACTACCTCTATGCATCTTCCTTACTTTTGATGTGGCATATGTAGCCATCCCAGCTCAGCTCCTTTGTGCAATGGACCAAGATTCATACATAATAGTAAAATCATAGTCCAAACATTCTGTACATACTGAAGGCAAATTAAATTAATGTCCTATTAAATAAGTCATTATAAACCGCAAATCATCTTGCTTTGTCTTCACACGGACATATGCTTTAGTAATGAGTAGAAAGGATACAGTTCAGACATTTGCTATCTACAGAGATCCAGTCATCTCATGTTCTCTGAAAATGTTTATATAAAAGTAGAATTGGTGATATTTAGTTATCTTTTGTATAATGGGAAGTCTATAAGGACCGGGAGATTTATTAAAGGGCATATTTTGCAATTTTGTAGCTATGAAACTGGCTGACCTGTTGCGTGTGTGCTTGGCAGCTGAAGACATCTGTGTTAGGCCTCATGCACACGACCGTTGTGTGCATTCGTGGACGTTGTGCCGTTTTCCGTGATTTTCTGCGGACCCATTTACTTTCAATGGGTCCGTTGAAAACTCTGAAAATGCACCGTTGTTCTTCCGTGGCCATGATCCGTGTTTCCTGTCCGTCCAAAAAAAGACCTGTCCTATTTTTTGGACGGACAACGGTTCACGGACCCAGCCAAGTCAATGGGTCCGTGAAAAACACGGATGCACACAAGATTGGCATCCGCGTCCGTGGTCCGTGGTCGTAGGCTACTTTCACACAGACGGATCCGCAGATCCGTCTGCATAAAAGCTTTTTCAGAGCTGAGTTTTCACTTCGTGAAAACTCAGATCCGACAGTATATTCTAACACAGAGGCGTTCCCATAGTGATGGGGACGCTTCAAGGTAGAATATACTACGAACTGTGTACATGACTGCCCTCTGCCGCACCTAAGGGGTTAATTATGCGTATCATATCCCCCTGTAAGAGATCAGGTGCTGCCAGGCAGGAGGGGGCACCCCCCCTCCCTCCCCAGTTTTAAATTCATTGGTGGCCAGTGGCCTCCCTCCCCTGTATTACTGTACATTCATTGGTGGCCAGTGGGCCCCCCCTCCTTCCCCTGTATTACTGTACATTCATTGGTGGCCAGTGGGCCCCCCTCTCCCTCCCCTGTATTACTGTACATTCATTGGTGGCCAGTGCGGCCCCCCCTCCCTCCCCTGTATTACTGTACATTCATTGGTGGCCAGTGCGGCCCCCCCTCCCTCCCCCTCCTAATTAAAATTCCCCCCATCATTGGTGGCAGCGGAGAGTTCCGATCGGAGTCCCAGTTTAATCGCTGGGGCTCTGATCGGTAACCATGGCAACCAGGACGCTACTGCATTCCTGGTTGCCATGGTTACTTAGCAAGTTTTAGAAGCATTATACTTACCTGCGAGCTGCGATGTCTGTGACCGGCCGGGCGCTCCTCCTACTGGTAAGTGACAGGTCTGTGCTATAAGCAATGCGCCGCACAGACCTTTCACTTACCAGTAAGAGGAGCGCCCGGCCGGTCACAGACATCGCAGCTCGCAGGTAAGTATAATGCTTCTAAAAATTGCTAAGTAACCATGGCAACCAGGACTGCAGTAGCGTCCTGGTTGCCATGGTTACCGATCAGAGCCCCAGCGATTAAACCGGGACTCCGATCGGAACTCTCCACTGCCACCAATGATGGGGGAACGTGATTTTAACTAGGGGGGGGTAGATGTGAGGCCGCACTGGCCACCAATGATGGGGGATTCGGAACGTGATTTTAACATGGGGGGGGGAGAGGTGAGGCCGCACTGGCCACCAATGATGGGGGATTCGGAACGTGATTTTAACTAGGGGGCGGAGAGGTGAGGCCGCACTGGCCACCAATGATGGGGGATTCGGAACGTGATTTTAACTAGGGGGGGAAAGGTGAGGCCGCACTGGCCACCAATGATGGGGATTCGGAACGTGATTTTAACTTGGGGGGGGAGAGGTGAGGCCACACTGGCCACCAATGATGGAGGATTCGGAACGTGATTTTAATTGGGGGGGGGAGAGGGGAGACCGCACACCAGGTCGTATACCCCACTCACCAAAGCCGCTTTCCATGTCTGCTGTCACATCAAGTTAATATTCCGTTCACATCCAAAGCTGCGTCCGCATGTCTGCTTTCACATCTTGTCCTATACTCCTTTCACTACTAGAGCTGCGTTCACGTGTCTGCTTTCGCAGCACGTCAATACTCTGCTCACTTTCAGATTGCATTTATACGTCTGCTTTATACCATGGTTTTCATGCGCTACCCATACTCAGAGCTGCGCCCATACCATGTTTTTAGGTATCACTCACATCCAAAGCTCCATTCGCCCATTTGTTGTTACATCATGTGTTGTACTCTGCTTCCACTCAAAGCTGCATTCTCCTGTTCATTGCTACGTCATGGCTTTACTCAATAATCTTACTGGGGCAGTCTGCACCCACCGCTCTGGTACCTCTCACCCGACAAACATAACTGCGTTCTTTTCAGGCTTACGTTCCTTTCCTCGGTGGTCTGTTACATTCCATAGGCCTACTTTTCTGTTCACCTCAGGGTTCATATTCACTCAGACTAGTCTCCTTTTACTTCTGGTTCGTATTCACTCAGATTGGTCTCCTGCCCCAGTTCACCAAACAGCTCCTCAGCGGAGGTCAGTGGGCCAATAGGAGTAAGTTTCCTGCTATGTTTTCTCAAGCTGTTCATTTGTTTGTCACGATAAGAGACTTCTCTTAGCAAACTTGCAATGCCTCAGGCTCTTGTTTTTCTCCCATCTCTGTTTCAATTTCATGTTTACGTTTTATGGTTCGCGGTGGTTAGTGTTTTATGTATGCACGTGCTTCGGATTACTAATGTCTATATTTTTAACGCCTGTTGGCAGTTATGTTCTTTAGGCCACCTTCTAGCCAATCCAATCATTCAAGTCGCTGCATATCCCATCAGCTCCGGCTCACGTTTTAATTACTTATCATCACCGCAACGTCATCCCTCTGGCTTCGGGGTCCCTATGACTGATCCGGCCTCATGGCTCCGGGGGCCCCATGACTGTTTTTAATGTTTTGTTTTGTCTGTTAGGGGTACGAAATGGTTG
Source organism: Bufo bufo (assembly GCF_905171765.1). Classification (NCBI taxonomy): domain Eukaryota; kingdom Metazoa; phylum Chordata; class Amphibia; order Anura; family Bufonidae; genus Bufo; species Bufo bufo. The sequence continues at coordinate 378,854,200 of NC_053390.1, forward strand.
TAGGCTGGTTAGTGTCCCAGGTTTGCTGTTGGAGGGGGTCATGGTTATGCGAGTCCCCAAGGCAATCTGGTGCTGCATAAGTGGTTAAAAAAAAAAAAAAAACTCGCCCGAGTGGCTCTTTGCTTATTGGACCTCACAATTGGCACCGACACTTGTAGTTCGCACGGCCATCTGATACTTTTTCCCGCCATAAGAGACTCGCACGCGTGGCTCCTGCCATAAGAGACTTGCACGCGTGGCTCCCGCCATAAGAGACTCGAGACTGTTTTCAATCCTGCTGGGCTGATTGCCTGGTTGATTGTCCATCTGTGCATCTGGGCTGATTTGGCCCGTATGTATCACATACATACCTGCTTCCCTAATTTCCTAATAATCCATGTTGATCGCTCACTTTATGTTTTGACCGCAAACTGGTCCGGTTCGCCCTACAGCATCATTGTCATGTCTTACGCAGATATTTCGTCTTGCTTTAATTGTTCATGCTTTCGTTAAGGTCCTGCCAGAGGAGGAACAAGTATGGTAATTCCCTCTAGCATTTCAGTCTCTGATCGTAGTCGATCATATCTTGTCAACCAGGTCCCCGCGCAAAGTCTTTGCCTTTTTACCACGACCAGGAATTCATTTTCGCCGGTAGCTTTATTGCATTCCCTCACTCATGGGAGGGCATAGACAGAATCTTGTATATTATTATTTTGTAGCTTCTTGCCGCACTAACCTCAGACTCCCTACAACCACGTTGAATCAGGTTTTGGACAAGGTTCAGCATTTCCTCACGGTATGAGATTCAGATAGTAGGTCGGTCTTCACGTCTCAAGCGTTAAAACGATTCTCAGGGGCACTCAGTAGAACGTGCGGACCACGGCTAGCAGATAGCTGTTGTCTGGGGAACAATTCAAGGATTCTCTTCCTATCTACATAGTTTTCTTTGGCTCTCATTCCTGCATAGTCTAGGCCAGGCATGGCCAACCTGTGGCTCTCCAGCTGTTGTAAAACTACAATTCCCACCAGGCCCTGCTGTAGGCTGATAGCTGTTGGCAGTCCAGGCATGCTGGGAGTTGTAGTTTTGCAACATCTGGAGAGCCTCAGGTTGGCCATCCCTGGTCTAGGCAGTTAGGTTTCGGTCCCACGATCTCCTGAGGCTAGGGCGTTGCCAGTACTCCCTAGAACCAAAACTTTACAAGGTTCAGTTGGTTTTCATGATCCATTTCACAACGTATTCCCGGTCCTCCATTCCGCTTTGGGGCAGTATCCGCAATATTGAGCATCATGTCTCTGGCCTTGTTATTCACAAGATGGGTTGTAGGTCTCCTTCTGGCCTTGCCTCATACACCCCAAATTTTTCGCTCTAGATCTCTGACGCCTTGCAGTTGGCTTGGGGATTAGTTTGCACATGCCTTTCGAGTTCCTTTTCTACCCTACATGGCTTGGTTTTTGCCCACTTATAGGCCTACCCATGATCATGGCTTAGGGCACACAACAAGCCATTTAGTCAGGTTAGCTAAGACACGCCTAGCTGGGTTAGATTGTCCCAGTTGTTTCTCTCCCTAGGGTTCTTCGGATATCTCTTGGCTGTAGCCATGACCACAAATATATATATGAGGTCTCAATAACATTGGGGGTCTGATTGGAGGTCCGAGCTGTGGTCTAATTAACATTGAGGGTCTGATGTGAGGTCTGATTGGGGATCTGAGCTGATGTCTCATTAACATTAGGGGTCTGATCTGAGAACTGATTGCAGGTCTGACCTGTGGTCTAATATTGGGGGTCTGAGCTGAGGTCTCCTTAACATTGGGGGTCTGAGGTCTGATTGGGGATCTGAGCTGAGGTCTCATTAACATTGAGGGTCTGATCTGAGGTTTGATTGGGGTCTAAGCTGAGGTCTAATTAATATTGTTGTTTGCTATATTTAATAAACCAAATGTTTTGTGCTGTCCACATAGAGGTCCTGTTCATAACATGGTCACTGGTGGAGGGTCATGTAACCAGGCAAATCACCTCCATGTGGTGTCTCCTCTAGTCAAACACTGCACCAAACTCCCAACAGTAAAAGTGCTGATGGCAAGAGCAGTGTATTTAAACGGATGAGACATCACATGGAGGTAATTTGCCTGGTCTTATTACTCTCCATCAGCATCCATTTTATGAAGAAAACCTCTGTGTGCACAGCACAAAACACTTGACAAACAAATGGGCATACCTTATGAAATATAGAAAATGGTGCATAATTTCAACAAAGGCTACATTAGTAGGTGCCATAAAATGATCTTACAAACATATGGGTCAACAGTAACCAGAAAGTGGCCAAACCCTTTAAGTCTCAAGTATCAATTTTTCTAATTGTTTACCTAATTTACTTGGCAATACTACATTGAATGGCTACTATATAAAAAAATCTACCCTTGAATTATTGAAGTTTCCATGTATGGCAATTAGACTTGGGACCCAGGGGTGCAGAAAAAAATCAAGAGAACACGTTTTCTGTGGATTAATTTCAGTGTGAATCCACATTAGAATAGGAAAATCAAGTTTATCTGAGCAACTTCGCACAAGGCATTGTCATCAGTGCTAGACTAGCCTGGGCCAGTATTTCAAAAGCTGCCAACCTTATGGGAGTTTTCTTGTGTAAGGCCTCCGTTCCGTGCTTTGGGGAACGCAATTTGTGGATGCGGGCCGCAATATGGCCATGGGCACACAACGTTCGTGTGCAAGAGCCCTAAATGTGTCAAGAATATACTGAGAATGGTGTGATCGAGGAAAAAAATCCAGTGAAAGGGAATTCTATGGATATACGGTAAATAATTTGTTGATGAAAGGGATCAGAGGAGGATGGCAAGCGTTGTTCTGATTAATAGGCAGTACACAGCCTTGTAGCTGAATATAATACTGCTGCTCCAACTTACATGTCCAAAGGCACAACTCATCATTCCCTATCATGGATGGGTTATAATGGAAGATAACCAGCTCCAGTGTCATTGCTGTCTATCTGAAACAGAAAGGTGTAAGACATAACAGTTCAGAATGGTGGAAGTGGAATTACGGTTCGAGGAATGTTTTCTTGGCACATCCTGGGTTCTCTGATACCTGTGGATAAATATAGACAGACAGTCAGACTTACCTAAGCATTGTGGTCAATCAAAGCACATTTCTTTGTGAGTAGTCGGCACAAAAATGAGGAATTGCAATTGCGCTACCCTCCCCGTCATTGAACCTCTCAGATGCCACGTTCATTGCTGATCACAGCATCTTAGCTAACCATTGAGGGCTGTCAGGGGTTAATCTGATAAAAAAAAATATGTTTTAAATACCTTATTCATTTGATCGCAAAGAGTCTACCACGGCCATCTTGATTGAAGATCCAGAGCGGAATTTTGCGCGGTGTGTGATGACATCATCACGCTGGCCGGCATGCTGACGTCATATGTCACTGCGCACAAGATTTTGCTTGATAACTTCAATTAAGATGGCTGTGGTGGACTCATCGCGCTCAAAAGGACGCAGTGAGTATGATTTTTTTTTTTTACCGCCATTTTAGGGAAAATGTATTTGTTACCATGAAACACAAGGAAATTCGGCTTTGCAGTGAATCGAATTTTCCCTGAAATTCGGATTGAAGTCCACTTCATGAACTTCAATTCGCTCAACACTAGTCAGAAGGATCATATAGTCATGAACTGGTTCCAGGAACATGACCACGAGTTTTACTTGCTTTCTGAGCCTTCACAGTTCCCAAATCTGAATCCTATAGAGCAGGGATGCTCAACCTGCGTCCCTCCAGCTGTTGTAAAACTACAACTCCCACCATGCCCTGCTGTAGGCTGATAGCTGTAAGCTGTCCGGGCATGCTAGAAGTTGTAGTTTTGCAACAGCTGGAGGGTCGCAGGTTGGGCATGCCTGCTATAGATTATATCTGGGATGAGGTAGAATGGGCTGTTCAGATCATATTTGTACAGCTATTTAATTTGTGACAACAGAAATAAGTTATCTTGGCAATATGCGCCAATAGTATTGCAGAACATTTTCAACACCTAGTGGAATCTCTTTCACAGTGAATTTCTGTGGTTCTAAAGGCCAAAGAAGGTCTATCTTGCTACTAGATGGATATCTCTAATAAGCGACCATTCAGCGTATGTTACAAAGCATTGTTCCTATATTCCTATTGCCCCCCCACAAATACTATGAAATGTAAAAAGCGATTCACAAATCGTGAAAAAAGGCAGCCATTTGTATTAAGGCTAGAATTGATAAAGAAGGCTCAGATTAATAACAGAATAGTGCATATCTTCTGATTCTGGATTATTTTTGTATAAACTGTATGATCCATGTATATTCTGACTACCTTTTTTAAAGGCAGCATTTTACAAGATTTTGAAAAGTGAAGGCTAATTTGTTTTACGTCTGAACACATAAAAAACAGTGATCAAATATTTAGCAGGAAAACCAAGAAAAGCTTCTGCAGCTATTATAATTGTGGCATAGGATTCAGCTCATATTTCACCATCATAACATCAATAAACTGTTCCTGCTATCCCCTTTTTAACATAAAAGACATAGGGCTAATCTCCTAGAAATGATGAGTAGCTTTTCAATCCACTCCACAATAACTTTTAATACCACAACTAATTTAGAATCTGACAGCTGAAATTGCAGCAGCATTCAGCATTGCAAACTAGGGAGCAATTGCAGAGCAGTTAATTAAAAAAGGCAAAAAGAGAAATAAAGATGGTGTTGCAAGGTTTAAAAAAAATGTCTTCTTGTCCTTCTGGTGGCATAGAAGATATGATGTACAATTTACTTATGATTAGTCTTGCAGGCAGGCCAGTAAGCCTTCATTACAGACAATTTTAAAGGGAATCTGTCACTAGCATATTAGCAAAATTATTTTTTAATGAATCCATGTGTAATAAAGTACCTTATATCCATATGTCTTGTTCTTTTAATTCTGTGTCTTGTCATTTCTTCAAAAAAACGCTTTTTATGATATTCAAATGAAGCTGTAAGGAGCCCAGAGGGGCGTTATTCTTTGTCCACGGTGCCCAGGAACGCCCCTCTGAAGTGCCGTGCCCGCCTAAATTTGAAAACTAAGAACTCCTCCAAGATCACCTAAATCGCCTCCCAAAGGCGAGGCTAAGTGCTCCCCCCCTCCAGTGCCGCGCTCTGCGGCAAACACCCCCGATCCTCCTCTCGCCTGCATCTGAAATCCCGCGCAGGTGCAGTGCCGGCGATTTATGTGGGGGGGGGGCTTCCAGCTGGCTGAGGAAACAGCGAACACGTCACTGGGATCGGTGCATGCCCAGTGACACTGTTGAAGCTGTTGCCCTCAGTCATCTTATCATCGTGCAGGCGCAGGCAATCGCCGGCACTGTGCCTGCGCGGTATTTCGGATTCAGGCGAGAGGAGGATCGGGGGTGTTTGCCGCAGAGCGCGGCGCTGGGGGGGGGGAGCACTTAGCCTCGCCTTTAGGCGATCTTGGAGGAGTTCTTAGTTTTCAAATTTAGGCGGGCACGGCACTTCAGAGGGGCGTTCCTGGGCACCGTGGACAAAGAATAACGCCCCTCTGGGCTCCTTACAGCTTCATTTGAATATCATAAAAAGCGTTTTTTGGAAGAAATGACAAGACACAGAATAAGAAGAACAAGACATATGGAAATAAGGTACTTTATTACACATGGATTCATTCAAAAAATTTGGGGATAATATGCTAGTGACAGATTCCCTTTAAGAGATACCGGTACATAAATGGTTACCATTTGTAATGCACAGTTGTAGTTTATTGAGGACTACTTTTGGGAGAACTGTATAAACCATAGTAATGAGCTGGCATTATCCCAGCAGGAGAGGCCGTATTTTGAGTACATGCTGCCCTAGGCACTTTAGTGTTGACTCCTTCATTGATGTCCATACAATTAAAGCCTCATGCACACGTCACTGTGCGCTTCCTGCTGCCGCCGCAGTACAGTAATGCACTGGTATGATCTATACCAGTGCGTTAATGTACTGCGGCAGCAGGAAGCGCACAGCGTCATAGCAACCAATGACGCCGTGCGCTCTTGCACTCAGAAGAAATCCAGGCCGGTATCACACGGTCTGTGTTCCACGGACGTGTGCATGAGGCTTTAGACCGTTGACAGCTAAAGCTTCCAAAAGCTTAGTGTTGCAATGAAGCCCATTGGAGTTAAATGTACCTAAATTATTAAAAGAAGTACACTTCTTAATAAAATATATGCCACACTGAAAAGAGTAAATACACGTCCCATGGGTTAAATTTTTTTAATCTTTATTCAAAATAATCACAACTCAAACCTAATCTTTATATAATTGCAAATAATAACTAATGAGCATATAGTAAATATGTCCAATTTATAACACCACCTATTCTTTGTATGTTTACTGTTCTAAAGGTAATGAGTCTATGGGACAATGCTAGTACCGGGAACAGGGTGCCGTGGACTGAATATGCACCGAGCCAGAAGGGGGAACCACCCTCTAAATATCGGTTACTATTTTGGATATTTGTATTGAACCATATTATCCTTGAAGCTGCTTAGGGAAGGTGGTGCTTTGACTCTGCACTGAGCGATATTTAGAGGGTGGTTCCCCCTTCTGGCTCGGTGCATATTCAGTCCACGGCACCCTGTTCCCGGTACTAGCATTGTCCCATAGACTCATTACCTTTAGAACAGTAAACATACAAAGAATAGGTGGTGTTATAAATTGGACATATTCACTATATGCTCATTAGTTATTATTTTTCAATTATATTAAGACTATGTTTGAGTTGTGATTATTTTGAATAAAGATTACAAATTTTTAACCCATGGGACGTGTATTTACTCTTTTCAGTGTGGCATATGTTTAATTGAGTATCCCAGTTACAGTAATTGTTACATTATTTGACCTATTGGTGATTAATTCTTAATAAATTAGGCCCCTTTTTCGGCAGTCAATACAACTGTGTCATTTCACACAATGGCTCCTGCCTTCTCCTTGGCAGTGCTGGTGTCTATCACCGAGTGTGACTGAGCTGATTAATTGATCAGCAATTCCCACTCACTGCTGCTCCATCAATCAGCTTAAAGGGGCTTTCCGGTTTTCTATATTGATGACCCTCATTAGAAAGCGTGTCCCCAATAGCTGTAATGATCCCCAAAATAGTCCCATTAGTAGCAGTGTCCTCCATATTGTGCCTAGTAATAACAATGTTCCCATAGTACCCCCAGTAGTAATAATGCCCCACATAGTCCCCGGTAAAAATAAGGTCCCCTATATTGCCCCCAGTAGTAATAAAATAAGGTCCCTCTATAAGGAACCCTTTTAAACCCCCCAATAGAAATAGGCCAATCTATAAGGCACTTCTATAGAGCCCCCAGTAGTAATAAGAACCCCTATAATGCGCCCTGTAGTACCCTGGGGGCCCACTATACGGTTACATTTGAATATAATAAATAATTTAAGTTTTTTATATGAACATATGCTGGTTGAGGTGCTGTACATTGAACATATGTATGTAGTGCAGTAAATATAATGTGTTTTGTGCCACTTGTGCAGGGGGTGGGAGACTAGGGGTCCGCCTTGCATAGGGGCCCACCGGGGGATTCCTGTGAATATGTGATACTACCTGCTTACAGCGCTAGTGGACACCAGTTAGTACCTTAATGTGCAGTTAATTGCATAATGTCTCATATCTATGCAGTTGCATACCTCCAACAGAGGCAGAAAAGGCAGTTGCTATGGTGCCTGTGAGGCACCAGAACCATGCATGACATCAGCATGTGTATGCTGGGCCTCGTGGAATGATGTCAAGACGTTAGTTATATCATCACATCATCGTGCAAGACCCGACGCAGAAGGATATGGAGATGTCATCACAACCTCCTGGGCAGGGACATGGAAAGAGAAGCACAGGTGGGCTTTTTTTTAATTTTTTTTACGTATGCTGGCTGTACTCAGGGAGGGAGCATTATATTTGCTAAGAGTAGGTCACTCTACAGAGGGGGCCATTTTACAGTTGGGGGCCATTCTATAGATGGGGTCACTCTACAGAGGGGGGCCATTCTATATAGCACAGAAGAGCCATTCTAGATACTACGGAGGGGGCCATTATATAAACACTATCAATTCAGAGGGGGTATTAAGTACTATCAATGTTTGTTGTTGTTTGTTCATCGTTTTCGATGAGGACCTTGACATCTGATAGATAGATATTCGGCCATTAGCGATGTATCCTTAGATGGCTAATAAGGCCTAAGTTAGCATTAAATGTTTTGTTACATACAGAACAGACATATATGGATGTTTTTGTTTCAGCATTTGCATTTGCAGCTTTATGTTTACGAAGTCTACGCTTCTCCTGTGCTAGGATTGTCCTACTGGATTCGTATGTCTGGCAACCCTGATGGATCAGGGAATTCCATGTATAACGATCATGCGCCAGAGATTCCCACAAAGTGATGTTGATATCCAGGGACTTGAGAAAGGCTTTTAGTGTAACTTTGTATTGCTTCTTTTGCCCCCCATGCGATTGCTTACTTTTGGACAGCTCACCATAGAAGATCTGTCAAGGGATGCGATGGTCTGGCATCCTTACCACGTGGCCTGCCCAGCGCATCTGGGCTTTCATCAATAAGGTGTAAACTGATGGTAGGCCTGCTCTGGAGAGGACTTCTGTATCTGGCAACTTATCCTGCCACTGGATCCTCATGATTCTACGGAGGCAAGTCATGTGAAAGTGCTTCAGCTGTCTAGCATGTCTTCTGTATACTGTCCAGGTCTCACTAGTAGGGATGAGCGAACCCGAACTGTATAGTTCGGGTTCATACCGAATTTTGGGGTGTCCGTGACACGGACCCGAACCCGAACATTTTCGTAAAAGTCCGGGTTCGAGTTCGGTGTTCGGCGCATTCTTGGTGCTTTTTGAAAGGCTGCAAAGCAGCCAATCAACAAGCATCATACTACTTGGCCCAAGAGGCAATCACAGCCTATTGGCATGGCTGTGATTGGCCAGTGCACCATTTGACCCAGCCTCTATTTAAGCTGGAGTCACGTAGCGCCGCACGTCACTCTGCTATGATCAGTATCCGGAGAGGTTGCAGCTGCGATGTTAGGGCGAGATTAGGCAGATTAACTCCTCCAAAAGACTTCATTCTGTGATCGATCTGCAGCTGTGGATCATTGAAGTGCTATTATTGACTTGCTCACTTTTTTGAGGCTGCCCAGAGCGTTTTTAGATCACTTTTTTCCTGGGGTGATCGGCGGCCATTTTGTGACTTGTGGTGCGCCAGCACGAGCTATCACCAAGTGTATTTAACCATCGATAGTGCGGTTATTTTGTGCTATATCCTACATCAGCTGCAGGCTGAGCCTGTGTCACCGAAGTGCATTTAACCATCAACAGTCTGGTTATTTTTTGGCCATATACTACATCAGCTGCAGGCTGAGCCTGTTTCACCCAAGTGCATTTAACCATCAACAGTCTGATTATTTTTTGGCCATATACTACATCAGCTGCAGGCTGAGCCTGTGTCACCGAAGTGCATTTAACCATCAACAGTCTGGTTATTTTTTGGCCATATATTACATCAGGGGCAAGTTGAGCCTGTCACCCAGCGCCTAAAAAATAGACCTGACATTTCTATTCAACCAAATCTGCACAGTTTTAGCTGGTCAAGTTATTTGTAGTGACCGTCAAAGCAGACTTTTTGTTCTGGGTTGAAAAAGCATTCCCAAATTTGCCATCCTGAAAATAACTAGTTTGTGGTATTTCAGGCCTACTTGAAATCTATCCCAAAAAGAAAATCTTACATTGAAGTTATTGATAGTATCATTCAGAAAAACCTAAGACACACGCTAGCGTGCTGATAGAAGTGTCATTCTGTGATTAAACCTATAACTGTCACACAGCGCAAAAAAAAACAGGTCTCACATCTCTATTCAACCAAATCTGCACAGTTTTAGCTGGTCAAGTTATTTGTAGTGACCGTCAAAGCAGACTTTTTGTTCTGGGTTGAAAAAGCATTCCCAAATTTGCCATTCTGAAAATAACTAGTTTGTGGTATTTCAGGCCTACTTGAAATCTATCCCAAAAAGAAAATCTTACATTGAAGTTATTGATAGTATCATTCAGAAAAACCTAAGACACACGCTAGCGTGCTGATAGAAGTGTCATTCTGTGATTAAACCTATAACTGTCACACAGCGCAAAAAAAAAACAGGTCTCACATCTCTATTCAACCAAATCTGCACAGTTTTAGCTGGTCAAGTTATTTGTAGTGACCGTCAAAGCAGACTTTTTGTTCTGGGTTGAAAAAGCATTCCCAAATTTGCCATTCTGAAAATAACTAGTTTGTGGTATTTCAGGCCTACTTGAAATCTATCCCAAAAAGAAAATCTTACATTGAAGTTATTGATAGTATCATTCAGAAAAACCTAAGACACACGCTAGCGTGCTGATAGAAGTGTCATTCTGTGATTAAACCTATAACTGTCACACAGCGCAAAAAAAAACAGGTCTCACATCTCTATTCAACCAAATCTACACAGTATTAGCTGGTCAAGTTATTTGTACTGACCGTCAAAGCAGACTTTTTGTTCTGGGTTGAAAAAGCATTCCCAAATTTGCCATTCTGAAAATAACTAGTTTGTGGTATTTCAGGCCTACTTGAAATCTATCCCAAAAAGAAAATCTTACATTGAAGTTATTGATAGTATCATTCAGAAAAACCTAAGACACACGCTAGCGTGCTGATAGAAGTGTCATTCTGTGATTAAACCTATAACTGTCACACAGCGCAAAAAAAAACAGGTCTCACATCTTTATTCAACCAAATCTGCACAGTTTTAGCTGGTCAAGTTATTTGTAGTGACCGTCAAAGCAGACTTTTTGTTCTGGGTTGAAAAAGCATTCCCAAATTTGCCATTCTGAAAATAACTAGTTTGTGGTATTTCAGGCCTACTTGAAATCTATCCCAAAAAGAAAATCTTCCATTGAAGTTATTGATAGTATTATTCAGAAAAACCTAAGACACACGCTAGCGTGCTGATAGAAGTGTCATTCTGTGATTAAACCTATAACTGTCACACAGCGCAAAAAAAAACAGGTCTCACATCTCTATTCAACCAAATCTGCACAGTTTTAGCTGGTCAAGTTATTTGTAGTGACCGTCAAAGCAGACTTTTTGTTCTGGGTTGAAAAAGCATTCCCAAATTTGCCATTCTGAAAATAACTAGTTTGTGGTATTTCAGGCCTACTTGAAATCTATCCCAAAAAGAAAATCTTACATTGAAGTTATTGATAGTATCATTCAGAAAAACCTAAGACACACGCTAGCGTGCTAATAGAAGTGTCATTCTGTGATTAAACCTATAACTGTCACACAGCGCAAAAAGAAACAGGTCTCACATCTCTATTCAACCAAATCTGCACAGTTTTAGCTGGTCAAGTTATTTGTAGTGACCGTCAAAGCAGACTTTTTGTTCTGGGTTGAAAAAGCATTCCCAAATTTGCCATTCTGAAAATAACTAGTTTGTGGTATTTCAGGCCTACTTGAAATCTATCCCAAAAAGAAAATCTTACATTGAAGTTATTGATAGTATCATTCAGAAAAACCTAAGACACACGCTAGCGTGCTGATAGAAGTGTCATTCTGTGATTAAACCTATAACTGTCACACAGCGCAAAAAAAAACAGGTCTCACATCTCTATTCAACCAAATCTGCACAGTTTTAGCTGGTCAAGTTATTTGTAGTGACCATCAAAGCAGACTTTTTGTTCTGGGTTGAAATAGCATTCCCAAATTTGCCATTCTGAAAATAACTAGTTTGTGGTATTTCAGGCCTACTTGAAATCTATCCCAAAAAGAAAATCTTACATTGAAGTTATTGATAGTATCATTCAGAAAAACCTAAGACACACGCTAGCATGCTGATAGAAGTGTCATTCTGTGATTAAACCTATAACTGTCACACAGCGCAAAAAAAAACAGGTCTCACATCTCTATTCAACCAAATCTGCACAGTTTTAGCTGGTCAAGTTATTTGTAGTGACCGTCAAAGCAGACTTTTTGTTCTGGGTTGAAAAAGCATTCCCAAATTTGCCATTCTGAAAATAACTAGTTTGTGGTATTTCAGGCCTACTTAAAATCTATCCCAAAAAAAAAATCTTACATTGAAGTTATTGATAGTATCATTCAGAAAAACCTAAGACACACGCTAGCGTGCTGATAGAAGTGTCATTCTGTGATTAAACCTATAACTGTCACACAGCGCAAAAAAAAACAGGTCTCACATCTCTATTTAACCAAATCTGCACAGTTTTAGCTGGTCAAGTTATTTGTAGTGACCGTCAAAGCAGACTTTTTGTTCTGGGTTGAAAAAGCATTCCCAAATTTGCCATTCTGAAAATAACTAGTTTGTGGTATTTCAGGCCTACTTGAAATCTATCCCAAAAAGAAAATCTTACATTGAAGTTATTGATAGTATCATTCAGAAAAACCTAAGACACACGCTAGCGTGCTGATAGAAGTATCATTCTGTGATTAAACCTATAACTGTCACACAGCGCAAAAAAAAACAGGTCTCACATCTCTATTCAACCAAATCTGCACAGTTTTAGCTGGTCAAGTTATTTGTAGTGACCGTCAAAGCAGACTTTTTGTTCTGGGTTGAAAAAGCATTCCCAAATTTGCCATTCTGAAAATAACTAGTTTGTGGTATTTCAGGCCTACTTGAAATCTATCCCAAAATGAAAATCTTACATTGAAGTTATTGATAGTATCATTCAGAAAAACCTAAGACACACGCTAGCGTGCTGATAGAAGTGTCATTCTGTGATTTAACCTATAACTGTCACACAGCGCAAAAAAAAACAGGTCTCACATCTCTATTCAACCAAATCTACACAGTATTAGCTGGTCAAGTTATTTGTAGTGACCGTCAAAGCAGACTTTTTGTTCTGGGTTGAAAAAGCATTCCCAAATTTGCCATTCTGAAAATAACTAGTTTGTGGTATTTCAGGCCTACTTGAAATCTATTCAAAAAATAAAATCTTACATTGAAGTTATTGATAGTATCATTCAGAAAAACCTAAGACACACGCTAGCGTGCTGATAGAAGTGTCATTCTGTGATTAAACCTATAACTGTCACACAGCGCAAAAAAAAACAGGTCTCACATCTCTATTCAACCAAATCTGCACAGTTTTAGCTGGTCAAGTTATTTGTAGTGACCGTCAAAGCAGACTTTTTGTTCTGGGTTGAAAAAGCATTCCCAAATTTGCCATTCTGAAAATAACTAGTTTGTGGTATTTCAGGCCTACTTGAAATCTATCCCAAAAAGAAAATCTTACATTGAAGTTATTGATAGTATCATTCAGAAAAACCTAAGACACATGCTAGCGTGCTGATAGAAGTGTCATTCTGTGATTAAACCTATAACTGTCACACAGCGCAAAAAAAAAACAGGTCTCACATCTCTATTCAACCAAATCTGCACAGTTTTAGCTGGTCAAGTTATTTGTAGTGACCGTCAAAGCAGACTTTTTGTTCTGGGTTGAAAAAGCATTCCCAAATTTGCCATTCTCAAAATTGTGGTGAACGGGAACAATGAGGAAAACATCTAATAAGGGACGCGGACGCGGACGTGGACATGGTCGTGGTGGTGTTAGTGGACCCTCTGGTTCTGGGAGAGGACGTGGCCGTTCTGCCACAGCCACACGTCCTAGTGAACCAACTACCTCAGGTCCCAGTAGCCAGCAGAATTTACAGCGATATTTGGTGGGGCCCAATGCCGTTCTAAGGATGGTAAGGCCTGAGCAGGTACAGGCATTAGTCAATTGGGTGGCCGACAGTGGATCCAGCACGTTCACATTATCTCCCACCCAGTCTTCTGCAGAAAGCGCACAGATGGTGCATGAAAACCAAGCCCATCGGTCTGTCACATCACCCCCATGCATATCAGGGAAACTGTCTGAGCCTCAAGTATTGCAGCAGTCTCTTATGCTGTTTGAAGACTCTGCTGCCAGGGTTTCCCAAGGGCATCCACCTAGCCCTTCCCCAGGGGTGGAAGAGATAGAATGCACTAACGCACAACCACTTATTTTTCCTGATGATGAGGACATGGGAATACCACCTCAGCACGTCTCTGATGATGACGAAACACAGGTGCCAACTGCTGCGTCTTTCTGCAGTATGCAGACTGAACAGGAGGTCAGGGATCAAGACTGGGTGGAAGACGATGCAGGGGACGATGAGGTCCTAGTCCCCACATGGAATGAAGGTCGTGCCACTGACTTTCACAGTTCGGAGGAAGAGGCAGTGGTGAGACCGAGCCAACAGCGTAGCAAAAGAGGGAGCAGTGGGAAAAATCAGAACACCCGCCGCCAAGAGACTCCGCCTGCTACTGACCGCCGCCATCTGGGACCGAGCACCCCAAAGGCAGCTTCAAGGAGTTCCCTGGCATGGCACTTCTTCAAACAATGTGCTGACGACAAGACCCGAGTGGTTTGCACGCTGTGCCATCAGAGCCTGAAGCGAGGCATTAACCTTCTGAACCTTAGCACAACCTGCATGACCAGGCACCTGCATGCAAAGCATGAACTGCAGTGGAGTAAACACCTTAAAAACAAGGAAGTTACTCAGACTCCCCCTGCTACATCTTCTGCTGCTGCCGCTGCCGCCGTCTCGGCCTCTTCCTCCGCCTCTGGAGTAACGTTGGCACCTGCCGCCCAGCAAACATGGGATGTACCACCAACACCACCACCTGCGTCACCAAGCATCTCAACCATGTCACACGGCAGCGTTCAGCTCTCCATCTCACAAACATTTGAGAGAAAGCGTAAATTCTCACCTAGCCACCCTCGATCCCTGGCCCTGAATGCCAGCATTTCTAAACTACTGGCCTATGAAATGCTGTCATTTAGGCTGGTGGACACACACAGCTTCAAACAGCTCATGTCACTTGCTGTCGCACAGTATGTTGTTCCCAGCCGCCACTACTTCTCTAAGAGAGCCGTGCCTTCCCTGCACAAACAAGTGTCCGATAAAATCAAGTGTGCACTGCGCAACGCCATCTGTGGCAAGGTCCACCTAACCACAGATACGTGGACCAGTAAGCACGGCCAGGGACGCTATATCTCCCTAACTGCACACTGGGTAAATGTAGTGGCGGCTGGGCCCCAGGCGGAGAGCTATTTGGCGCACGTCCTTCCGCCGCCAAGGATCGCAGGGCAACATTCTTTGCCTCCTGTCTCCTCCTCCTCCTACTCAGCTTCCTCCTCCTCTTCTTCCACCTGCTCATCCAGTCAGCCACACACCTTCACCACCAACTTCAGCACAGCACGGGGTAAACGTCAGCAGGCCATTCTGAAACTCATATGTTTGGGGGACAGGCCCCACACCGCACAGGAGTTGTGGCGGGGTATAGAACAACAGACCGACGAGTGGTTGCTGCCGGTGAGCCTCAAGCCCGGCCTGGTGGTGTGCGATAATGGGCGAAATCTCGTTGCAGCTCTGGGACTAGCCGGTTTGACGCACATCCCTTGCCTGGCGCATGTGCTGAATTTGGTGGTGCAGAAGTTCATTCGCAACTACCCCGACATGTCAGAGCTGCTGCATAAAGTGCGGGCCGTCTGTTCGCGCTTCCGGCGTTCACACCCTGCCGCTGCTCGCCTGTCTGCGCTACAGCAAAACTTCGGCCTTCCCGCTCACCGCCTCATATGCGACGTGCCCACCAGGTGGAACTCCACCTTGCATATGCTGGACAGACTGTGCGAGCAGCAGCAGGCCATAGTGGAGTTTCAGCTGCAGCACGCACGGGTCAGTCGCACTGCGGATCAGACCCACTTCACCACCAATGACTGGGCCTCCATGTGAGACCTGTGTGCCCTGTTGCGCTGTTTCGAGTACTCCACCAACATGGCCAGTGGCGATGACGCCGTTATCAGCGTTACAATACCACTTCTATGTCTCCTTGAGAAAACACTTAGGGCGATGATGGAAGAGGAGGTGGCCCAGGAGGAAGAGGAGGAAGAGGGGTCATTTTTAGCACTTTCAGGCCAGTCTCTTCAAAGTGACTCAGAGGGAGGTTTTTTGCAACACCAGAGGCCAGGTACAAATGTGGCCAGACAGGGCCCACTACTGGAGGACGAGGAGGACGAGGATGAGGAGGAGGTGGAGGAGGATGAGGATGAAGCATGTTCACAGCGGGGTGGCACCCAAAGCAGCTCGGGCCCATCACTGGTGCGTGGCTGGGGGGAAACACAGGACGATGACGATACGCCTCCCACAGAGGACAGCTTGTCCTTAACTCTGGGCAGCCTGGCACACATGAGCGACTACATGCTGCAGTGCCTGCGCAACGACAGCAGAGTTGCCCACATTTTAACGTGTGCAGACTACTGGGTTGCCACCCTGCTGGATCCCCGGTACAAAGACAATGTGCCCACCTTACTTCCTACACTGGAGCGTGATAGGAAGATGCGCGAGTACAAGCGCACGTTGGTAGACGCGCTACTGAGAGCATTCCCAAATGTCACAGGGGAACCAGTGGAAGCCCAAGGCGAAGGCAGAGGAGGAGCAAGAGGTCGCCAACGCAGCTGTGTCACGGCCAGCTCCTCTGAGGGCAGGGTTAGCATGGCAGAGATGTGGAAAAGTTTTGTCACCACGCCACAGCTAACTGCACCACCTTCTGATACGGAACGTGTTAGCAGGAGGCAACATTTCACTAACATGGTGGAACAGTACCTGTGCACACCCCTCCACGTACTGACTGATGGTTCGGCCCCATTCAACTTCTGGGTCTCCAAATTGTCCACGTGGCCAGAGCTAGCCTTTTATGCCTTGGAGGTGTTGGCCTGCCCGTCGGCCAGCGTTTTGTCTAAACGTGTATTCAGCACGGCAGGGGGCGTCATTACAGACAAACGCAGCCGCCTGTCTACAGCCAATGTGGACAAGCTGACGTTCATAAAAATGAACCAGGCATGGATCCCACAGGACCTGTCCATCCCTTGTGCAGATTAGATATTAACTACCTCCCCTTAACAATATATTATTCTACTCCAGGGCACTTCCTCATTCAATACTATTTTTAATTTCATTTTACCATTATATTGTGGGGCAACCCAAAGTTGAATGAACCTCTCCTCTGTCTGGGTGCCGGGGCCTAAATGTGTGACAGTGGCCTGTTCCAGTGGTCGGTGACGTGAAGCCTGATTCTCTGCTATGACATTAAGACAGATTCTGTGCTGACATAAGGCCAGATTCTCTGTTACGGGACCTCTCTCCTCTGCCTGGGTGCCTGGGCCTAAATGTGTGACAGTGGCCTGTTCCAGTGGTGGGTGACGTGATGCCTGATTCTCTGCTATGACATGAAGACAGATTCTGTGCTGACATAAGGCCAGATTCTCTGTTACAGGACCTCTCTCCTCTGTCTGGGTGCCGGGGCCTAAATGTGTGACAGTGGCCTGTTCCAGTGGTGGGTGACGTGAAGCTTGATTCTCTGCTATGACATGAAGACAGATTCTGCGCTGACATAAGGCCAGATTCTCTGTTACGGGACCGCTCTCCTCTGTCTGGGTGCCGGGGCCTAAATGTGTGACAGTGGCCTGTTCCAGTGGTGGGTGACGTGAAGCCTGATTCTCTGCTATGACATGAATACAGATTCTGCGCTGACATAAGGCCAGATTCTCTGTTACAGGACCTCTCTCCTCTGTCTGGGTGCCGGGGCCTAAATGTGTGACAGTGGCCTGTTCCAGTGGTGGGTGACGTGAAGCTTGATTCTCTGCTATGACATGAAGACAGATTCTGTGCTGACATAAGGCCAGATTCTCTGTTACAGGACCTCTCTCCTCTGTCTGGGTGCCGGGGCCTAAATGTGTGACAGTGGCCTGTTCCAGTGGTGGGTGACGTGAAGCTTGATTCTCTGCTATGACATGAAGACAGATTCTGCGCTGACATAAGGCCAGATTCTCTGTTACGGGACCTCTCTCCTCTGCCTGGGTGCCTGGGCCTAAATGTGTGACAGTGGCCTGTTCCAGTGGTGGCTGACGTGAAGCCTGATTCTCTGCTATGACATGAAGACAGATTCTGCGCTGACATAAGGCCAGATTCTCTGTTACGGGACCGCTCTCCTCTGTCTGGGTGCCGGGGCCTAAATGTGTGACAGTGGCCTGTTCCAGTGGTGGGTGACGTGATGCCTGATTCTCTGCTATGACATGAAGACAGATTCTGCGCTGACATAAGGCCAGATTCTCTGTTACGGGACCTCTCTCCTCTGCCTGGGTGCCTGGGCCTAAATGTGTGACAGTGGCCTGTTCCAGTGGTGGGTGACGTGAAGCCTGATTCTCTGCTATGACATTAAGACAGATTCTGTGCTGACATAAGGCCAGATTCTCTGTTACGGGACCTCTCTCCTCTGCCTGGGTGCCTGGGCCTAAATGTGTGACAGTGGCCTGTTCCAGTGGTGGGTGACGTGATGCCTGATTCTCTGCTATGACATGAAGACAGATTCTGTGCTGACATAAGGCCAGATTCTCTGTTACAGGACCTCTCTCCTCTGTCTGGGTGCCGGGGCCTAAATGTGTGACAGTGGCCTATTCCAGTGGTGGGTGACGTGAAGCTTGATTCTCTGCTATGACATGAAGACAGATTCTGCGCTGACATAAGGCCAGATTCTCTGTTACGGGACCGCTCTCCTCTGTCTGGGTGCCGGGGCCTAAATGTGTGACAGTGGCCTGTTCCAGTGGTGGGTGACGTGAAGCCTGATTCTCTGCTATGACATGAAGACTGATTCTGCGCTGACATGAAGCCAGATTCTCTGCTATGGCATGAAGAGACTGATTCTCTGCTGACATGAAGCCAGATTCTTTGCTATGGCATGAAGAGACTGATTCTCTGCTGACGTGAAGCCAGATTCTCTGCTATGGGACCTCTGTCCAATTGATATTGGTTCATTTTTATTTTTTTAATTTTAATTTTAATTCATTTCCCTATCCACATTTGTTTGCAGGGGATTTACCTACATGTT
This sequence comes from Bufo bufo, assembly GCF_905171765.1. Classification (NCBI taxonomy): domain Eukaryota; kingdom Metazoa; phylum Chordata; class Amphibia; order Anura; family Bufonidae; genus Bufo; species Bufo bufo. The sequence continues at coordinate 378,873,214 of NC_053390.1, forward strand.
GCTGCCTTTTGCAGCCCTCTAGCTCTTTCCTGGGCTGTTTTACAGCCTTTTTAGTGCCCAAAAGTTCGGGTCCCCATTGACTTCAATGGGGTTCGGGTTCGGGACGAAGTTCGGGTCGGGTTCGGATCCCGAACCCGAACATTTCCGGGAAGTTCGGCCGAACTTCTCGAACCCGAACATCCAGGTGTTCGCTCAACTCTACTCACTAGCATACATCAGGGTGGTTAACACTACAGCCTGGTAGACTTTAAGCTTTGTAGCAAGGCTTATTGCACGGCGGTCCCATGGAATGGTCCGCAGTCTGCCAAATGCAGAACTTGCCTTTGCAATTCTGCAGTTGACCTCTATGTCAATCGTAACTGCACGGGAGAGGGTACTGCCATAATACGTACAGTATATTGGTCCACTGCATGCAGCTTCTGTCCTTTCACTGTGATGAAACCTATAAGACGACCTATTATGGTCACATAAGAAATATACAAAACCTACAAATAAATTATGTATACCCAGGTCATTGAACTACAAACAACCATATTATTAACCAGAAAAATCTTTATTAATACATTCCTATAAAAAACATACAATGGAGTCCACACAACTCAGCGGGATAAAAAGTGCATAAAAGAGGGCTATTGGGATGGGGGCTAGTACATGGGAGAAGGAAATAATAGTAAACATCCTTTCCAACTAGTTACCGTACATCCAAAGTAATCCATTAAAGTGCTAGTTCACTATGAAAAAAAAGGAAAATTGGGTCTCCACTACAGGCTGCACATATAGTGAGATTCAGCCTAATATTGTAAAGTGCCAAACATGTCACAAGGACTGCTCACCTATTAACGTAATTTTCAACACAGCCAAATCTCCCATCCCAGTATCCCTCACTTACCCAATGCGTTTCGCTGAATGACGAAGCCTCTGCACTATTGTTCAGCACTTTACAATTTTAGGCTGGATCTCACTATATGTGCAGCTTGTAGTGGAGACCCAATTTTCCTTTCCCTTTTCATATTGAACTAGCACTTTAATAGATTACTTTGGATGTAACTAGTTGGAAAGGATGTTTACTATTATTTCCTTCTCCCATGTATATGATTGATTACTAGCCCCATCACAATATTCCCTCTTTTATGTACTTTTTATCCCGCTTTCACTGTGATGGTAGGTTCTTGATATTGGGCCTTCGGAGCTGGCTGGTACATCACTTTGGTTTTCTTTGCGTTAATGATGAGGCCAAAGTTGTCACATGCTGCTGAGAATTTGTCCATACTGGCTTGCATTTCCTGCTCTGATTCCGCATTAAGGGCACAATTGTCAGCAAAAAGAAACTCACGAAGCACAGTCTTTTTTTACCTTGGTGACAGCCTGGAAAGGGGGCCATTATATATACACTATCAATTCAGAGGGGGTATTACGTACTATCAATTCTGGGTCATTATACATATGGGCATTACTGGCCATTATTATACAGGTGGCATTATACATATGGGCACTACAGGGAGGTGAATTGTATGTAGTGGCTCTACAGGGAGCATTATAATACAAGGGGGCTTTATAAATATTGAGGCAACTACAGAGGGAATTAGAGATAGGGTTGCCTTATAGAGGGGCCTTGTTACTGCTGGAGGTACTATAAGGGCTTTATTTACTAGGAGCCCTATTGGATATTATTAATATTGGGGTTACTTTGGGGGCATTATTAATAGGCACAATATGGAGGGCATTACTACTAATGGAGTTGCTATTAGGGGTACTGTAGGGGACTCATTTACTATTGGGGGAAGTCTGGGAGCACTAATACTATGGGGGGACTATCTGTATGGGAGGACGCACCCGAGGTTTAAGAGGAGGAAAATAAGAAAAAAATATTTTTCATCAGACCTCCTATCAGATCCTCAGATCAGACCCCCATAAAAATCAGGACATCAGATCAGACCCCCATAAATATCAGGACATCAGATCAGGCCCCCATATCAGGACATCACATCTGACCCCCTTATCAGGACATCACATCAGCCCTTCATGTCAGATCTTATATGAGCCCATAGTGAGACCACCCTCAGAACTCAGATCAGCCCACATAGTGAGACCCCCATCAGACCTTATATCAGCCCATAGTGAGACCCCAATCAGACCTCAGATCAGCCCACAAAGTGAGACCACCATCAGACCTCAGATCAGCCCACATAGTGAGACCCCCATCAGACCTTATATCAGACCACATAGTGAGACCCCCATCAGACCTTATATCAGACCACATAGTGAGACCCCCATCAGACCTTATATCAGACCATAGTGAGACCCCATCAGACCTTATATCAGACCATAGTGAGACCCCCATCAGACCTCAGATCAGATTCAAATAAAAACCATCTCTGACTTCCGGTTCCGGCGCCGCCATGTGAAGTCGCTTGGACAGTGAGCTCCCCATGAACCTGCCACAAACCGAGACAAATTGCCCATACACCCTCAATATCGGTGTGATAGGAGAGAACACACGGTCCGCTCACGCTGTATGGATCGATATCTTATTAATATGGGCAAGAAACTAAAATCCAGAGTGCTGTCATCACCGCTACAAGGAGACGCAGTTCCCGCCAGTATGGCGCCGAACTCAGAGAAGGCGGACAATGACGAGGCCCAGGCTCTGCCGCAGCAGCCCGATGAGGGAAACGAGGTACGGAGTCTCATGCCGGACTCTTTAATCAGGCACATTGATTATAAAGAGCTTGCATTCGAAGTGGCTGCTCACTTAGCTCCTGACCTAAGAGAGACTCTGGCCTCATCCGTCACTCGTGTGATGCAACAATTGCAGGAAGCTGTCCAGGAGCATGACACCAGGCTAAATGCCGCAGAATCCAGGATACAAGTGATTGAGGATACCACAGAATCTGTCCTTCACAAATTACAGAAAGTCCTTACAGAAAATAAGAGACTTTGTGAAAAGTTGGAAGACTTGGAAAATAGATCCAGGCGCAATAATTTGAGAGTGGTGGGGCTGAGGGAGGCAATCCCGGCAAGTAATCTGGTCGCTATCTGCGAAACTGAGCTACCTAAAGCCCTGGGAATCCAGTGACTTTGTAAAGTAGAGAGAGCACACCGAGTGGGCCCAAATAACCGGGGCGATGACCGCCAACTTTCCAGACCAAGACAGGTCATAATGCGCTACCTGGACTACTCCGACAAGGAGGCCATTCTTAGAGCATTTAAAGCGCACAAAAGCCCCATAGTGCTGAGAGGGGCGAAAATTCTGTTATTTGGAGATTACTCTGCTGAGGTGGCAAGGAGACGTAAGGCATTTTCTCCGATCTGCACACAACTGCACAATAAGAATGTAAGATTTGCTTTGATCTACCCTGCCTCGCTCCGGATCTTTCGCTCAGATGGTTCGTCTACATTATACCATTCGCCAAGTGAAGCGCTGGCAGCCACAGAAGGATACTCACCAACTATCCGAGGGGCACAGACTTCACCACGGCATCAAGAGTGGGGACCTCAGGGTTTCGCCGAGGACCCGTCGGGATCGGACTTCCAGGAGCGACCCCTGGTGGATCGAATCAGTCCAAGCCAGCACCGCGGAGCAAGATGATTCTGATTTTCCTCTTCTGGAGGCTTCACCGTGTGGACTTGAGAGAGTCTGAGACGATCTGTAACGCAGGAGCTGGTATGTTTTTGGGACGGTTCCTATAGGCCGGGGAGGCCGGGGGCGATTTCGCTCCCCTGGAGATGCTTGACCCGGGGGTCCCGGTCTTCCGGATCTGGGGGTTAGACCCTTTGGCATGCGGGTCCACTTGGGGCGGCTTCCCGGGCCGGAGAGATTGTGGGCGGTTTGCTCCTTCAGGGTCCTAAGGCGTAGCCATTGTCCCTGGGGTCATGGTTTCTCGGGTCCGGGAAGCGGATCAGTTGGATGAGGCAATGTATGTTTGTTTTTTTTAAAGTATTACATGTTTTGCTAAGTGGCATTTAGGATGATGTTTTAAAGGGCAGGGGAGTTGGGGAGTAGAGCGATCAAAACACCATTGTCGCTCACTTTCACATGGGGAAAAAAGTGAAGGTTCTGAGTAAACAAATGTGGCCTTTAGGGTTACTTTTAGGGCTTATCACCCTAAGGTTCTATGCTTATTTTTTATTTTTTTTTTTTGTTTAGAGGGGTTAGGGGAAGGGTATTGTTCATACTTACTGATAGGATGTCTGCCTACAATTACTCTCTAATCAGTTCTGACGCCCAGTGGAACCCTCCATGAGAGTAGTTTCCTGGAACGTAAAAGGATTGCGCTCACCTCAAAAGCGCAACAAGATACTTAGGCACTTGAAAAATCTCTGTGCGGATATAGCCCTCCTACAGGAGACTCATTTGATAGAGGAGGACTATTCTAGGATAAAAAAGATGTGGGTAGGTAGGGTGCTGGGTTCTCCAGCGGTTAACCGCAAAGCAGGAGTGATGATTTTATTTCACAAAAATTTGTCATGCACCATCATAGATCAGTCAAATGATGGCGAGGGTAGACAGTGCACAGCGAAAATCGCTCTGGGAAACGATGAGCTTCAGATATACAATGTATATGGTCCAAATGGGGACAGTAGACCTTTTTTGAATGACCTGGCCGGGACTATTGAAAGGGATACGTCAGTCAATAAATTGGTTGGGGGAGACCTCAATGCCATGGCCTCCTTAAGGGAAGATAGGAAACCAGTACGGAATTCTAGGGAGCCCCCTCCTGCTATTGAGGGGGCCCTGGCAAAGTTCATGGAGGACACGGCATTGATTGACTCCTGGCGAATGCTAAACCCTGATAGTAGGGAATACTCATTTTACTCAAATCCCCATGACTCATGGTCGAGAATCGACTATCTTCTGGTTTCTGGTAGCCTGACTAACAGGATCTCAGATACCAGAATTCACGATCTGATTATATCTGACCATGCCCCCATCTCTATAAATATAGCAGAGTTGCAGCCTAAGGGCTCTGACATTTTATGGCGCTTCCCGTCATTCCTGTATCAGGATGAGAGTTTCTCTGATCTCCTCAGGGGCTGGTATTGGGAATACAAGGGAGATAATAACGCATGTCAGGATTCTCTGTCTCTCTATTGGGATGCAGCGAAAGCGGTGTTGAGAGGACGCATAATGGCTTATACGTGGGGGTTAAAGAAAAAAGTAGCATCAGCACTGCGGAATTACAGTGAGATCTTACGCTCAGCCTATACTGAATACATGAATGCGCCTACTGAGCAATCTAGACTGCGTTGGAAGGAGGCCAGAATTAATTATGAGCTATGGTACGAGAGGAAGGCAAGGATGGATATGTCAAGTAGCACTGCTAAATTTTTCAGGGAAGGAAACAAGGCAGGTAGACTATTAGCATCATTAGTAAGGAACTCCAGAAAACAGAACCACATAACATCCATTGCTGATTCCAAGGGTGGGATATATACGAATCCTGAGAAAATAGTTTCTATCCTGAGAGATTTCTATGCACAGCTCTATGAGGACCCTGGCCCAGCCGACCCCATGTCTGAGTTCTTTTTGAAATGCACCGGTCTACCCTCGCCATCACAGGCTCAGTTGGATACTTTGAACTCGCCGTTCACTGAGCCAGAGGTGTTAGGGATTATAAAAAAATCGAAACTACATAAAGCGCCAGGCCCAGACGGGTATTCAATAGAATTTTATAAGATGCTAGGTGGGGAGATAGCAGAACCCCTCACGAGAGTCTTTAATAGTGTCCTTTCGGGATCTTCCTTATCATCCTCTGATAATGTAGCCTATGTTAAACTAATTCCGAAGCCGGGGAGAGACGCCACACTTCCTTCTTCGTACCGTCCCATCTCACTTATCAATGTCGACCTAAAGATAGCAGCTAAAATAATGTCTGATAGGCTGTCACTGTTAATGCCGGAATTAGTGTCTCCATCTCAGTCGGGCTTTATCAGGAACAGAGCTGCAGTTACTAATATACGCAAAGTCCTTACGGTTTTGGACGCAGTAAGGTGGGAATCGGATAGAACTATAATGCCTTCATTAGTGGCTTTTGATGCGGAAAAGGCATTGGATAACGTGAGATGGGATTGGTTGAATAGGGTATTAGACAGGATGCGGATTATAGGCCCCTTTAGGGTTTTCATATCAGCATTATATCGAGACCCCAAGGCTAGAATCTCGCTGCCAGGATTCTTGTCAGCACCCTTCCAGTTGGCAAGGGGAACGCATCAGGGATGCCCCTTATCGCCATTATTATTTAATTTAGCATTAGAGCCCTTGATTAGGATATTGGAGGAGGGGGATATTTTCCAGGGCATTAAGGTGGGGAATCAGGAGGTGAGGACGTCGCTTTTTGCTGATGATTTGCTTGTCTTCTTGGCTGATCCTGTGACGGACCTGGAGAAGGTGATACAGCTCTTGTCCTCTTTTGGACCAGTCTCAGGGTTCAAGATAAATGTAGACAAGTGCATGTTACTCACATTGCGTACATCTAGGTCTAAACTTGTATTGCCGGATTCATGTAGCCAGATTGTAATAGCTGAGAGATACATCAAATATCTAGGAATCAAAATAGGGAGAACCCCTGAGTCTCGTTATGCCCTGAATTATGTCCCACTGTTCAAAACAATTAGAAATGACCTGGAGAGATGGAGAAACCTACCCTTGTCTCTGACGGGCAGAGGTAACCTCATCAAAATGATATGCTTCCCAAGGCTACTATACCCCATGCAAACAATGCCGCTGCTTTTAAAGCATTCGGATGTTAGGAGTATCCAGTCCATGTTCTCAACTTTCTTGTGGTCAGGGAAAAAAATCTACAGTGTCATTATCTAAGTAAATGCTGCCTAGACACCAAGGAGGCATAAATATCCCAAATATGAGAATTTATAATCTAGCATGTCTATTTAGGCATTGTCTGGACTGGATACACAAAACACACTACTGTTCAGATCCTATATTGGAGCAACAACTCTCTGCAAATTGGCCATTGGTGAACTTGTTGCATACCAAGAGGCGATCGCTCCCACCCCATCTGAAACACTCAATAATTTTAAGAGACACTATGGTCGCATGGAAAGAAGTGCGCAAATTAGCCAAAAGACCTTTTCTAGCGTCCAGAAACTTGGAACTCTGGAATCATCCGGAATTCCCTTTAGGGTCTCAAAACAAAATGTTTGGGGTCTGGAGGGCCAAAGGAATCCATACATTTCTAGATATGCTACATATTACCGGGAAGAGATACCTGACATTTCCGGAATTGTGCGAGAAGTTTGGTCTAGAAAATTCCCAGTTCTTAGCTTACCAACAGGCTATCTATTTTTGTAAACAGAGGCTAATAGACGTCTCCAGCGAATGCACGAGCCAATACTTGGCATTTTCACTGGGACATGGGGCCACGAGATACTCTATTTCCCAATTATATCATGTCATGAGAGAATCAATTGATAAAAAAGTGGAAGCCAGACTCTTCAAGAAATAGGGAAGGAAGTTACAGGTCCCGTTATCGGTGGAGGAGGTTCTGATGGGGTGGGAGAGAGTATGCAAAGTGGTACCCTGCGAAAAGTGGAGGGAGTCACATTTCCGTCTCATACACTCAGCAATATATGCATTTAATGTTGCGGGGCGTTCACCTAAAATTGGGTATTTGACGGCTTGTCCGAAATGTGGGACGGAGAGAGCAGATTTACAACACTGTGTGTGGGAGTGTGAATTCGTCCAAACATTTTGGAAGGCAGTGGTGATCTGAATTAGGGAGACTTGGGGGGTAGCGCTGGTACACAGCCCTACTGTTTTGCTTTTTCCTGTTTTTGATGTTACATCTAAACCTCGAATGATAATTGATGTGGCCCTATTGGTATCTCTCCGTGGTCTTCTAAATAACTGGTTGAAGCCCAACACACCTCAAGTTAAAGAGCTGATTTCTCAGATGTCTCAGTTTATGTACATAGATAAATTGGACACGGAACACCAAAAAGAGAAGAAGACCAAAAATTTATTTCACAAATGGCAAACATTTATTGAAAAACATATTCCGCGGGGAGATATTAATGAGCTGATGACTTCTTTCAGATATACAGAATGGTACTCGAATGCAGTGCTAACTGGGAGATTGGCGTCTTTGAGAGTAGATAATTGAGGGTTATAACCTTAAAATAAAGGAATGCTTGAATTTGTGATGTGGGAGGGGATTGTAGGAATAGAAATCCTGGAGAGTGGGGGGGGGATAGGGAGGGAGGGGGGAGCTGTGTCATTTGATATTGTTTTATTCATTTGTTTTCTGATATACTCATAAAAACAAAAAGTGATGTATCATATGCATATGTTTGTAACATGCTGAGATAATGACATGTAAAGATGATGCATTTGGAATAAAAATATGTTTAAAAAAAAAACAAAAAAAACATCTCTTACCTGTCCTGCGCAGCTGCTCCTCTCCACCTCCAGCAGCAGTAGCGCTCCCCTGTCTTTCTGGCCTGCGCTGCTGTCACCTGGGGAGTACTACAAGCACTTGCAGAGCTTCACTCCCTACTCCCGTCACATAAAGCATACTAATGAGCGCTTCCATAATGGAATCACTTACTAGTATTCGCTTTATAAGATGCACAGCCATTCCCCCCCCCCACACTTTTGGGGGGGGGGGAGTGCGTCTTATAAAGCGAAAAATACGGTATATATATATATTCCCCCAGTCCTTGTGTTGGTGTTTGTGTGTGTGTGTATATACAGTACAGACTAAAAGTTTGGACACACCTTCTCATTCAAAGAGTTTTCTTTATTTTCATGACTATGAAGGCATTAAAACTATGAATTAACACATGTGGAATTATATACATAACAAACAAGTGTGAAACAACTGAAAATATGTCATATTCTAGGTTCTTCAAAGTAGCCACCTTTTGCTTTGATTACTGCTTTGCACACTCTTGGCATTCTCTTGATGAGCTTCAAGAGGTAGTCCCCTGAAATGGTCTTCCAACAGTCTTGAAGGAGTTCCCAGAGATGCTTAGCACTTGTTGGCCCTTTTGCCTTCACTCTGCGGTCCAGCTCACCCCAAACCATCTCGATTGGGTTCAGGTCCGGTGACTGTGGAGGCCAGGTCATCTGGCGCAGCACCCCATCACTCTCCTTCATGGTCAAATAGCCCTTACTTTCAAAGTTTTCCCAATTTTTCGGCTGACTGACTGACCTTCATTTCTTAAAGTAATGATGGCCACTCGTTTTTCTTTACTTAGCTGCTTTTTTCTTGCCATAATACAAATTCTAACAGTCTATTCAGTAGGACTATCAGCTGTGTATCCACCTGACTTCTCCTCAATGCCACTGATGGTCCCAACCCCATTTATAAGGCAAGAAATCCCACTTATTAAACCTGACAGGGCACACCTGTGAAGTGAAAACCATTTCAGGGGACTACCTCTTGAAGCTCATCAAGAGAATGCCAAGAGTGTGCAAAGCAGTAATCAAAGCAAAAGGTGGCTACTTTGAAGAACCTAGAATATGACATATTTTCAGATGTTTCACACTTGTTTGTTATGTATATAATTCCACATGTGTTAATTCATAGTTTTGATGCCTTCAGTGTGAATCTACAATTTTCATAGTCATGAAAATAAAGAAAACTCTTTGAATGAGAAGGTGTGTCCAAACTTTTGGTCTGTACTGTATATATATATATATATATATATATATATTAAAGAAAAAAGGCAGCACTCCAAATTTGTGATGAAAAAAAGGTGGACGGTTTATTCACCCATCAGACAGCAACGTTTCAGCTCTCTCAATGGAGCCTTTGTCCAGCTGAATAACATGTGCAAAATAGCATACATATATAGTGCAAGCAATATCATGATTGCAAATTGGTAATTAAACATTAAAGTGCAAGTGCATCAAGAAAAGAATATAACAGTGTTAAAAAATGCAGTTCATCTGTCACCATGATTGAATCTCATATATTGTGAACATGATCATATAAAATACATATCGTCATTAGTACAGTGCAAAATCCATAAACATACATGATTGGCAATCAAACATAGTGAAGTGTACACAGTGAATAACAATCAAGAATCAATATAAACATTAAAAGCTTTGAATGGATCGCGTTTGAACCATGGAGACCTGGTGGAATCTGCTGGCGTCCGGAAGAGCAGTCGGCGCGTGCGCCGCTCCTATGTGTTCATGCGAGACATGTTAAAATGACAGAGAATAGGGAACCACTACAAAGATGGCCGCTAACAAACTTCGCATCAGAGCGCATGCTCATGCCCATACAGGCCGGCCGGCGCCCAGCGACTAGCGCAATTATAACAGACACTGTACAGTGTCAAAAGCCCCACAGTATGAAGCAGATGAGGCTAGTCCACAGCCGGGGAACCGGCGGGTGAGCGCCGGTCTCCAAATGTGATATCCATCACAGGGGGGCGGTACGGCCGTGAAAATCGCATACGCCCCTCTGTCCAGAAATGACAGCACATCCGCTCCGCGACACAACCCACCAAATGGGAATAGGGGTCCACATAATGTGAACCCGCTACCACCAAACAGCAGGAGGAGTCACGGATGAACCGCATCAGAGCATTACAAAGTATATGGTATGATAAATATTACAAAAGGACACGGCAGCCCGTCTGAGGTCAGTGTCACCCAAGTCCCTAGGGGCTGGAGTGGCACCAAATATGGACGAAGACTGTTGTGAGAAAATTAAAGTGGTATCCCAATATAATAAACTGTTTAGTAGCATTTAGGTGGATCGCCTGCATAGTTCCTCCAGTCTTCACCGAATGTGACCATTCATGACATACAGTCAAGGAGATTGTCCTACAGAAAAAAGAGAGAACACAATTTTAGCATATAGCACATGTTGTTTTCCATACAAAAAACGAAGGGAGAGAGCACATACACAACTGGTGACTAAACGACCCTAAATTCTACGTTAAGACCCTGTGGCTTTAAAGTACCTAATGTGTATATCCAATAGAGCTCTCTTCTTTTCAATAATTTAGTTCTATCACCACCTCGTCTCAAAAGTGGTATTTGCTCTAGAATTCTAAACCGTAAATCCCTTTCTGAATGTTTTGCCTCAGCAAAAATGGGGAGATCCATTTTTTTGTTTTCTGATAGAATATCGATGTTGGTTGAGTCGGGTTTTAACATCCCAGGTAGTTTTGCCTATGTTTAAAAGATGGCAGGGGCACATCAACAAATAAATAACATGAGACGAGTCACATGTTAGGTATTGTTTGATTTTAACCGTTTGGCCAGAAACCGTGTGAACAAAAGAGTCACCTCGTAACATCAAATTGCAATTTACACAATTGTAGCATGGAAAACACCCCTTGCGGGTGGATCTAAAGTATGTATCACAAGTTTCCCTAGCAGAGCCAATATTGGATTTTACCAATCTGTCATCCAGATTGCGACTTCTCCGGTATGAGCATAAGGGCAAAGATTTGAATTCCTCTACCTTCTCAAAGTTACTGGTTAATATTCTCCAATGTTTTTTTTAAATAGCTGCAATGCTATCACTATTGGTACTGAACTCAGACACAAAGGGGATACGGGGTTGGGAACGTGTCATGTCACCCAATCCTTCCCTAATGGCCTCTTTGGTGAGGGGCTTGATTCTACCTAGGTGTTCTTGGATAAGTTTCTTAGGATAGCCACATGTCCGGAATTTAGACCCCATTTCTTGCAATCTGTTTTCCACTAAGGTCTTGCACAATTTTCTTCACTCTAAGAAGTTGGCTAAAAGGGAGTGACCTAATCATGGGTTCTGGATGGTGGCTCTTAAAACGTAACAGAGTATTTTTGTCTGTGGGCTTCACATATAGGTCAGTAACTAGCCTGTCTTTACAAATGATGACCTGAGTGTCCAAAAACTGTATAGTTTCCTCAGAATGCGTCAATGTAAATTTGACACTAGGGTCAATCGTGTTCAAGAAGAGGTGGAAGGCCATGAGGTCCTCAGTGGTGCCGACCCAAATCAGGAAAATGTTGTCGATGTATCGCCACCACCCCAGCACACGGCTGAAGTGGTGGCTCACATAGACGACAGATTCCTCAATCATGGTGACAGATGAACTGCATTTTTTAACACTGTTATATTCTTGATGCACTTGCACTTTAATGTTTAATTACCAATTTGCAATCATGATATTGCTTGCACTATATATGTATGCTATTTTGCACATGTTATTCAGCTGGACAAAGGCTCCATTGAGAGAGCTGAAATGTTGCTGTCTGATGGGTGAATAAACCGTCCACCTTTTTTTCATCACAAATTTGGAGTGCTGCCTTTTTTCTTTACTCTATATACACTTGTGACCTTGGTCTCAGGCCCCCAAGAGGACTTTGCACCTGCATTTAATGTGTGCTGCTTTTTTTTCTTTCTTTTTCTACATATTTGGACCCGAAAAAGCTAAAAACCTGAAACATGGATCAGTCTGCCGGATGTGTACAGCCGGATGTGTTTTCCTATACAATTGAAGATGAGGAGAGAATACTGCACGGCTCGGTGAGAGATGTGACCTTTTTATCTACTTTTTCTGCCACTAATATAAAGAGGAAATTTGAAAATGAAACCAAACGTTTAATCAGTTTGGAATTACATCTTGCCACTCTGAGTGAATACCATCTTGCACACAGGATTCCTAGAGGGATACGTTCTCATCTGAGGCCGGATTTATTCGTCAACAATGCTGAATTCTGCACCAGATTTGTCCAGATCTCCAACAAGTATGCATTTGACATCATTTTGTTGAATGTAGAATTCCTACAGAAAGAAAAAGCATCAGTGCAAACCAATTTAGATGTTTTAACTGAAAAGCTCAAAAATGTGCTGTCTACTGAGGACTTTGAAGTCTATATGTTTAGGGGCGATCTACAGAGCAAGAAATGGCGCAAATGGATGCGAGACATGGAAGATTACGCTACAGGCTATGTGTATAATTGGCAGGGCGATCAAAGGAGAAATCGAAAGACAGGTGGGGAGAAATATGGATCCACCTCTCCATCCACTACCAAAAAGACACAGGGTCACATTACCCGAGACAACGTCACAGGTCTTCAGATGGACTCTAATCCTATGTTGTCAGCAACACCTTTTTTAGGGGGGAGCCCCGCATCGGCAGGACACGCCGAGGGGGGAGGCGATAACACAAACAGAGGAAAAGGGAAAAATATGCAGCCCCAATGGGGCAGGACACTGAGACGCAAGACATAGTGGTAAATATATCTTCTGCTGATCTGAATACTGCACAGTTGTCTGCTTTAAATAAAGGTCTGTCCTATTGTCCCGTGAACACAACCAAGTGGTTTGATCTAGAAATGGATCTCCAGAGATTTTTTCGTGCAATCAAATTGAAGGTGTGGTTCGCGGACCAAAAGGACAGACCTCCATCCGAATTAGTACATACCAGTGAGCTCAATTTGAAAAGTATGGGATTATATGTAAAGAGTGATTTTACTCCAGCTACCAACCATCCTGCTATTGAGGCTTTTGGTCTCGCAGTCAAACGCGATATTGAGAGTCTCAAACAGGCATCTTCTCAGCAATCTCTTAAATTTGCTAATATGACTTCAGTGGAGATGGCAGCACTTAGAGATCTGGCTTCGGACCGCAGCCTCACCATCAAGTCCGCGGACAAAGGTGGTGGGGTTGTGGTCATGGACACCAGATCCTACGTAGCTGAAATCAGACTGCAGCTTGCAGATACTAAAGTATATGAAAGGATTTACAATGATCCTAAGTTTGTGTTGCTCAGAGAGTTGAAAGAGCTGTTGATTGGAGCCAAGGATAAGAATATTATTGATGATAACATTTTTGCCTTTCTATACTGTGATAAACCTGTCACACCCATTCTATACACCTTGCCTAAGATACACAAGTCACTGACTTCCCCTCCGGGACGCCCCATTGTCTCGGGGAGGGATTCACTGTTTTGTAAGTCAGCCATTTTCCTAGACAGAATTTTGCGTCCCTTTGCCCTGTCAGCTAGATCTTATATTATAGACACTAATACATTCTTGACCAAGATTGATGGTTTATGCATCCCCACAGGGTCGATTCTGGCATCCTTTGATGTGGTAAGCTTATATACCTCTATAGAACATGCATTAGGCTTACGAGTGATTGAACAAACTTTACATCCTCAATGCTTCCTTCCCAACAATCGCCTGCAAAATTGGCCCATTGGCCTTAAGAGAAATGCAAACATACATAGTTGTTGTTGTGCCAGGCCTGTGGAGTGGTGTGGACCAGTGCCATGGGGGCATAGCTTATGGCCATACCATCAGTTTTCTGCATGGAATTTTGGAAGCCAAATCTAGGAGTGGATTAAAAAAAAAAGGAGACATCATATCTGTTCTGTATATTTTCTTGCAATTTAAAATCCACTTCTAATTTTGGCTTTGAAAACTAATTGCAGAAACCTAACCAAGTAGTTGTACCCTTAGGGTATGGCCACATGGAGCTGTCGTGATGTGGAGGAATCACAACATCTCATTTTCCAATAGAAATCCATGGGAAAATAGGTTTCTGAGATAGACCTGGCACCTGATTGACCACACATAAGAGATGTCCTGCTGCAGTTGAGTAGCCACGTGCAGAACATGTTTTACTACAGGAGTTATTATTTGAAGTTAATCAGATAGCTAAAGAAGTAGCAAAATTCACAGGTCAAAGAACACTCCTAGACAAAAAACGCACCTTAAATGCATGATTAAGCATGCAGTAACCAACTACATGCATTTCCTAACTGCATAATGAACGCATCACAACCACATTGTGTGACCATACCCTTAGCCTGGTAGCAGAGCTGATGATGGGTTGCTGGGTCACCTCCTCTGCAGGTGCAGTGTTATGAAAGCCATGGTCATCATGCAGTGCTACACCATATTACTGTAGGCACCTATTCAAAAGAGGTCATTGTGACTTGGTGAGTACACAAAAAACATTCATATTTATAACTTGTGTGTTGTGTTAATCACAAATATTCTAATTGGGAATTTTTATCGCGAATATCGGCAATTTGAGAATTTGCGAAGATGTAGAATATAGTGCTGTATATTTGTAATCGCGAATAGTAATCTATTTTTTTCATCAGTAACCTCCCTTCTTGCTTGTGGGCCAATGAGAAGGCTGCAATGCCTTTGTCAGAGCTTAGCAACATCCCTAGTAACCAATAGAAAAGTTGCCTACCCCTTGCCTCCCCAGCAGCCATTTTCTGCATTTTTTTTTTTTTTGCAGTTCTAAGAGAGAGAGCAGTGACATTGCTGTGCGCTGTGCTTTCATCTATTACTTATCCAATTACATTAGATAGTTAGTTAGCTCCTATATATAATACAGATAGTTAGTGGGAGATAGTCAGTGTAGGTTAGATAGTGATATAATGTAGCTGATTAGTGCAGAGTGTTAGGTAGTGTGATAGGAATTACTGTTTCTCTGCTGTCCATACATACATGCTACAGACATAGTGCTGTGATGTCACAACAATACTTTGTGCACCAATCACTAATATCTACTCAGAGCTGATAAAATGTGAAGTTGCATGTATGGCGCAAAAAATATGCGCATCATTAGTGCCAATTTGCGCAATTGTGAAAATAATGGCGAAAATAGTGAGATCACGAATTCTAGATTTCGCGAATTTCTTGCGAATATTATGCAAAAAAATGTAAAATTTGCAAAATATCACAAAAACGAATATTGCCTATGCCGCTATCACTACTTGTGCGTAGCAGCAATAGATCAATGTTCACCTAAGGCTGGTTTCACACTAGCACTAGCATCAAAGGCTGGATCAGCCTGCCAGATCCATCGCTACTGGACATTGCCGGACATTAACTTTAATGGGGTCCGGTGGAGATCTGGCCAGAATTTGTCTGAATATGCCTTGAATTGTCCAGACAAATACCATAGCAAAAATGTGGATTAGATGCAATAATATGGTTGTGTGAATGGGGCCTTAGAATGAGATCATCAGATCACAGGAAAGACTGAGCTCTTTATATTCTTTTATCATACTATATGACCTTTTAAACCAGTGTCATGTCTAACTACAACTTTAAGGCTGGTTTCACACGGGTGTTGCGGGAAAAGGTGCGGGTGCGTTGCGGGAACATGCACGATTTTTCCACGTGAGTGCAAAACATTGTAATGCGTTTTGCACTCGAGTGAGAAAAATTGCGCATGTTTGGTACCCAAACCCGAACTTCTTCACAAGTTCGGGCTTGGGATCGGTGTTCTGTAGGTTGTATTATTTTCCCTTTATAACATGGTTATAAGGGAAAATAATAGCATTCTGAATACAGAATGCATAGTAAAATAGCACTAGAGGGGTTAAAAAAATAAAATAAAAATTATTTAAAGAGGACCTTTCACCGATTCTTACCCTATGAACTAAGTATACAGACATGTGGAGCGGCGCCCGGGGATCTCACTGCACTTACTATTATCCCCGGGCGCCGCTTCGTTTTCCTGCTATGCCCTCCGGTATCTCCGTTCCCTAAGTTATGGTAGGCGGAGTCTGCCCTAGCGCTGGCCAATCGCATTGCAGAGCTCACAGCCTGAGAGAAAATAACCTCCCAGGCTGTGAGCTCTGCGCTGCGATTGGCCAGCGCTAGGGCAGACTCCGCCTACCATAACTTAGGGACTGGTATCTCCGCCTACTATAACTTAGTGAGCGGAGATACCGGAGGGCATAACGGGAGAACGGAGCGGCGCCCGGGGATAATAGTAAGTGCAGTGAGATCCCCGGGCGCCGCTCTACATATCTGTATAGTTAGTTCATAGGGTAAGAATCGGTGAAAGGTCCTCTTTAACTCACCTTAATCCACTTGCTCGCGCAGCCCGGCATCTCTTCTGTCTTCATCTTAGCTGTGTGCAAGAAAAGGACCTGTGGTGATGTCACTCCGGTCATCACATGGTCCGTCACATGATCTTTTACCATGGTGATGGATCATGTAAGGACCGGAGTGATGTCACCACAGGTCCTTTTCCTGCACACAGCTAAGATGAAGACAGAAGAGATGCCGGGCTGCGCGAGTAAGTGGATTAAGGCGAGTAAAATTTATTTTATTTTTTTAACCCCTCCAGCGCTATTTTACTATGCATTCTGTATTCAGAATGCTATTATTTTCCCTTATAACCATGTTATAAGGGAAAATAATAATGATCGGGTCCCCATCCCGATCGTCTCCTAGCAACCGTGCGTGAAAATCGCACCGCATCCGCACTTTCTTGCGGATGCTTGCGATTTTCACGCAGCCCCATTCACTTCTATGGGGCTTGCGTTGTGTGAAAAACGCAGAATATAGAACATGCTGCGATTTTCACGCAACGCACAAGTGAAGCGTGAAAATCACCGCTCGTGTGCACAGCCCCATAGAAATGAATGGGTCAGGATTCAGTGCGGGTGCAATGCGTTCAACTCGCACATCGCATCCGCGCGGAATACTCGCCCGTGTGAAAGGGGCCTAACTCTCAATATAACTCTCATGCAGACCATTGAGATAAGACATCCTTGTGTGTTCTGCTTTATTTAAAAAGCCATAAAAGATCCACGGTGCAGCTAAATATGATGCCCTGATGCCATTTGCTGTCATTTTCCCTTTGAGAGCTTATATTACTGCAGGCGAAATCGACAAACATCCCTGCAATGCTGTGCAGGAGTCCCCACTGCCTTTTCATAATGACAACTACTTGATAACACAATCCCTTAAATTTACTTTGTATCTGAAGAATAATGTGAATCGTGATTTCACGAGAAACAATACTTTTATAGAAAAGGCTTAATTTAATCAGTGTGGCAAAAGTATAATGTATGACTTATTTCCTATTCAGCTCGGTGTTGAACGCCATTTATGTCTAAGTATAATACATGCACGACTGCTTAAGCCACTTAAAAAACGCTTCAATTATTCCTGAGTAGCAGTTTAATTTGGTGAGGCCTGAGTTATTTCAATATATTACAATGCAACAGTATAGTCATTTTATTTATGCACATAAGAAACTAAGCAAACATTCCTGCTTTGCATCATTTAAATGAATAATTTCAATCTAGGCATGGGCATTAGTCTAGCACAGAATTATTCATGATAAACTATTAAAATATTTTGAAAGCATTTTGCTTGTTTTGGCACAAAGTCTTACGCCAATGTCGTTTTTATTAAAGAAGTGATTCCCTAAACCCTCGCCTGTTAGTCACAATACATATGCAGGAGACTCTGGTATTGTTCTTCCATTAAATGAGGAAATACTTGGGTTATTTACAGTGGCATTTCACTAAATAGACCTGAAAATATGCCTAAGGCTAGGTTCATATGAACATTTTGTAACTTCTGTAGTCAGAGTTACCGTATCTGGCATAGTCGGACACCACCAGATCTTTATTTTCTATAATGGGATCCAGAAGGTTTCTGGCACTATCGGACTTAGACAATGGACATGTAAAGGAACCCTACCATGAAATTATACAATTACTCAGTTTTCCTTCCCTTCTGGCTAAGTTCATTTTTGATCAATTATATTGCATTTTCTTTCCAATTTATTTAATTTTGAATGGAATGTAAGTTATTTGTCTGATCAGTGAGTAAATTCCAACTATAACGCTAATCCAAATTGTAAATTGGCTCCGAAGGCTCATGCATCTGGCTGTTCGATGAGTCCATATAGCTTCTGATTATTCAGAGTTGTCACAAAGAAATCACATGGGGCCCATATTGTGACTGCATATGCCCCTGATACAAAGGTGTACAGCCTTAAAGGGATTTTCCAAGACTTAAATACTGATGCCTTATCTGCTGGACATCTGGGACTCCGCCAATCAGCTGTTTGAGAAGGTGGCGGCCCTAGCAGTAGCTCTGCGGCCTTCTCTCAGCTTCTCCTCGGCCAAGTGATGACACGTTCATCGGTCACATGGCCTAGGTGCACCACAGCCTCTTAGAAGTGAATGGGGCTGAGCACGATTCCAAGCACAGCGGCTATACAATGGATGGTGTTGTGCTTGGTGGGTATGGAAAAGGCTGCGGTTTCTCACACGAGCACCAGTACCTTCTAAAACAACTGATATATGGGGTCCTGAGTGTCGGGGTCCCCGGTGTCAGACCCCCATCGATCAGATACTGATAACCTATTCAGAGGACAGGAAAATATTACATGTTCCATATTACTGAAGTATTCTAGACAATGTTTCCACGGGAAAATATCTTCATAATATTGTGGCACAGAGAAGCACATACAGCAGCACAAAGAGTGCATATGGCTCTGCCTGTCATGCTTCCCAATAGGGGCTGTGTGGCACTACTGTGTAGGGCTTAATAATTTGTTTTGTGATTCAAACCAACTTGTATATCCAACTTGCATGCTTCCGTATGTCGATCATTTGGAAGTTCAAGGTGTTCAAGAATCCAGCAAGAGCATACATACTATGTAGGCAGAACTGGTGAATGCTATAGAGGTACGGAGAAAAAGGTTCCAACTCACACTGGCCTATTTCTTTGTTATGGTGGCTCTAACTCTAAAACCATTATTTTTTTCTTCAAGCAACTCCTGTCTAGTAGTGATGAGCGGCATGGGCAATATTCGTTTTCGTGATATTTCGTGAATTTTTGCATAATATTCGCAACGAATTCTTTGTGATCTCCAGTCATTATTTTCGCAATTGTGCAAATCGGCACTAATGATGCGCATATTTTTTGCGCCATACATGCGAATTCACATTTTATCATGTCTAAGTAGATATTAGTGATTGGTGCACTAAGTATAGTTGTGACATCCCAGCACTATGTCTGTAGCATGTATGTATGGACAGCAGAGAAACAGTAATTCCTAACACCATGCACTGGAACCTATCAGCTACACTATATCACTATCTAACCTACACTGACTATCTCCCCCTAACTATCTGTGCAGCCAGCCAGTAGCGCAGGGGCAACACGTGAGGTGCACGGTGGACCGATGAGGGGCCAAATAATATAACACACAGTTCATCAGTTTGCTCACGGTTAGCAGAAAGCCTACCTGGGCTGGCAGCACAGTGTTGAGGTGGACAGCACAAAATCCTCCGGGGCACGCTCTGTGGTAGGGAAGCATCAGCCAAGATGGGGGTTGAGGTGCCCTTGATGTTAGGGGTGCTTGTTGCGACTGAGTCCCTTGATGGTATTTGTCGTGACGCCAGTACCGTTAATGGTGGTACAACCATAGGTAGTAATAATGAGGTAGACAGTGGTAAGATGCAACTCACAACTTTTACTGATGTTGGTTCCAGTTGCAGTAGGTACATCAAACAAAGTGCAGTCTTTTGTCAGTAGTAGAGTTAATCTGTGAGTCCACTGTTCATAGGCTTTCTTGGGCCCTGATTCAGGCTGTGGTTATGGAGTACCTTACTTGAGTTGGTATGCTCAGTCCTATACCTTGTCTTTTCCCTCCAAGCTGAATATTAGGACAGGTAGCTAATCTGTTTCCCAGAATTATGGTGTGGCTGCTAGAAGCTATAATGTCCTCCACCATGCGCAAAGGTGTCTGTGGCCCTAAATAACGGCTAGTATCACCGATGAATCTTTCTGATGCTTGGGTCTGTTCCAGGGAGGCAAACTCTCTCCTACTGGTCAGGGATGCAAGTATATAGTCCGGCCACTCACAAATCTGTGGTGTGATGTCTTCACTCTGCATAATCTCTCCCACTACTCTGTCTAATCTCCTCTACTCATCTAAACTGTCTCACTAGGCCTGACCTAGGTATATATACGACCTAAGTGCTATCCCCATCTAGTGGTGGGATGTATAAATTACACCAGATCAGCCTATGAACAGGGATACAACAGGTGTTGTAGTACAAAATGACATACAGTATGATAATGCAATTTTAAGCTATTTTGCAGTTCCCACGTGTCCTGAGTGGGACGCTGCATCTATCTAATATATATATATATATATATATATATATATATATATATATATATATATATAGAAAAAGAAAATCCAGCGGGAGCACCAGCCTGGAAGATGGGTGCAAAATCCAAGGGGGGGACAACGGCAATCCCCAATATTATAGTAGAGAAAGCAGGACTGCACTCCAGATTGTGGTAAAAATCAAAGCAGTTTTATTCACCCATATAATGGCATTACTTGCGACGTTTCAGCTCATGCGAGCCTTTCTCAAGCCGAGAAAGGCTTGCATGAGCTGAAACGTCGCAAGTAATGCCATTATATGGGTGAATAAAACTGCTTTGATTTTTACCACAATCTGGAGTGCAGTCCTACTTTCTCTACTATATATATATGAGCTAACTAACTATCTAATGCAATTGGATAAGGAATAGGATCCAGATGAAAGCACAGAGAACAGCAATATTCTCTGTCTCTCTGTCTCTGTGTCTCTCTGTCTCTCTCGGGTAGGCAACTTTCCTATTGGTTGCTAGGGATGTTGCTAAGCTCTGAAAAAGACATTGCAGCCTTCTCATTGGCCCACAAGCAAGAAGGGAGGTTACTAATGAAAACAAAATCTAGAATATTCACGATTATGAATATATAGCACTATATTCTACATCTTCGCGAATTCTCGAAGTGCTGATATTCGCAATAAAAATTCACGATTATAATATTCGCAATCAACACTACTGTCTAGAACCAATTTTGTAGTGGTGGCTTGAATCATGTGTCACAGACAGCCTGGAAGAGGGTAGAGGAGGATGGGCGAGGTAGTTGTGGCTCTGGCGGTGGTTGTTGTGCTCGCAGATCACAGTGGCAATCTCCCCCCTGACTATCCTTTGGGCCATGTAGTGATTGAAGGGTGAACCATTTCTACCCTCGGGGCACAACATGATGTTGTGGCTCCTGCCTGGTGGTAGTTGGGATGCTCTTTGTGTTAAGTGTTGTTCTATGTGCAAGGCAGTTGGACAGGTGCAATGGCTGGTGAATGATGGAGTCAGTAATCACACCAGTCGGTGTAAATAAATAAGTCTCTCCTTAATAAAGTGCAGTATAGGAGTACTAGTACATCCGATAATGACAACACACAGTTCCAAAGTAGGTCACAGTACCAATTAGAGTTGAGCGGACACCTGGATGTTCGGGTTCGAAGAGTTCGGCCGAACTTGAAAAAAAAGTTCGGGTTCGGGTCCCGAACTTGAGCCCAAATCCCATTGAAGTCAATGGGGACCCGAACTTTTGGGCACTAAAATGGCTCTAAAATAGTCCTGGAAAGGGCTAGAGGGCTGCAAAAGGCATCAAAATGTGCTTAAGAACATGGCAACTGTTCTGCAAACAAATGTACATAGGGAAATGACTTAAAATAACATAAAATACAGAAAAAATAAAAATAACAATCTGGATCTAGGAGTAGGAGGTTGAGGAGGCGGTGGATGGGTGGATGTGGCGGTGTAGATCGACGTGGCGGTGTAGGTGGAAGCAGCGGTGAAGGAGGAATAGGTAGCCAACACTGATTTGTGTTATTTCTTATTTTTAAATTGGGGTATCCCCCAAAATATTGGGACAAAGTCAGGTCCATAAATATTGGGACATTGACACAATTGTAAAATTTTTGGCTCTATACACCATCACAATGGATTTGAAATGAAACAAACAAGATGTGCTTTAACTGCAGACTGTCAGCTTTAATTTGAGGGCATTTACATCCAAATCAGGTGAACGGTGTAGGAATTACAACAGTTTGCATATGTGCCTCCCACTTGTTAAGGGACCAAAAGTAATGGGACATAATAATAATAATTATAAATCAAACTTTCACTTTTTAATACTTGGTTGCAAATCCTTTGCAGTCAATTACAGCCTGAAGTCTGGAACACATAGACAGCACTAGACACTGGGTTTTATCCCTGGTGATGCTCTGCCAGGCCTCTACTGCAATTGTCTTCAGTTCCTGCTTGTTCTTGGGGCATTTTCCCTTCAGTTTTGTCTTCAGCAAGTGAAATGCATGCTCAATCGGATTCAGGTCAGGTGATTGACTTGGCCATTGCATAACATATCACTTCTTTCCCTTAAAAACTCTGCAGTATGCTTTGGGTCATTGTACATCTGCACTATGAAGCGCCATCCAATGAGTTCTGAAGCATTTGGCTGAATATGAGCAGATAATATTGCCCGAAACACTTCAGAATTCATCCTGCTGCTTTTGTCAGCAGTCACATCATCAATAAATTCAAGAGAACCAGTTCTATTGGCAGCCATACATGCCCACGCCATGACACTACCACCACCATGCTTTACTGATGAGGTGGTATGCTTAGGATCATGAGCAGTTCCTTTCCTTCTCCATACTCTTCTCTTACCATCACTCTGGTACAAGTTGATCTTGGTCTCATCTGTCCATAGGATGTTGTTTCAGAACTGTGAAGGCTTTTTTTTTATTTCGTTTGGCAAATTCTAATCTGGCCTTCCTGTTTTTGAGGCTCACCAATGGTTTACATCTTGTGGTGAACCCTCTGTATTCACTCTGGTGAAGTCCTCTCTTGATTGTTGAGTTTGACACACATTCCCCTACCTCCTGGAAAGTGTTCTTGATCTGGCCAACTGTTGTGAAGGGTGTTTTCTTCACCAGGGAAAGAATTCTTCGGTCATCCACCAGAGTTGTTTTCCGTGGTCTTCCGGGTCTTTTGGTGTTGCTGAGCTCACCGGTGCGTTCATTCTTTTTAAGAATGTTCCAAACAGTTGTTTTGGCCTCGCCTGATGTTTTTGCTATCTCTCTGATGGGTTTGTTTTGTT
Source organism: Bufo bufo (assembly GCF_905171765.1). Taxonomy (NCBI): domain Eukaryota; kingdom Metazoa; phylum Chordata; class Amphibia; order Anura; family Bufonidae; genus Bufo; species Bufo bufo. The sequence continues at coordinate 378,896,919 of NC_053390.1, forward strand.
TTTTCAGCCTAATGATGGCTTGCTTCACTGATAGTGACAGCTCTGTGAATCTCATCTTGAGAGTTGACAGCAACAGATTCCAAATGCAAATAGCAACTCTGGACCTTTTATCTGCTCATTGTAAATGGGATAATGAGGGAATAACACACACCTGGCCATGGAACAGCTGAAAAGCCAATTGTCCTATTACTTTTAGCCCCTTAACAAATGAGAGGCACATATGCAAACTGTTGTAATTCCTACACCGTTCACTTGATTTGGATGTAAATACCCTCAAATTAAAGCTGACAGTCTGCAGTTAAAGCACATCTTGTTCGTTTCATTTCAAATCCATTGTGGTGGTGTATAGAGCCAAAAAATTTTGAATTGTGTCGATGTCCCAATATTTATGGACCTGACTGTATAACAAAATAAAACAAAGAATAAGTGCACTTGAGTACAAGAATGGATGGTTGAGGCTGGTATAAATGTCTATTCTGCACAAGGTACGGACAAGTCTTGTGGGATCCATGCCTGGTTCATTTTAACCACCTCAGCCCCCAGTGCTTAAACACCCTGAAAGACCAGGCCACTTTTTACACTTCTGACCTACACTACTTTCACCGTTTATTGCTCGGTCATGCAACTTACCACCCAAATGAATTTTACCTCCTTTTCTTCTCACTAATAGAGCTTTCATTTGGTGGTATTTCATTGCTGCTGACATTTTTACTTTTTTTGTTATTAATCGAAATTTAACGATTTTTTTGCAAAAAAATGACATTTTTCACTTTCAGTAGTAAAATTTTGCAAAAAAAACGACATCCATATAGAAATTTTGCTCTACATTTATAGTTCTACATGTCTTTGATAAAAAAAAAATGTTTGGGTAAAAAAAAAATGGTTTGGGTAAAAGTTATAGCGTTTACAAACTATGGTACAAAAATGTGAATTTCCGCTTTTTGAAGCAGCTCTGACTTTCTGAGCACCTGTCATGTTTCCTGAGGTTCTACAATGCCCAGACAGTACAAACACCCCACAAATGACCCCATTTCTGAAAGTACACACCCTAAGGTATTCGCTGATGGGCATAGTGAGTTCATAGAACTTTTTATTTTTTGTCACAAGTTAGCGGAAAATTATGATTTTTTTTTTTTTTTTTTTTTCTTACAAAGTCTCATATTCCACTAACTTGTGACAAAAAATAAAAAGTTTTATGAACTCACTATGCCCATCAGCGAATACCTTGGGGTCTCTTCTTTCCAAAATGGGGTCACTTGTGGGGTAGTTATACTGCCCTGGCATTCTAGGGGCCCAAATGTGTGGTAAGGAGTTTGAAATCAAATTCTGTAAAAAATGACCTGTGAAATCCGAAAGGTGCTCTTTGGAATATGGGCCCCTTTGCCCACCTAGGCTGCAAAAAAGTGTCACACATCTGGTATCTCCGTACTCAGGAGAAGGTGGGGAATGTGTTTTGGGGTGTCATTTTATATATACCCATGCTGGGTGAGAGAAATATCTTGGCAAAAGACAACTTTTCCCATTTTTTTATACAAAGTTGTCATTTGACCAAGATATTTATCTCACCCAGCATGGGTATATGTAAAAAGACACCCCAAAACACATTCCTCAACTTCTCCTGAGTACGGGGATACCAGATGTGTGACACTTTTTTGCAGCCTAGGTGGGCAAAGGGGCCCATATTCCAAAGAGCACCTTGCATGGGTATATGTAAAATGACACCCCAAAACACATTCCCCAACTTCTCCTGAGTACGGCGATACCAGATGTGTGACACTTTTTTGCAGCCTAGATGCGCAAAGGTGCCCAAATTCCTTTTAGGAGGGCATTTTTAGACATTTGGATACCAGACTTCTTCTCACTCTTTGGGGCCCCTAGAATGCCAGAGCAGTATAAATACCCCACATGTGACCCCATTTTGGAAAGAAGACACCCCAAGGTATTCAATGAGGGGCATGGCGAGTTCATAGAAATTTTTTTTTTTTGGCACAAGTTAGCGGAAATTGATATTTTTAATTTTTTTCTCACAAAGTCTCCCGTTCCGCTAACTTGGGACAAAAAATTCAATCTTTCATGGACTCAATATGCCCCTCACGGAATACCTGGGGGTGTCTTCTTTCCGAAATGGGGTCACATGTGGGGTATTTATACTGCCCTGGCATTCTAGGGGCCCTAAAGCGTGAGAAGAAGTCTGGAATATAAATGTCTAAAAAATTTTACGCATTTGGATTCCGTGAGGGGTATGGTGAGTTCATGTGAGATTTTATTTTTTGACACAAGTTAGTGGAATATGAGACTTTGTAATAAAAAAAAAAAAAAATTCTGCTAACTTGGGCCAAAAAAATATCTGAATGGAGCCTTACAGAGGGGGGGATCAATGACAGGGGGGTGATCAATGACAGGGGGGGTGATCAATGACAGGGGGGTTGATCAATGACAGGGGGGTTGATCAATGACAGGGGGGTGATCAGGGAGTCTATATGGGGTGATCACCACAGTCATTGATCACGCCCCTGTAAGGCTTCATTCAGACGTCCGGATGCGTTTTGCGGATCCGATCCATCTATCAGTGCATCCGTAAAAATCATGCGGACATCTGAATGGAGCTTTACAGGGGGGTAATCAATGACAGGGGGGTGATCAGGGAGTCTATATGGGGTGATCACCACAGTCATTGATCATGCCCCTGTAAGGCTTCATTCAGACGTCCGGATGCGTTTTGCGGATCGGATCCATCTATCAGTGCATCCGTAAAAATCATGCGGACATCTGAATGGAGCTTTACAGGGGGGTGATCAATGACAGGGGGGTGATCAGGGAGTCTATATGGGGTGATCACCACAGTCATTGATCATGCCCCTGTAAGGCTTCATTCAGACGTCCGGATGCGTTTTGCGGATCGGATCCATCTATCAGTGCATCCGTAAAAATCATGCGGACATCTGAATGGAGCTTTACAGGGGGGTGATCAATGACAGGGGGGTGATCAGGGAGTCTATATGGGGTGATCACCACAGTCATTGATCATGCCCCTGTAAGGCTTCATTCAGACGTCCGGATGCGTTTTGCGGATCGGATCCATCTATCAGTGCATCCGTAAAAATCATGCGGACATCTGAATGGAGCTTTACAGGGGGGTGATCAGGGAGTCTATATGGGGTGATCACCACAGTCATTGATCATGCCCCTGTAAGGCTTCATTCAGACGTCCGGATGCGTTTTGAGGATCGGATCCATCTATCAGTGCATCCGTAAAAATCATGCGGACATCTGAATGGAGCTTTACAGGGGGGTGATCAGGGAGTCTATATGGGGTGATCACCACAGTCATTGATCATGCCCCTGTAAGGCTTCATTCAGACGTCCGGATGCGTTTTGCGGATCGGATCCATCTATCAGTGCATCCGTAAAAATCATGCGGACATCTGAATGGAGCTTTACAGGGGGGTGATCAGGGAGTCTATATGGGGTGATCACCACAGTCATTGATCATGCCCCTGTAAGGCTTCATTCAGACGTCCGGATGCGTTTTGAGGATCGGATCCATCTATCAGTGCATCCGTAAAAATCATGCGGACGTCTGAATGGAGCTTTACAGGGGGTTGATCAATGACAGGGGTGTAATCAATGACAGGGGGGGTGATCAGGGAGTCTATATGGGGTGATAACCACAGTCATTGATCACGCCCCTGTAAGGCTTCATTCAGACGTCCGGATGCGTTTTGCGGATCTGATCCATCTATCAGTGGATCCGTAAAAATCATGCGGACATCTGAATGGAGCTTTACAGGGGGGTAATCAATGACAGGGGGGTGATCAATGACAGGGGGGTGATCAGGGAGTCTATATGGGGTGATCAGGGGTGATCAGGGGCTAATAAGGGGTTAATAAGTGACGGGGGGGGGGGGTGTAGTGTAGTGTAGTGGTGCTTGGTGGGACTTTACTGAGCTACCTGTGTCCTCTGGTGGTCGATCCAAACAAATGGGACCACCAGAGGACCAGGTAGCAGGTATATTAGACGCTGTTATCAAAACAGCGTCTAATATACCTGTTAGGGGTTAAAAAAAACACATCTCCAGCCTGCCAGCGAACGATCGCCGCTGGCAGGCTGGAGATCAACTCTCTTACCGTCCGTTCCTGTGAGCGCGCGCGCCTGTGTGCGCGCGTTCACAGGAAATCTCGCCCATCGCGAGATGACGCATATATGCGTGACTCTGCGCAGGGCTGCCACCTCCGGAACGCGATCCTGCGTTAGGCGGTCCGGAGGTGGTTAATAAACGTAAGCTTGTCCACATTGGCTGCGGCCTGTGATAATGCTCTCTGCCGTGCTAAACACACGTTCACACTGTACACTGGCTGCAGGGCAGGTCAGCACCTCCAAGGCTGACAAAGCTTTTCCACATTTTGGCCATGCTAACTCTGCCTTCTCAGGTGCTGACGGTGCCCCAGCTGCGTTGGCGACCTCTTCCTCCTCCTCTGCCTTCGCCTTGTGCTTCCACTGTGCCCCCACTGTCAGGTGGGAATGCCATCATCAGCGTGCGATTGTTGTCACGCATCTTCTGATCAGTAACAAATGTTTTCACTAAATTAAGTTCCCTGTCAGCAATGCAGAGCAGGGGTTCATTCATGGCAAAAGGGGGTTCATGTCACCCAGCAATAGAACAGAGGATTTCTGAGAGAACGAGGCCCCTGTCACTCAGGCACAACAGGCGTTCATTCACGGCAAAAGGTGGTTCATGTCACCCAGCAATAAAACAGAGGATTTTGAGAGATTTAGGCCCCTGTCACCCAGGCACAGCAGGGATTCATTCAGGGCAAAAGGTGGTTCATGTCACCCAGCAATACAACAGAGGATTTTGAGAGATTTAGGCCCCTGTCACCCAGGCACAGCAGGGGTTTGTATACGCCACAAATGGTAAAATGTGACCCGACAATTGAAAATAAGAATTTTTTCAATTTAGGGCACTAAAATTGGCACTTTTTTGCATTAAAATGGCTCTAAAATAGTCCTTAAAAAGGCTTGAGGGATGTAAAAGGCAGTAAAATGTGCTTAAGAGCATGGCAGCTGCTCTGCAAACAAATGTGGATAGGGAAATAACTTAAAATAAAATAACTAAAAATTACAAATTATTAACCTGCAACTCAGAGAAGGAGGTGGATATAAAGTCGGAGGTTGAGGAGGCGGTGAATGTGGTGTTGTAGGTGGAGGCAGCAATGGTGGAGGAGGTAGCTAACAATTATTATTATATATATATATATATATATATATATATATATATATATTTTTTTTTTTATTTTTTATTTTTTATTGGTGTAGGTAGCCCCCAAAATTTTGGGACAAATAAAAAACAAACAAATAATCATTGCACTTGACTTGAGTACAAGAATGTATGTTTGATGGTGGTATAAATGTCTATTCTGCTCAAGGTACAGGCAAGTCTTGTGGGATCGGGGACTGGTTCATTTCAATGAACGTGAGCTTGTCCACATTGGCTGTGCACAGGCGGCTGCGCTTGTCTGTGATGACGCCCCCTGCCGTGCTAAACACACGTTCAGATAATACACTGGCTGCAGGGCAGGCCAGCACCTCCAAGGGGTAAAGGGAAAGTTCAGGCCATGTGCCCAATTTGGAGACCCAGAAGTTGAAGGGGGCAGACCCCTTATTCAGTACGTGTAGACGTGTGCACACATACTGCTCCACCATGTTGGTGAAATGCTGCCTCCTGCTAAGACGTTCCATATCAGCTGGTGGTGATGGTTGTTGTGGAAAAGCTTTGTCAGCACGCCACATGTCGGCCATGCTAACTCTGCCTTCTGAGGTGCTGGCGGTGCCCCAGCTCGTTGGCGACCTCTTCCTCGTCCTCTGCCTTCGCCTTGTATTTCCACTGTGCCCCCGCTGTCAAGTGGGAATGCCACCAGCAGCGTGTCTACCAGCGTGCGCTTGTACTCCCGCATCTTACGATCACGCTCCAGTGACGGAATTATTGACGGTACGTTGTCCTTGTAATGAGGATCCAGCAGCGTGGCCACCCAGTAATCAGCACAAGTTAGAATGTGGGCAACTCGGCGGTCGTTGCGGAGACACTGCAGCATGTAATCGCTCATGTGTGCCAGGCTGCCCAGAGGCAACGAAAAGCTGTCCTCTGTGGGAGGTGTATCATCTGTGTCCTCTGTATCCCCCCATCCACGCACTAGTGATGGCCATGAGCTGGTCTGGGTGCCACCCTGCTGTGAACATGGTTCCTCCTCCTCCTCATCCTCCACCTCCTCATCCTCCATAACTGTTATCTGGCTGGACAATTGTGTACCTTGGGTTTGTGGGTGCAGGAACACACCCTCGGAGCCACTTGGGAATAACTGTCCGGAAACCCTACGAAATGATCCCTCTTCCTCCTCTTCCTCCTCCTCCTGTGCCACATCCTCTTCCATCATCGACATGAGCGTTTTTTCAAGGAGGCATAGAAGTGGGATAGTAACGCTGAGAACGACGTTATCGGCACTGGCCATGTTGGTGGAGTACTTGAAACAGCGCAACATGGAACACAGGTCTCGCATGGAGACCCAGTCATTGGTGGTGAAGTGGTGCTGTTCCGCCAAGCGACTCACCCGTGCGTGCTGCATCTGAAACTCCACTATCGCCTGCTGCTGCTCGCGCAGTCTGGCCAGCATGTGCAAGGTGGAGTTCCACCTTGTGGGCACGTCGCATATGAGGCGGTGAGCGGGAAGGCCGAAGTTACGCTGCAGCGCTGACAGGCGAGCAGCAGCAAGGTGAGAACACCGAAAGCGCGCACAGATGGCCTGCACTTTACGCAGCAGCTCTGACATGTTGGGGTAATATTTAAGGAATCTCTGCACCACCAAATTCAGCACATGCGCCAGGCAAGGGATGTGCGTTAAACCGGCTAGTCCCAGAGCTGCTACGAGATTTCGCCCATTATCGCACACCACCAGGCCGGGCTTGAGGTTGACTGGCACAAACCACTCATCGGTCTGTTGTTCAAGGCCCATCCACAGCTCCTGCACGGTGTGGGGTTTGTCCCCCAAACAGATAAGTTTTAAAACTGCCTGCTGTCATTTACCCCTGGCTGTGTTGAAGTTGGTGGTGAAGGTGTTACGCTGACCGGATGAGGAGCTGGTAGAGGATGAGGAAGCAAAGTAGGAGGAGGAAGCAACAGGAGGCAAACTGAAGCGCCCTGCAATCCTCAGTGGTGGAAGGACATGCGCCAAACTGCTATCTGCCTCAGGCCCAGACACCACTGCATTTACCCAGTGTGCTGTTATGGAGATATAACGTCCCTGACCTTGCTTACTGGTCCATGTATCCGTAGGCAAGTGCACCTTGCCACAGATGGCGTTGCGCAGTGCACACCTGATTTTGTTCCCTACTTGGTTGTGAAGGGAAGGGATGGCTCGCCTTGAAAAGTAGTGGCGGCTGGTCACGACGTACTGTGGGACAGCCACTGCAATAAGGCCTTTAAAACTATCCGTCTCCACCAGACGGAATGACAGCATTTCAAAGGCAAGTAATTTAGAAATGCTGGTATTCAGGGCTAGGGATCGCGTGTGGGTAGGGGGGTACTTTCTCTTCCTCTCCAGAGTTTGGGATATGGAGAGCTGAACGCTTCCGTGGGACATTGTGGAGATGCTTGGTGACCCAGGTGTTGGTGTTGCTGGCAGATCCTCTGTTTGCGGGGTGCCAAGTGGCACTGTCACTCCAGAGGTGGATGAAGAGGCCGCGACTGCAGCAGAAGAGGAAGAAGGAGGAGCCAGAGACCTTTCTTGGTTTTTGAGGTGTCTACTCCACTGCAGCTCGTGCAGGTCATACAGGTTGTGCTCTGGTTGAGAACGTTTATGCCTCGCTTCAGGCTCTGATTGCACAGCGTGCAAACCATGCAAACCACTCGTGTCTTGTCGTCAGCACATTGTCTGGAGAACTGCCACGCCAGGGAACTCCTTGGAGCTGGCTTTGGTGTGCTCGGTCCCTTGCTGCGGTGGGTAGTAGGAGGTGTACTCTCTAGAGGATGGCCGCTCCGCTTTTGCACCCTGCTCCCTCTTCTTCTGTGCTGGTGGCTCTGTGCAACCACCGCCTCTTCCTCCGAACTACATCGGTCACTCGCATGATTTTGATTCCATGTGAGGTCGAGGACCTCATCGTCCTCCACATCATCTTCCACCCAGTCTTCACCCCTGCCTTCCTTGTCGATCTGCACACTTTCAAAGCCCCAGCAGTTGGCACTTGTGATTCGTCAACATCCGAGACGTGCTGCGATGGTCCTCCCATGTACTCATCTTGAAAAATAAGTGGTTGGGCATCGGTGCACTCAATCTCTTCCACTTCTGGGGCAGGGCTAGGTGGATGGCCCTGGGAAACCCTGCTAACAGAGTCATCAAAAAGCAGAAGAGACTGCTGCATGACTTGGGGCTCAGACTGTTTGGCTGATTTGCAAGGGGGTGAGGTGAAAGACTTATGGACATCGGCTGCAGGTGCCAACTGTGGTCTTTTAGCAGGAGACTGGGTGGGAGACAATGTGAAGGAACTGGATCCACTGTCAGCAACCCAATCTACTATCGCCTGTACTTGTTCAGGCCTCACCATTCGTAGAGCAGCATTAGGCCCGACCAAATACCGCTGCAGGTTTTGTCGCCTACTCGAACCTGAGGAAGGGGTTTCACTTGTGCGTGTAGCTGGCACAGATCGACCACGTCCTCTCCCTGCAACAGGAGCTCCACCAGCAGCACCATGACCTGGGCCACGTCCCTTATTTGACGCTCTCCTCATATTTTTTGAATTTAGGATCTTGCCCTTAATGGGTGTTTAATTAATAGTAGAAAAGAACGACAATATGTAAAGGGTGTATCTCACACGGCCTGAACCAGACTAGGCCTCATCTAAAGATTTCTTTGCACAAAAAGGCTGTATTTCAAATGCCTAATTCAAACCCTTGTATGTATAGGGGGGGGGGGTCACACACGCCCTGAACCAGTGTAGGCCTGCAGTAAATATATACTTGCTCAAAATGGCTGTATTTCAAATGCCTAATTCAAACCCCTGTATGTAGAGGGGGTATCTCACAGGGCCTGAACCAGTGTAGGCCTGAATTCAATATTGGTGCACCAAATGGCGGGATTTAAAATCTCTGACTGTAACCCAAATGTATTAAGGGTGTATCTCACAATGACATCTGCATCAAAGGCTGCCAACTAAATTTTTTTGTGCCCAAATGAGTGTTTGTTTAAAGACTGAATTTGACAGCAGTGTATAAGCCTGTAATTTCACACGTGCTGATGCTGCAAGGCCTGAAAATAGTGTTTTTTGTCAAGAGTGTGTTTTTCAAACCCCAGAAAATGATGGGTGTATTTCTACCTTAAATTGCACACTGACTAATACAGATGTTGTAGTTTGCCCCCAAAAATTTGCAATTGGTGATTTGCAATGTCCCAAAAGCTCAGATGCAGTGCTGGTGCACTGAGCATGCATAAAATGGCCGCTGCCACCCACCTAACTAACAGAATTCTAAAAGTTAGTATTTTTTAGTCAATGGGCTCAGGGCAGGGTAAAACGATTGTGCCCTGCACCCACACAACTATTTCTAGGTAGATCGCTGAGTTAGATTCTCTCCTATGCTCTCCCTGAAATCACAAGTCCAGCAGCATCCTCTCCCTACACTTGTAACAGCAGAGTGACGTGCAGCGCTACGTGACTCAAGCTTATATAGAGCCTGGGTCACATGCTGCTCTGGCCAATCACAGCCATGCCATTAGTAGGCATGGCTGTGATGGCCTCTTGGGGCAAGTAGTATGACGCTTGTTGATTGGCTGCTGTGCAGCCTTTCAAAAAGTGGTGAACACCGAACCCGAACTTTCACTAAAATGTTCGGGGTCCCAAAATCCTAAAGTTCGGTACGAACCCGAACTTTACAGTTCGGGTTTGCTCAACCCTAGTACCAATCCTTCCTCAATAGCAACATGTGGAAAACAGCAATGATGGGGGTTTTAGTACTCCTTCTGTCTGTCTCTATAAAGTCTCTCTGCAGAACCTTAGGCTGGCTATGAAGTTTTTGGTAACTGTTTTTGCAATTCCCCCGAATGAGGGGTGCAGATTTAAGATACGGCTGGTTTGGGTATAGAAAATGGTCTAAATGTAAGACAGCTAGGAAGCTAAATTACATTTAGAATCCGCTGTGGATCCGCTGAAGTTATGTAGAGGCCGGCGCCTCTACATAACTCAGACAGATCCACTGCCAGCTATAGGGGATATTAAGACCGGCGTCTAAAACGCGGGTGTTCATAAATGACCCCCCAAAGATTCTCTGAGCTCAGGCCTAGCTCTGAGGAACTTACACATGTAGGCCCTCTCTCTTCCTTAGCTAAGCACACAGCCCACACTCCAAAAACTAAATTGGTGGTGGACCCAGGTCCATTTATTGGCATCCTAAGGGGATAATCCAAGGACTTAATCCATAGCTCCAGTACTATGAGGTATAAAAATACAATTAACCAGAACATTTTACTTAACAATACAACATTAACAATTACCCTTTTGCAGTAACCCTGTTCTGGGCTGCTGCACATTCTTGAAGAGGAAACTCAATTTTGGATATTTGCTATGGAACATCATTTCATTCATTCATATTGGTGATTTTAGCAGTCCCATTAAATCTGAGAGAACACAGGAAATGTATATGTTAATGTTTTTATGTGGGGAATAGGATTTGTAATGTAGAGTTATCTTCTGTTAATAATTCTAGGTGATATACATCCTCTAATGAATGTGGAAAGATGACTGAATGAAGTTATCATATTGCATGGATCAGTAAAATATTAAATGATGCCATATGGGAGTATGCATGAGGATTTCTTGCTTGGTTATAATTAATGTTGAATGTTTTAGGTAATTATAGAAATCATTCCACGGTATGGTTCATAAGTGATTGCACCAAGCTTTGCTTGCTCTGTAAACTACCAACTGCTTGATTGTACATTTAATGATAAGATGGTCTGTGACTTTGAGAAAGAATGGGTATAAGATCAAAGGCTCTGAAAGTCCTGCTAACACTAAATCTTCATTACATTTTGTTGCACAGTATAAATGAGATTGGCCTACGCTGTGATATTTTGTTGTGTTATTGATTGATTTTAAATGGGTTGTCCAGCATTTTGATATTTATGCCCTATCCTCAAGATCATCAATATCAGATTGGTGGAGGTCCAACTCCTAGCCCCTACATCGATCATCTGTTCTGAAGAGACTGTAGTACTCTGGTGAGTTCCCTGGTCTCTTCCCAGGCCAGTGATATTATGTTCCTGATTCACATGACCTAGGTGAAGCTAAGTCCCATTCAAGTGAATAGGCCTGAGCTGCAATACCAAGCACAGTCAATGTACAATGTATGGCACTGTGCTTCGTAAGGTTGTGAGCAGGTCACAGTGCTCACTGGAGCACAACTGCCTCTTTAAACAGCTAATCGGCAGGCCGCAACTCATATCCCCACCAATCAGATATTGATGACCTATTCTGAGGCTAGTGCACTATTTCAGCTCAATCCAGTAGCTCATGCAGCTCCATCTTCACTACTTTATTTAGCAAAAAGATGGTTGGACAACTTTAGATGACAACCAATTTTACTTTTTGTGGCATCCCCATTTCTCACCCTTCATAGACTGTAAATGATTGTGAGCAGGGCACTTCCTCCTAGTGTTTCAATTGTTTGATTTGATTCAACTTTATTGTCATTACACATGTAAAGTACAGGGTAACGAAATACAGTTTGCATCTAATCAGAAGTGCAAAGGGCAGCAGTGCAATAAAAACAAGTTATATACAGATAAGGATAGTGTAGAAAGTAGGAATAGTTATGTGCAGATTATGTACAAATAAGTTAAGTATACAGGTGTTTATATTGCTATATAGAGAGCAAATATACAGATGTACTATGGGCAAATATACAGATGTACTGATTAGAGTTGAGCGGACACCTGGATGTTCGGGTTCGACAGGTTCGGCCGAACTTCACAAAAACCCGAACTTGACCCCGAACCCGAACCCCGTTGAAGTCAATGGGGACCCGAACTTTGGAGCACTAAAATGGCTCTAAAAAGTCATGGAAAAGGCTAGAGGGCATGGAAAGTGCTCTGTGGATAAGAGCATGGAAAGTGCTCTGCAAACAAATTTGGATATGGTAATGAGTTAAAATAACATAAAATACGTAAAAATAAAAAATAATAATCTTAGAGGACGAGGTCCATATGGAGTAGGCGGTGGATGTGGCGGTGTAGGTGGAAGAGGCTGTGGAGGAGGAGGTAGCCTACACTGCTTTTTTTTTTTTTTTTTTGTTTAACTCCTTAAGGACACAGCCTTATTTCACCTTAAGGACCCGGCCATTTTTTGCAAATCTGACCAGTTTCACTTTAAGTGGTGATAACTTTAAAACGCTTTTACTTATCCAGGCCATTCTGAGATTGTTTTTTCATCACATATTAAAAAAAGGGTTGTAGAAATCCAGCTCCACTTTGATAAAGGAAAATAAATTTATTTTGCTTGCGGTAAAATCTCATCCATCAGTTACAAAAATAGCAGTCTTGTCATTGTCAGTCTATTTTTGTAACTGATGGATGAGATTTTACCGCAAGCAAAATAAATTTATTTTCCTTTATCAAAGTGGAGCTGGATTTCTACAACCCTTTTTTCATATAATTACCCGTTGCCTGACTTGGGTTATCCGTGCTCACAGCTGAAGGAGGGGCAGGTGAGAGCTGCTGAACTTTCTCTTTTTCATCACATATTGTACTTCATGACACTGGTAAAATGAATTAAAAAAAAAAAAATTTATTTATAAAAAAATACCAAATTTACCAAACATTTTGAAAAAAATTGCAAATTTCCAAGTTTCAATTTCTCTACTTCTATAATACATAGTAATACCTCCAAAAATAGTTATTGCTTTACATTCCCCATATGTCTACTTCATGTTTGGATCATTTTGGGAATGACATTTTAGTTTTTGGGGACGTTACAAGGGTTAGAAGTTTAGAAGCAAATCTTGAAATTTTTCAGAAATTTTCAATTCAATTCAATTTTTAGGGACCAGTTCAGGTCTGAAGTCATTTTGTGAGGCTTACATAATAGAAACCACCCCAAAATGACCCCATTCTAGAAACTACACCCCTTAAGGTATTCAAAACTGATTTTACAAACATCATTAACCCTTTAGGTGTTTCACAAGAGTTAATGGCAAATGGAGATAAAATTTCAGAATTTAGATTTTTTGGGCAAATTCTCCATTTTAATCCATTTTTTCCAGTAACAAAGCAAGGGTTTACAGCCAAAAAAATGCTATATTTATTTCCCCGATTCTGTAGTTTTCAGAAACACCCCATATATGGCCGTAAACTACTGTACGGGCACACAGTATGGCGTAGAGGGAAAGGTGCGCCATATGGTTTTTCGAAGGCAGATTTTGCTGGACTGGTTTATTTACACCATGTCCCATTTGAAGCCCCCCTGATGCACCCCTAGAGTAGAAACTCCATAAAAGTGACCCCATCTAAGAAACTACACCCCTAAAGGTATTTAAAACTGATTTTAAAAACATAATTAACCCTTTAGGTGTTGCACAAGAGTTATTGGCAAATGGAGATGGAAAATTTGCCCAAAAATTTTTATTCTCAAATTTCATTTTAATCAATTTTTTCCAGTAACAAAGCAAGGGTTAACAGCCAAACACAATGCTATATTTATTGCCCCGATTCTGTACTTTTCAGAAACACCCCATATGTGGCTGTAAACTACTGTACGGGCACACAGTAGGGAGTAGAGGGAAAGGTGCGCCGTGTGGTTTTTGGAAGGCAGATTTTGCTGGACTGGTTTATTTACACCATGTCCCATTTTAAGCCCCCCGATGCACCCCTAGAGTAGAAACTCCATAAAAGTGACCCCTTTTTTAGAAAAAAAAAATTTTCACTATATTATCTTTTCATAAACAACATTTTTTTTAAAGTTTTTAGGCGATTATCTTAGGTAGGGGCTCATTTTTTGCAGGATGAGAGGATAGTTTTATTGGCACTATTTTGGAGGGCATATGACTTTTTGATCGCTTGCTATTACAATTTTTGTGATGTAAGGTGACAAAAAAAAACTTATTTTTCTTTACAGGTTTTTTTTTTTTTTTACCGTGTTCATCTGAGAGGTTAGGGGGGGGGGTATTTTTATAGAGCAGATTCTTACGGACACGGCGATCCCTAATATGTCTACTTTTTTTATTTATTTTAGTTTTACTAAATAATATTTTCGAAAAAATCTTTTTTGGGTTTGTGTCAAGTCTGAAAACCATTTTTTTATCCGATTGTCAGTGGCTAAATTGGGATATAAATTTAGTACTCCATGGAAGTGTGGTTCTCCCTGAAGCAACAAATAATGCAGAGGCCCGGATGATCGGGGAACGTGGCAAACTGAGTAGTGGTGTCCTTCCGTATCTCCCTCCTGTGACACACTCTGCACTTTTTTTGGGTCAGTCCCTTCTTTCCAGTATGGGGAACTACACCTGTAAAGTGTTGGCCAGGGACGATTCGGGCGCCTACAGTTCCCGAGGTACTCCGGCCTGCTCTTTCCCGATCAGAAAAGATCAGGGCCTTGAGGACTGCCTCATAGAACTGAAGGAATGTCCCTGTGTTGCCAGCGCTCCGGGACAGCACAAAAGAGTTGTACAAGGCAACCTGTACCAAGTAGACCGCAACTTTTTTGTACTATGCTGTCACGGATGAAGTTAGCAGATAGCTGGAACATATAGATAAACGAGCGACTGGCTTGATCCCAAACTCAGGAGCTTATAAGTGAGCCCTATAAAGCCCTAAGAGCTCTCCCTAACTGCTATGCACATGCAAGGGTCTGTATGGTAGACAATTGCATCCCCGCGTACCTAATACTGTGTGACACCTGAAAACCCTATAATAGTGAGGGGACACGACCACCGGCTCCCTGCACTTAATACGGATGGAGTCAGGGTCACCTAGAATCAAGCCAGCAAGGAAACACAATAAAGTAAAAGACTTATCTGTACAAACAGCAGAAGCAGCCTCCAGCAGTGAACACCTCATCCAGGAAGTAGTATAAACCGCGAGTGAGGCAGTATGGGAGGGATTATAAAGGAAGACGATTAGTCAAAATAAGTGACACCTGGCAGAAGGAAAGGAGATGAGAAAGTGAAACCAAAACAAAGAACATCATACAAGAGGTAGAGAAAAACGTCTGCCAGATCTTCTCACAGAACTGGCGGTGACAGTACCCCTCCCTCTACGGGTGGACTCCGGACACTCAGAGCCCACCTTCTCAGGATGAGACCTATGGAAAGCCCTGATGAGACGAGTGGCCTTAATGTCCGCCACTGGGACCCACATCCTCTCCTCAGGACCATAACCCTCCCAATGAACGAGGTACTGAAGAGAACCACGGATAATGCGAGAATCCACAATCCTAGAGACCTGAAATTCAAGATTACCATCAACAATAATCGGAGGAGGCGGCAAAGAGGAGGGTACAGTGGGTTAGACATAAGGTTTTAATAGGGACTTGTGAAAAACATTATGGATCTTCCAAGTCTGAGGAAGATCAAGACAGAAGGCAACGGGATTGATGAGGGACAAGATCTTGTAAGGCCCAATAAACTTAGGACCCAACTTCCAGGAGGGAACCTTCAGTTTGTATTCTTTGTAGACAACCTCACCAGATCACCAACATTCAGGTCCGTACCAGGCACACGTCTCTTATCCGCCACACGCTTATATCTCTCACTCATCCTCTTCAGATTACCCTGAATCTTTTGCCAAATAAATGACAAAGACAAGGAAAATCTCTCCTCATCAGGTAAACCAGAAGACCCCTCTCCAGAGAATGTCCCAAACTGCGGATGAAACCCATATGCACCAAAAAATGGTGACTTATCAGAGGACTTCTGGCGATAGTTATTTAAAGCAAACTCAGCAAGGGACAAAAAAGAATACCAATCCTCCTGATTCTCTGCCACAAAACAGCGCAGATATGTCTCCAGATTCTGATTGACGCGTTCGGTCTGACCATTCGACTGCGGGTGAAAAGCAGAAGAGAATGACAACCGAACCCCCAAGCGAGAACAGAAGGCCTTCCAGAATCTGGAAACAAATTGCGTGCCCCTATCAGAAACGATGTCTGAAGGAATGCCATGCAATTTAACTATATGATCAACAAACGCTTGCGCCAGCGTCTTAGCATTGGGTAACCCAGGAAAGGGAATGAAATGTGCTATTTTGCTAAAACGGTCCACTACCACCAGAATCACAGTCTTCCCCGAGGAAGGAGGCAGGTCCGTAATGAAGTCCATGGACAAATGCGTCCAAGGACGGGAAGGAATGGGTAACGGGAGGAGAGAACCAGATGGCCGTGAATGAGGGACCTTGGCACGAGCGCAGGTATCACAGGCTGCCACAAAACCCTCAACCGTCTTATGAAGAGCCGGCCACCAGAATCTCCGAGCAATGAGATTCATTGTGGCTCTACTCCCCGGGTGCCCAGCAAGGACAGTATCGTGATGCTCCTTAAAAACCTTGTGTCGCAAAGCGAGAGGCACAAACAACATCCCAGGGGGACAAAGATCAGGAGCCTCTGCCTGGGCTGCCTGAACCTCTGCCTCCAAATCAGGATAAAGAGCAGAGACGACCACCCCTTCAGCCAAAATGGGACCCGGGTCTTCAAAGTTCCCCCCTCCCGGAAAACAACGTGACAGGGCATCCGCCTTCACCCCCGCCTCGACGCAATCGCGTTTTAAACCCATGATGCACCGGTACGTCATGTGTCCTTAAGGACTCGGGAAACATGCCATACCGGTACGTCATGTGTCCTTAAGGGGTTAAAGAAGCATCTTTTTTCTTAACAAAAAAAAAACACTATCTACAAAAATCTCACAAACAATGTTCTTGCTGTCTAGCGCCACCCTGGCAGGTAGGGGAAAACGGGAACTACAAGCAAACAGCAAACCTTCAATTTCCGCATCAACCCTGCCAATAGTAGCAAATGGAAATTTTATAGAGGGTTTTCTTTGTTTTGTTTTTATTACCCTCAGAAAGCGCCATGAATCTCCTAGAGGGGCAAACCTTAGCCAAATGATTTATACCCCCACAACAGAAACAAACCCTCCTGTGAGAGCTGAATTCTCTACTATCAGAGGCAAGCAAACCCAGCTGCATGGCCTCCTCCTCAGAGGGTTTTGAGACAGACTGAGACCCCTGCACACTGAATGAGACAGCCCCACTGTTCTTGGGCTGAATATGACAGGAAAGAGTAGTCTCCTCTCTCTCTCTCTAAGACGCCTGTCAATATGAACAGCTGGAGACATGGCTGACTCTAATGACGCTGGTCTCTCATGAAAAGCGAATGCATCTTTCAATCTTTCCGAAAGACCATGGAAACATTGACTTCGGAGTGCAGCATCATTCCAACCAGTATCAGCTGCCCATCTCCGAAATTCAGAACAATATATCTCTGCGGACTGTTTACCCTGGCATAAAAGACGCAGTTTCCATTCAGCCAGAGCAATACGATCCGGGTCGTCATATATCTGCCCCAGGGCTACAAAAAAGTCATCCACCGATTGGAGGGGCCGTGCCCCCACCGGCAACGAAAAGGCCCAAGACTGAGCGTTATCCATGAGCAGCAAGATGATGATCCCCACCCTCTGCTCCCCATCATCAGAGGAATGGGAAGTAGGCGAAAATGGAGTTTGCAAGCCTCTCTAAAGCGAACAAAATTCTCACTATCCCCGGAGAATGTATCCGGGAGCGAGATCTTAGGCTCGGAACAAACTCCATGAACGCCAGCAGAACCGGTCACCTGAAACTGAGACACAGTTTTACGGAGATCTGCTACCTCCAGCAAAAGACCTTGCATGCGGTCAATCAAGGCTGAAACCGGATCCATGCTTAAGACGGTTATGGCGGTTTATAATGTCACGGATGAAGTTAGCAGATAGCTGGAACATATAAATAAATGAGCGACTGGCTTGATACCAAACTAAGGAGCTTATAAGTGAGCCCTATAAAACCCTAAGAGCTCTCCCTGACTGCTATGCACATGCAAGGGTCTGTATGGTAGATGATTGCATCCCCGCGTACCTAATACTGAGTGACACCTGAAAACCCTATAATAGTGAGGGGACACGACCACCGGTTGCCTGCACTTAATACGGACGGAGTCAGGGTCACCTAGAATCAAGCCAGCAAGGAAACACAGTAAAGTAAAAGACTTATCTGTACAAACAGCAGAAGCAGCCTCCAGCAGTGAACACCTCATCCAGGAAGTAGTATAAATCGCAAAGTGAGGCAGTATGGGAGGGATTATAAAGGAAGACGATTAGTCGAAATAAGTGACACCTGGCAGAAGGAAAGGAGATGAGAAAGTGAAACCAAAAGAAAGAACATCATACAAGAGGTAGAGAAAAACGTCTGCCAGATCTTCTTACAGAACTGGCGGTGACACATGCCCAGTTTTACGCATTGTGTTATATGGCTTGAAGACTTGATCAGAGAGATCAACTCCTCCCATATACCGATTGTAGTCGATGATACAATCGGGCTTGAGGACCGTTGCCGCAGTACCTTGCACAGTGACAGGGGTGATGCCGTTACCATTAAATTGTGGACAGTACAAGGACATCCCTCTTGTCCTTATATCTGACCAGCAACAGGTTTCCAGTGGTAAGGGCACAGGTATAGGTACCTGGAGGGAGTAGGTAGGGAGGCCGCGTTGATTTTTCCGCACGGTCCCACAAGCGGACGTGGATCTGGCGGCGAGGGACTGGAACAAGGGGATACTAGTATAAAAGTTATCCACGTACAGGTTGTAACCTTTATCTAGCAGTGGGTGCATAAGGTCCCACACAAGTTTCCTGCTAACACCCAGAGTGGGGGACATTCTGGGGGTTGAATACGGGAAAACTTGTAAGTGTACCCTGAGGTACTCTCACAAAGATTGCACAGCTTCACGCCATACCTCGCCCGCTTAGAGGGAACATACTGGCGGAAAAGGAGTCTTCCCTTGAACTCAATGAGAGACTCATCAACCGCGACCTCCCTTCCAGGTACATAGGCCTGTACAAATTTGGCCCCAAAGTGATTGATGACCGGCCTGATTTTGTACAGGCGGTCATAGGCAGGATCATCTTGGGGGGGGGGACATACTGCATTATCTAAATAATGCAGGCATTTCCGGATGGCCTCAAACCGGGAACGTGTCATGGCCGCACTGTAAAGTGGGGCCTGGTAGAGGACGTCCCTACTCCAGTAATGCCTGACACTGGGTTTCTTGACTAGGCCCATATGCAGCACGAGGTCCCAAAATGTCCTCATCTCGGCTGCACTGACCGGAGTCCAGTCACCGGGCCTAGCCAAAAAGGAGCCCGGGTGTTGAGCAACAAACTGTTGGGGCGTACAGGTTTGTTTGCTCCACCATTAGATTTACAAAGTGGTCACTGAAAAAAAGATAAAAAAGTCGTATTCAGTAAAGCCCACTGTGGAAATCTGGATTCCTGATTGGCCGACAAAATCAGGAATCACGGGCTCATAACGCTCTGGGGTATACCAAACAATTTCACCGGCAGGGGGATCCGGTGGATTTAACTGGTGGGCCGGAAAACTAGTATGAGCCCCAGAGCTGCTCGTACTATGGTGGGCCACAGGGTCCCTAGCATGGCAGTCCCCTTGCTCCGCCTGGCGGTGTCTCCGCCGCCTTGGGGGCTCATCATAATCGCTAGATGATGAGGAGGACGCGGATGACAAAAGGAAATTGGGGTCATCCTCGTCCTCACTGGGACTCTCGAACTCGGAGGCAAGCTGGGCGTATGCCTCCTCAGCCGAGAACATCCGGCAGGCCATAGGGAAGTGTGTGTCTGTGTGTGTGAGTGCGTGTAAATCTTTATTCAGTGTGCGTGTGTGTGGGGGCATGGGTGTTCGCGAACTCACCCTAAACCTAACAGACCAAAAAAAAAAGACTAACTAAAAAAATGTGAAAAAAAATAAATTCAAAATAGCTGATCAACCGTCTGAAGTTGATCAGCGGTGGGATGTGCGATGCGCTAACAGTGGCCCGGACGCTAAGAGTGCCGGCCACAGTCAGCATACGCACACAAAAAAAACTGCCTGCGCCCCAAAAAAAGTTGTGGGGGAAGGGAGAGGGGCAAGCTGCAGCACCCCTGGGGGTCTAGGGTCACACAGCTTGTCCCTAGCCTTTCCCTAAATACCTGGTGGTGCTGGGGGGTGGTGGGGCACAGATGGGGTGCTGGCTGGATCCTGATCTCTGCCACGATAGGGGGTGCTGGCTCTGAGACACGACACAGCGCTCCTCTCTCCTCGGGCTCCCGGACTGAAAAGGAGGAAGAGAGGACCGCTGCCATGATTTGAACCTTTCACCCCTGCAGCCGACCGATAGGAGCGATCCTGAGAGGTGATGTCACCATCACCTCTCAGGATCACAGGATGGTGATTGGTGGTGTATTATCACATCACCAATCACCATCCTATTCCGGGTTATCGGGTCCCCAGAGACCCGAATAACCCGGAAACGCAGCAAACCGCAGGTCTGAATTGACCTGCGGTTTGCTGCGGTCGCCTACACGGGGAAGGGGGGGGTGTCACAGCAGTGATCGGAAATACATAGGACGTACCAGTACGCCCTGTGTCCTTAAGGATCGGAAAAATCAGGGCATATCGGTACGCCCTATGTCCGGAACAGGTTAAATTAGGGTACACCCCAAAACATTGGGATATATAACCTGTGATAACCCCCTCCAGCCGTGCTAAACAAACGTTTAGACAATACACTGGCTGCAGGGCAGGCCAGCACCTCCAAGGCGTAAAGGGTAAGCTCAGGCCATGTGCCCAATTTGGAGACCCAGTACGTGTAGGCGTGTGCACACATACTACTCCACCATGTCGCACGTCCCCGTGATGTCCACGATCCAATTGGATATCTGCTCTATCAACTTTCGATGTTCTTTTCTGCACCTACCATGTTGATCACGGTTAGCGGCGAATCAAGGTTCCACGCCGGAGAGGGAGCGTGAGAAAGGGATACTATATCCAAGGGAGGTCAATGTATGAAATTAAAGGTGATCAAGCGGAAATGTGGGACAAATTATTGAAGCCAAAGCTTCCAAGTAAAGGAGGGGGTGCATGGCAATTACCCACTCCCAACTCGGGGAGGTAGTGACGATAAGTAACAATACAGGACTCTTAAGATGCCCTGTTATTGGAATAATTAATAAAAAATTATAGGGAATGTCACTGGGGTATTTTGGATTTGGAAACGTTAGACAGGAGAGGCCCTGTTGCCGCTTTGTTGACTCTAGATAACTTCTGCCTGATCGCACGTCCCCATGACGTTCACGATCCAATTGGATATCTTCTCTATCAACTTTCGATGTTCTTTTCTGCGCCTACCATGTTGATCACGGTTAACGGCGAATCAGGGTTCCACGCCGGAGAGGGAGCGTGAGAAAGAGATACCACATCCAAGGGAGGTCAATAGCTCCAATGTGATCGAACGGAAATGTGGGATAATTTGCTAAAGTTTAAGCATCGAATGAAAGGAGGGGGCGATCCTATACAGGGCAGGGGTTTTTCATTGCCAAAAATTGGTTCATGTCACCCACCAATTGAACAGACAATTTTACAAATATTAGGTCCCTGTCACCTATGCAGAGCAGGGGTTTGTATACGGCAAAATTAGTAACATGTCAACTGACATTGTAACTGACCATTTTTTGAAATGTATGTCCCTGTCATCTGTGCAGAGCAGGGGTTTATTCACGGCAAAAATGGTAAAATATCACCCAAGAATGTAACAGACGCTTTTGCACCCTGCTCCGTCTTTTGCTGTGCTGGTGCCTCTGTGCGACCACCGCCTCTTCCTCCGAACAAGACAGGTCACTCGCATGACCTTTATTCCATGTGGGGTCTAGTATCTCATCATCCTCCACATCATCTTCCAACCACTCTTTACCCCTGCCCTCCTTGTCGGTCTGCATACTGCAGAAAGCTGCAGCAGTTGGCATCTGTGCTTTGTCATCATCAGAGACGTGCTGTGGTGGTCTTCCAATGTCCTCAGTCTGAAACATAAGTGGTTG
Source organism: Bufo bufo (assembly GCF_905171765.1). NCBI lineage: Eukaryota > Metazoa > Chordata > Amphibia > Anura > Bufonidae > Bufo > Bufo bufo. The sequence continues at coordinate 378,919,064 of NC_053390.1, forward strand.
GGCATCAGTGAACTCAATCTCTTCCACTTCTTGTGCAGGGCTATGTGGATGGCCCACAGAAACCCTGCCAGCAGAGTCATCAAAAAGCATAACAGACTGCTGCATGACTTGGGGCTCAGACTGCTTGCCTGATTTGCAAGGGGGTGAGGTGAAAGACAGATGGCCATGGGCTGTAGGTACCAACTCTGATCTTTCAGCAGGGGACTGCAAGCACTGTCATCCCCCCAATCTACTAATGTCTGTACTTGTTCTGGCCTCACCTGAATCGTACTGTCCTAAATGCAGTGTAGGCTGCAAATGTACTTTCTAGCGCAAAAGATGAGCATTTGTCACCCAACAATGTAACAGACGAATTAGTGAAATATATTTCCTTGTCCACTATGTAGAGCAGGGGAATATCACAGCCAAAAATTGGTGAATTTCACCTGACAATGTAACAGGCAAATTCGTTTTTTAACATTGTTTATCACCTTGCCTTTTATGGCAAGTGCTTACTTTTAGCCTCATTCCCACTTCATCATTTTTTCACTGCGGAAATTTTCTACATTTTTCCACACTTTGACTCACATAATACTCCTTTTGGAGTTCTTCAGTGATCTCTTTATGCAGATCTCTTTAATGGAGCGCCCTTTAATATTCACAATCCTTTATAGTTTCACTTTTGATGTATGTTACAATAATATTACTGTAGTATTTGGGATATTCATGATGTGTTACCCAATGCGTGACCTGTGTACGCCTGTGACCTGCACGGCTCATACAATGTGTATCTGATATTTAACATCATGCAATATGGAACAATATATACACTCACTTCAGACATATAGATATATGTAGAGTTTTGATTTCAACTTATTGTTGCATTATTGACACTGAATAGGTGTATTTTATTATGAGATAATGTCACAGTCCATTTGATTCCTGTAGAATTGGTTTCTGTACATCTAATACTTGTATGCATGATAGTGTTATATATATGGTACCTGCAGACATATTTGCTTCTTGTACGATATGTTTTTATTACTCATTCATTATGTTCTTATACAGTTGCAAGAAAAAGTATGTGAACCCTTTGGAATGATATGGATTTCTGCACAAATTGGTCATAAAATGTGATCTGATCTTCATCTAAGTCACAACAATAGACAATCACAGTCTGCTTAAACTAATAACACACACAGAATTAAATGTTACAATTTTTTTTTGAACACAGCATGTAAGCAGGTGGAAAAAGTATGTGAACCCTTGGATTTAATAACTGGTTGAACCTCCTTTGGCAGCAATAACTCGAACCAAACGTTTCCTGTAGTTGCAGATCAGACGTGCACAACGGTCAGGAGTAATTCTTGACCATTCCTCTTTATAGAACTGTTTCAGTTCAGCAATATTCTTGGGATGTCTGGTGTGAATCGCTTTCTTGAGGTCATGCCACAGCATCTCAATCGGGTTGAGGTCAGGACTCTGACTGGCCACTCCAGAAGGCGTATTTTCTTCTGTTTAAGCCATTCTGTTGTTGATTTACTTCTATGCTTTGGGTCGTTGTCCTGTTGCAACACCCATCTTCTGTTGAGCTTCAGCTGGTGGACAGATGGCCTTAAGTTCTCCTGCAAAATGTCTTGATAAACTTGGGAATTCATTTTTCCTTCGATGATAGCAATCCGTCCGGGCCCTGACGCAGCAAAGCAACACCAAACCATGATGCCCCCACCACCATACTTCACAGTTGGGATGAGGTTTTGATGTGTGTGTGCTGTGCCTCTTTTTCTCCACACATAGTGTTGTGTGTTTCTTCCAAACAACTCAACTTTGGTTTCATCTGTCCACAGAATATTTTGCCAGTACTGCTGTGGAACATCCAGGTGCTCTTGTGCAAACTGTAAACGTGCAGCAATGTTTTTTTTGGACAGCAGTGGCTTCCTCTGTGGTATCCTCCCATGAAATCCATTCTTGTTTAGTATTTTACGTATCGTAGATTCGCTAACAGGGATGTTAGCATATGCCAGAGACTTTTTTAATTCTTTAGCTGACACTCACTCACTCACTGAGCAGTCTGCGCTGTGCTCTTGCAGTCATCTTTACAGGACAGCCACTCCTAGGGAGACTAGCAGCAGTGCTGAACTTTCTCCATTTATAGACAATTTGTCTTACCGTTGACTGATGAACAGCAAGGCTTTTGGAGATACTTTTATAACCCTTTCCAGCTTTATGCTAACAACAATTCTTAATCGTAGGTCTTCTGAGAGCTCTTTTGTGCGAGGCATCATTCACATCAGGCAATGCTTCTTGTGAAAAGCAAACCCAGAACTGGTGTGTGTTTTTTTATAGGGCAGGGCAGCTGTAACCAACACCTACAATCTCATCTCATTGATTGGACTCCAGTTGGCTGACACCTCACTCCAATTAGCTCTTAGAGATGTCATTAGTCTAGGGGTTCACATACTTTTTCCGCTTGCACTTTGAATGTTTACATTGTGTGTTCAATAAAAACATGGTAACATTTAATTCTTTGTGTGTTATTAGTTTAAGCAGACTGTGATTGTCTATTGTTGTGACTTAGATGAAGATCAGATCACATTTTATGAACAATTTGTGCAGAAATCCATATCATTCCAAAGGGTTCACATACTTTTTCTTGCAACTGTATGTACATGGCATACTTTCTCTTAGTGAGAATATACATTCCTGTCTTAGATTTCCCCATCTGACATGGTGCGTGCCGAGTTGCGGGGCCGCGCCCTATGTCCTCCCCCTAGATGTCTCTATGCCGGCCGGGCACGTCACGTGATTTTGTCATGTGGCTCGCCGCGTCATGGCGTGATGCCTGGGGACGGGATCATGGAGCTTCGGCCGTCGCGCTTGGCACGCCCACGAATGTTCAGGTGAGGTAAATCACCATCAAAGCCTGGATTGGCTACGGGCAGTTGAAATAGTAATCCCCACAGTGATGGCGTTTCCCCTGACGAAGGTACGCCGAAAGGCATTCAGGTCTCTGTCACTTCTGGTGAGTCCGTGCTATTTATATTTATGGTTGGTCTCATTTAGTCAGGATATGGCTTCAGTGGGTGTATACAGCAGCTAATTGCTGCGTTACATGGTATAATACTTTCTGGGGATACCACCTGCTGTAGTTTCATGTTTAGCAATTTTGCTGTGACGTTTTTTGTACTAGGACTTGCTTTTTATTAAATCATTGTGTATGTCATTGTGACGTTCATATATTTAGATTCTGTATTGCTGGGATGGTGTTTTTGCTCCTTATCCCCTTTTTATGGTATTTATTATTAATTGATTTTGTAACAAATAAAGTATACTATTTTTCATTATTGGACGTTTATGAGCTTTAGTTCTCTTGTATTTTTTTATACCAAAAAAAGCTTGTCCAGCTACATATAAATGTTGGGAAGTCTGTCTATATAGCCGCAATATTGTAGTGTATACTTATCTGGCAATTGATACCCATGGTTGTTTTTGTTGTTTTTTATAGGTAGAGCAGTACAGCCAAAAATTGGTGAATTTCACCTGAAAATGTAACAGACAAATTAGTGAAATTTGTTTACCTGTCTACTAGGTAGAGCAGGGGTATATCACAGCCAAAAATTGGTGAATTTTACCCGAAAATGTAAGAGACAAATTATTGAAATTACATAAAATAAAATACGTACAAATTAAAAAAATAATCTTGATATATGAGGTTGAGGTCATTATGGAGTAGGAGGTTGAGGAGGCGGTGGACGTAGCGGTGTAGGTGGAAGCGGCGATGGAGGAGCACAAGGTAGCCAACACATTTTTTTTAATTTTTTTTTATTAGGGTACACCCCCAAAAGAGTAGTAAATTTCAAAAATATAACAATGAGCAATTTCGCTGTAGTATAGCAATGGCTGGGTAAGTCCGGTATACATGTCTATTCTGCACTTGTCTGTGATAACGCCCTCTGCCGTGCTAAACACACGTTCAGACAATACACTGGCTGCAGGGCAGGCCATCACCTCCAAGGCGTAAAGGGCAAGCTCTGGCGATATGCCCAATTTGAAGACCCAGAAGTTGAAGGGGGCAGACTCGTCATTCAGTACATGTAGGCGTGTGCACACTTACTACTCCACCATGTTGCTGAAATGCTGCCTTCTGCTAAGACGTTCCATATCAGCTGGTGGTGCTGGTTGTTGTGGTGTGCTGACAAAGCTTTTCCACATTTCGGCCATGATAACCCTGCTATCTAAGGTGCTGGTGGTGCCCCAGCTGCGTTGACGACCTCTTCCTCCTCCTCTGCCTTCGCCTTATGCTTCCACTGTGCCCCCGCTGTTAGGTGGGAATGCCACCAGCAGCGCATCTACCAGTGTGTTCTTGTACTTGCGCATCTTACGATCACGGTCCAGTGAAGGAATTAAGGACGGTACGTTGTCCTTGTAACGTAGATCCAGCAGCGTGGCCACCCAGTGATCAGCACAAGTTAGAATGTGGGCAACTCGGCGGTCATTGCGGAGACACTGCAACATGTAATCACTCATGTGTGCCGGGCTGCCCAGAGGCAATGAAAAGCTGTCCTCTGTGGGAGGTGTATCGTCTGTGTCCTCTGTATCCCCCCAGCCATGCACCAGTGATGGCCATGAGCTGGTCTGGGTGCCACCCTGCTGTGAACACTGTTTCTCCTCCTCCATATCCTCATCCTCCACCTCCTCATCCTCCAGAACTGTGCCCTGGCTGGACAATTCTGCACTTGGCGTTTGTGGGTGCAGGAACCCACCCTCAGAGCCACTTGTGAATGACTGCCCTGAAGCCCTTTCAAATGATCTCTCTTCCTTCTCCTCCTCCTCCTGTGCCACATCCTCTTCCATCATCGCCTGAAGTGTTTTTCCAAGGAGACATAGAAGTGGGACAGTAACGATGAGAACGGCGTCATCGGCACTGGCAATGTTGGAAGAGTACTCGAAACAGCGCAACAAGGCACACAGGTCTCGCATGGAGGCGAACTCATTGGTGGTGAAGTGGTGCTGTCCCGCAGAGCGACTCAGCCGTGCGTGCTGCAGCTGAAACTCCACTATCGCCTGCTGCTGCTCATACAGTCTGGCAAGCATGTGCAAGGTGGAGTTACACCTTGTGGGCACGTCGCATATGAGGCGATGAGCGGGAAGGCCGAAGTTACGCTGCAGCGCTGACAGGAGTGCAGCAGCAGGATGAGAACGCCGAAAGTGTGCACAGACGGCCCGCATTTTCTAAAGCAGCTCTGACATATCAGGGTAATTTTTAAGGAGCCTCTGCATCATCAAATTTATCACATGCGCCAGTCAAGGGATGTGCGTAAAACCGTCTAGTCCCAGAGCTTCTACGAGATTTCGCACATTATTGCACACCAGCAGGCCGGGCTTGAGGCTCACTGGCACTAACCACTCATCGGTCTGTTGTTCAAGACCCCTCCATAGCTCCTGCACGGTGTGGGGTTTGTCCCCCAAACAGGAAAGTTTTAAAACTGCCTGCTGTCGTTTACCCCTGGCTGTGCTGAAGTTGGTGGTGAAAGTGTTACGCTGACCGGATAAATAGAGGATGAGGAAGCGGAGTAGGAGGAGGAAGCAACAGGAGGCAAACTGAAGTGCCCTGCAATCCTCGGTGGTGGAGGGACATGCGCCAAACTGCTATCCACCTCAGGCCCAGCCACCACTGCATTTACCTAGTGTGCTGTTATGGAGATATAACGGTCCTGACCGTGCTTACTGGGCAACGCATCCGTAGTTAGGTTCCTCTTCCTCTCCAGTGTTTGGGAGATAGAGAGCTGAACGCTTCCATGGGACAGATCCTCTGTTTGCGGGGTGGCAAGTGCCACTGTCACTCCAGAGGTGGATGAAGAGGCCGAGACTGCAGCAGAAGAGGAAGCAGGAGGAGGCAGAGACCTTTTTTGGTTTTTGAGGTGTCTACTCCACTGCAGCTCATGCTTTGCACTTAGATGCCTTGTCATGCAGGTTGTGCTCAGGTTGAGAACATTTATGCCTCGCTTCAGGCTCGGATTGCACAGCACGCAAACCACTCGTGTCTTGTCGTCAGCACATTGTCTGAAGAACTGCGATGCCAGGGAATTCTGTGGAGCTGCAGGCGTACTGTCTAGGGGAGGGCCGCTCCGCTTTTGCACCCTGCTCCCTCTTCTGCTGTGCTGGTGGCTCTGTGCGACCACCGCCTCTTCCTCCGAACTACAAAGGTCACTCGCATGACCTTGATTCCATGTGTTTCGTCATCATCCGAGATGTGCTGCGGTGGTCCTCCCATGTACTCATCTTGAAACATAAGTGGTTGGGCATCTCTTCCATTTCTGGGGCAGGGCTATGTGGATGGCCCTGGGAAACCCTGGTAGCAGAGTCATCAAAAAGCAGAAGAGACCGCTGCATGACTTGGGGCTCAGACTGCTTGGCTGATTTGCTAGGGGGTGAGGTGAAAGACTGATGGCCATGGGCTGCAGGTGCCAACTCTAATCTTTCAGCAGGAGACTGGGTGGGAGACAATGTGAAAGAACTGGAAGCAACCCAATCTACTATCGCCTGTACTTGTTCTGGCCTCACCATTCGTAGAGCCTCATTAGGCCTGACCAAATAACGCTGAAGGTTCTGTCGCCTACTCACACCTGAGGAAGGTGTTTCACTTGTGCGTGTAGCTGGCACAGATCGAGCACGTCCTCTACCTTCAACAGGAGCTCCACCAGCAACACCACGATCGGGGCCACTTTCCTTATTTGACGCTCACCTTATTCTCCGCATATTTAGGATCTTGCCCAAAATGGATATAACAGCAGTATCTAACGCTTGTATTTCACTGTGAAAAATGCAGCAAAGGCCCCAGATGTACAGTCATGGCCAAAAGTTTTGAGAATGACACAAATATTAGTTTTCACAAAGTTTGCTGCTAAACTGCTTTTAGATCTTTCTTTCAGTTGTTTCTGTGATGTAGTGAAATATAATTACACGCACTTCATACGTTTTTAAAGGCTTTTATCGACAATTACATGACATTTATACACTGCTCAAAAAAATAAAGGGAACACAAAAATAACACATCCTAGATCTGAATTAATTAAATATTTTTCTGAAATACTTTGTTCTTTACATAGTTGAATGTGCTGACAAGAAAAACACACAAAAATAAAAAAATGGAAATCAAATTTTTTAACCCATGGAGGTCTGGATTTGGAGTCACACTCAAAATTAAAGTGGAAAAACACACTACAGGCTGATCCAACTTTGATGTAATGTCCTTAAAACAAGTCAAAATGAGGCTCAGTAGTGTGTGTGGCCTCCACGTGCCTGTATTACCTCCCTACAACGCCTGTGCATGCTCCTGATGAGGTGGCGGACGGTCTCCTGAGGGATCTCCTCCTAGACCTGGACTAAAGCATCTCCCAACTCCTGGACAGTCTGTGGTGCAACGTGACGTTGGTGGATAGAGCGAGACATGATGTCCCAGATGTGCTCAATTAGATTCAGGTCTGGGGAATGGGCGGGCCAGTCCATAGCATCAATGCCTTCGTCTTGCAGGAACTGCTGACACACTCCAGCCACATGAGGTCAAGCATTGTTTTGCATTAGGAGGAACCCAGGGCCAACCGCACCAGCATATGGTCTCACAAGGGGTCTGAGGATCTCATCTCGGTACCTAATGGCAGTCAGGCTACCTCTGGCGAGCACATGGAGGGCTGTGCGGCCCTCCAAAGAAATGCCACCCCACACCATTACTGACCCAATGCCAAACCGGTCATGCTGGAGGATGTTGCAGGCAGCAGAACGTTCTCCACAGTGTCTCCAGACTCTGTCACATCTGTCACGTGCTCAGTGTGAACCTGCTTTCATCTGTGAAGAGCACAGGGCACCAATGGCGAATTTGCCAATCTTGGTGTTCTCTGGCAAATGCCAAACGTCCTGCACGGTGTTGGGTTGTAAGCACAACCCCCACCTGTGGACGTCGGGCCCTCATATCACCCTCATGGAGTCTGTTTCTGACCGTTTGAGCAGACACATGCACATTTGTGGCCTGCTGGAGGTCATTTTGCAGGGCTCTGGCAGTGCTCCTCCTGTTCCTCACTGCACAAAGGCGGAGGTAGCGGTCCTGCTGCTGGGTTGTTGCCCTCCTACGGCCTCCTCCACGTCTCCTGATGTACTGGCCTGTCTCCTGGTAGCGCCTCCATGCTCTGGACACTACGCTGACAGACACAGCAAACCTTCTTGCCACAGCTCGCATTGATGTGCCATCCTGGATAAGCTGCACTACCTGAGCCACTTGTGTGGGTTGTAGACTCCGTCTCATGCTACCACTAGAGTGAAAGCACTGCTAGCATTCAAAAGTGACCAAAACATCAGCCAGGAAGCATAGGAACTGAGTAGTGGTCTGTGGTTACCACCTGCAGAACCACTCCTTTATTGGGGGTGTCTTGCTAATTGCCTATAATTTCCACCTGTTGTCTATTCCATTTGCACAACAGCATGTGAAATTGATTGTCACTCAGTGTTGCTTCCTAAGTGGACAGTTTGATTTCACAGAAGTGTGATTGACTTGGAGTTACATTGTGTTGTTTAAGTGTTCCCTTAATTTTTTTGAGCAGTGTACAAGGAGTCAGTATTTGCAGTGTTGACCCTTCTTTTTCAGGACCTCTGCAATTCGACTGGGCATGCTCTCAATCAACTTCTGGGCCAATTCCTGACTGATAGCAACCCATTCTTTCATAATCACTTCTTGGAGTTTGTCAGAATTAGTGGGTTTTTGTTTGTCCACCTGCCTCTTGAGGATTGACCACAAGTTCTCAATGGGATTAAGATCTGGGGAGTTTCCAGGCCATGGACCCAAAATGTCAACGTTTTGGTCCCCGAGCCACTTAGTTAACACTTTTGCCTTATAGCACGGTGCTCCATCGTGCTGGAAAATGCATTGTTCTTCACCAAACTGTTGTTGGATTGTTGGAAGAAGTTGCTGTTGGAGGGTGTTTTGGTACCATTCTTTATTCATGGCTGTGTTTTTGGGCAAAATTGTGAGTGAGCCCACTCTCTTGGATGAGAAGCAACCCCACACATGAATGGTTTCAGGATGCTTTACTGTTGGCATGACACATGACTGATGGTAGCGCTCACCTTTTCTTCTCCGGACAAGCCTTTTTCCAGATGCCCCAAACAATCGGAAAGAGGCTTCATCGGAGAATATGACTTTGCCCCAGTCCTCAGCAGTCCATTCACCATACTTTCTGCAGAAGATCAATCTGTCCCTGATGTTTTTTTTGGAGAGAAGTGGCTTCTTTGCTGGCCTTCTTGACACCAGGCCATCTTCCAAAAGTCTTCGCCTCACTGTGCGTGCAGATGCGCTCACACCTGCCTGCTGCCATTCCTGAGCAAGCTCTGCACTGGTGGCACTCCGATCCCACAGCTGAATCCTCTTTAGGAGACGATCCTGGCGCTTGCTGGACTTTCTTGGACGCCCTGAAGCCTTCTTAACAAGAATTGAACCTCTTACTTGAAGTTCTTGATGATCCTATAAATTGTTGATTGAGGTGCAATCTTAGTAGCCACAATATCCTTGCCTGTGAAGCCATTTTTATGCAATGCAATGATGGCTGCACAAGTTTCTTTGCAGGTCACCATGGTTAACAATGGATGAACAATGATTTCAAGCATCACCCTCCTTTTAACATGTCAAGTCTGCCATTTTAACCCAATCAGCCTGACATAATGATCTCCAGCCTTGTGCTCGTCAACATTCTCACCTGAGTTAACAAGACGATTACTGAAATGATCTCAGCAGGTCCTTTAATGACAGCAATGAAATGCAGTGGAAAGTTTTTTTTGGGATTAAGTTAATTTTCATGGCAAAGAAGGACTATGCAATTCATCTGATCACTCTTCATAACATTCTGGAGTATATGCAAATTGCTATTATAAAAACTTAAGCAGCAACTTTTCCAATTTCCAATATTTATGTAATTCTCAAAACTTTTGGCCACGACTGTAGAGTATTGACAAAAATTGGTGTTTTTTTTAAACCCAGAATATTATTGCAGTATTTCAAGCTTGTATTTCACACTGACAGATGCAGCAAAGGCCACAAATTTAGTATTTTACCCAAAATGGGTGTTTTTTTTATAACAGAATATTATGGCAGTATTTCAAGCTTGTATTTCACACTGACAGATGCAGCAAAGGCCGCAAATTTAGTATTTTGCCCAAAATGGGTGTTTTTTTCATAACAGAATATTATGGCAGTATTTCAAGCTTGTATTTCACACTGACAGATGCAGCAAAGGCCACAAATTTAGTATTTTGCCCAAAATGGGTGTTTTTTTTAATAACAGAATGTTATGGCAGTATTTCAAGCTTGTATTTCACACTGACAGATGCAGCAAAGGCCGCAAATTTAGTATTTTGCCCAAAATGGGTGTTTTTTTAATAACAGAATATAACAGCAGTATCTAACGCTTGTATTACACACTGACAGATGCAGCAAAGGCCACAAATTTTGTATTTTGCACAAAATGGCTTTTTTTTTTATAACAGAATATTATTGCAGTCTTTCAAACTTGTATTTAACACTGAAAAATGCAGCAAAGGCCCCAGATGTAGGTTATTGCCAAAAATGGGTGTTTTTTTAAACCCAGAATATTATGGTAGTATTTCAAGCTTGTATGTGACGATGGGGAGTGGGAAAACCCCCCATCATACGATGACTGGGGGATAAGGAAAGCAACTAGGCCTGAACACAAGGATAAGGGAGCAGGTCACCTCATAATGCATCCCTATACCTAGCCCTAACTCCTCACCTGATGAGCGGACCTGGATGGTAGAACGGCTCACACCCTGGATACCTAAGGCCCTGAGTCGCCCTGAGAATCCCTCACAAAGGAGAGGCGCCCAAATAGGAGAGGCGCCCCATGCCTCAAGGTGCATGGCAGCCCCAGGTGGCACTGCATACAGGCTAGGAAGTCTAGCAACCATGCTGGAAGATATCACCAAACATACCAGACAAGGAACACCAGGCTAGACGATACAACACACCAAATCATAACCCCACACCAAACTTATAACACATGTAAGGGAGAGAAGACATTGCATGAGACCTCGATGTCCCACTAGGAGGCCCTCACTCTGGGAGATGGAACATGAAGACCAGGAGCATAACTCCAACACACACCATGGCTGGAGTACCACTGACTCCTGGCCTCTAGCCACAGGTAAGATGAAGCACCTAGTGACCACAGGTGGTTAACCCCTCCAGCACCAGACAGAGGAGGAAACAACTCAAAGGGGAAGTGCACACACTAGCATAAAAAGCTACACGTTGCCGCAGGCAACAACATGCAAGGCAACCATGTTACGGCACACACTACAAAGGCCGTGACACTGCCCCGCATGCTGAAACAGCAACACGTTGCCACGGGCAACAGCAAGCTTGGCATGAGTGTCACAGCGCACACCAAAGGCCGTGACATTGTATTTCGCACTGACAAATGCATTAAAGCCCCCAGATGTAGGGTATTGCCAAAAATTGGTGTTTTTTTAAACCCAGAATATTATTGCAGTAATTCAAGCTTGTATTTTACACTGACAGATGCAGCAAAGGCCCCAGATGTGGGTGTTGCCAGCAATGGGTGTTTTTTTTTAACTCAGAATATCATTGCAGTATTTCAAGCTTGTATTTCACACTGACAGATGCAGCAAAGGCCGCAAATTTAGTATTTCGCCATAAATGGGTGTTTTTTAATAACAGAATATAACAGCAGTATCTAACACTTGTATTTCACACTGACAGATGTAGCAAAGGCTGCAAATTTTGTATTTCGCCCAAAATGGGTGTTTTTAATAACAGAATATAACAGCAGTATCTAACACTTGTATTTCACACTGACAGATGCAGCAAAGGCTGCAAATTTAGTATTTTGCCAAAATGGGTGTTTTTTTAATAACCGAATATAATTTCACACAGACAGATGCAGCAAAGGCCACAAATTTTGCCCAAAATGGGTGTTTTTTTTAATAACAGAATATTATTGCATTATTTCAAACTTGTATTTCACACTGGAAAATGCAGCAAGGGCCCCAGATGTAGGGTATTTCCAAAAATGGGAGTTTTTTTAAAGGGATTCTGTCATGAGATTTGACCCCTATAAGCTAAACATATGGCCAGGTCCGTACTAATAACATGAATCCTAAACTGCCCTTATTAAACGTGCTTGTGGCTCTATTAGCCCAAAAAATAGGTTTTTATAAGCTGTCACTCACCCCTCGCCGTCTGGTGCCCAGCGCCGCCTTCCTCACCTCAACCCCGCCTCCGCAATCCTCCCGTCCCTCTGCTAGATCCGGCTCCTGCGCACTAGGCTCAGCCTGATGCACCGCGGACTCCTGGCAGCGGCTTTATTGAGCGAAGTGCGCATGCGCATCAGGCAGCGCATGCGCACTTCGCTCAACGAAGCCGCTGCCAGGAGTCCGCGGCGCATCAGGCTGAGCCTAGTGTGCAGGCGCCGTCTAGCAGAGGGACGGGAGGATTGCGGAGGCGGGGCTGAGGTGAGGAAGGCGGCGCTGGGCACCAGACGGCGAGGGGTGCGGGCGGGCACCCTGGGTTAACGTAAAACCCCTTGGGCACCTTAGGTAGGTGAGTGACAGCTTATAAAAAACAGTTTTTTGGGCTAATAGAGCCACAAGCAGGTTTAATAAGGGCAGTTTAGGATTCATGTTATTAGTACGGACCTGGCCATATGTTTAGCTTATAGGGCTCAAATCTCATGACAGAATCCCTTTAAACCCAGAATATTATTGCAGTATTTCAAGCTTGTATTTCAGATTGACAGAAGCAGCAAAGGCCGCAAATTTTGTATTTTGCCCAAAAATTGGTGTTTTTTTAATAACAGAATATAATTTCACACTGACAGATGCAGCAAAGGCCGCAAATTTTGCCCAAAGTGGGTGTTTTTTTTCAATAACAGAATATTATTGCATTATTTCAAGCTTGTATTTCACACTGGAAAATGCAGCAAAGGCCCCATATGTAGGGTATTGCCAAAAATGGGCGTTTTTTAAACCCAGAATATTATGGCAGAATTTCAAGCTTGTATTTCACACTGACAAATGCAGCAAAGGCCCCAGATGTAGGGTATTGTCAAAAATGGGTGTTTTTTTTAAACCCAGAATATTATGGCAGAATTTCAAGCTTGTATTTCACACTGGAAAATACAGCAAAGACCCTAAGTGTAGGGTATTGCCAAAAATGGGTGTTTTTTTAAACCCAGAATATTATGGCAGAATTTCAAGCTTGTATTTCACACTGAAAAATGCAGCAAAGGCCCCAGATGTAGGGTATTGCCAAAAATTGGTGATTTTTTTTAAACCCAGAATAAAATTGCAGTATTTCAAGCTTATATTTGACTGTCACAAAAGCACACATGCTGTGCTGGTGCACTGAACTTGCATAAAATGGCAGCCGACGCCCAGCTAAATAACAGACAGATAAAAGTTCTTTTTCAGTGTCACTGGGCTCAGGGCAGGGTAAAAATATTGCGCACTGCACCCAAAAAACAAAATCGCTGTAGATCGCTGAGTTAAACAAGCACTTCTGATAAAATATTCTTTCCTATTCTCTCCCTCACAGCAGCAGCATATTATCACTATACTAATCAGAGCAGAGTGAAGTGCAGCGCTACTTGACTCCAGCTTATATAGAGGCTGGGTTACATGCTGCACTGGCTAATCACAGCCATGCCATTAGTAGGCATGGCTGTGATGGCTTCTAAGGGCACACAAGTTAAACGCTTGTTGATTGGCTGCTCTGCAGCCTTTCAAAAAGCGCCATTAACTCGCCGAACACTGAACCCGAAATTTTACTGAAAAGTTTGGTTTCAGTTCCGGGCTCCAAAAATCCTAAAGTTCGGTACGAACCCCTAGTTCTGATGTATACATATATACAGATATACAGATGTGCTGATGTACACATAAATACAGATAAACTGTTCTATTGCTATACAGATGGCGAATACACAGATGTACTATAAAAAAGTATACTGATGTGCTATGAAGAAGTTATACAGATCCTCTAAGTATATACAAATTTACAGATGTATAGTAAACAGATCTGCAAAATGCTATGATTATAGCTCCAGAAGTGGAAGAGTAGCGCTATGGACAAACTGTAGTAATGAACAATGTAGTGTAAGTAGGTACTATAACAGAGACTTATGCTATGACAGTGTCCAAACTATAGCAGTAACCAATATGAACATACCGTGAAAGTTAAGAATGAATGAATGACAGTCATGATCATAGTCATAGGAAGGGATGGAGGGCGGAGGAGTGTAGAGGGTTTAAGTGAGTATGGATGAAAGAGTTCAGTAGGGTGACAGCTATGGGGAAGAAACAGTTCCTAAACCTGCTGGTTTCAGTCTGAAGGGTCCTGTAATGCCTTCTTGAAGGAAGTAACTGGAAGAGTTTATTGGCATGATGAGAGGAGTCCTTAAGAATGATGTGTGTCCGACGTAAACATATCTTCTTGTTAACATTCTCAATAGTAGGAAGCAAAGTCCTTGTTATGTGTTGGGCAGTTTTCACTAGAGATGTCGCGGACATAAATTTTTCCGTTCGCAAACGGCGAACGCGAATTTCCGCAAATGTTCGCAAACGGGCGAACCGCCATAGACTTCAATAGGCAGGCAAATTTTAAAACCCACAGGGACTCTTTATGGCCACAATAGTGATGGAAAAGTTGTTTCAAGGGGACTAACACCTGGACTGTGGCATGCCGGAGGGGATCCATGGCAAAACTCCCATGGAAAATTACATAGTTGACGCAGAGTCGGGTTTTAATCCATAAAGGGCATAAATCACCTAACATTCCTAAATTGTTTGGAATAACGTGCTTTAAAACATCCAGTGTGTGTATACCATCAGGTATGATGTTGTATCGATCAGGTAGTGTACAGTGACAGACCAAACTCCCCGTTTAACGCACCGCAAACAGTCCATTTGCACAACCGCAAACTCCCCATTTGCACAAGGTTGGATACCAAGCTAGCCATGTCCCGTTCCTTGTCCTCACTGACGTCATTGAAGGTCTCCACCCAGCCATGTAAAACACTAAGGGTCCCCGAAAGGTGACAACAAGCCCCCTGAGACGCCTGCTGTGGTTGGTCTTCCACCTCCTCAAAGCCACCTTCCTCCTCTGACTCCTCTTCTTCAAACTCTTCTCTCTGCATTGCCGCAGGTCCAGCAATCGACGACGACAAGGTTGCTTCTGGTGGTGATGGTGACCACAACTCTTCCTCTTCATGCTCATCTACGGCCTGATCCAGCACTCTTCGCAGGGCACGCTCCAGAAAAAACGCATATGGGATGAGGTCGATGATGTTGCCTTGGGTTTGACTGACCAGGTTTGTCACCTCCGCAAAAGGACGCATGAGCCTACAGCCATTGTGCATGAGCGTTCAGTAACGCTGCCAAAAAATACCCAGCTCCGCAGAGGCTGTCCTTTTTTTTTAATTAAAAAAATCTGTTCTTACCAGATTAATCTCTGTTTTGTCCCTTATCAGGGGCCAGTGTATGGAATAGATTTTAGGAACCGGGAGATGGAAAAAGATGGTTGGTCGGTCCTCTTACTTCCAATTTGGGGCACTGCGCGTGCGCCGTGCAATGTACTGTGCCACCCTATATGAGTGCTGGGCAGTGGGCACAGTACAGTCTGTGGGCCTGACACTCACTGGCATTCAACTGCAATTATATTACAGAGAAAAAATTTAATGACTTTTTTATCTGCAAGGTACTGTGCCACCTGATATGAGTGGTGGGCAGTGGGCACAGTACAGTCTGTGGGCCTGACACTCACTGGCAGGCAACTGAAATTATATTACAGAGAAAAAATTAAATGACTTTTTTATCTGCAAGGTACTGTGCCACCCGATATGAGTGGTGGGCACTGGCAGTGGGCAAGGTACAGTCAGTGGGCCTGATACACACTGGCAGGCAACTGCAATTATATTACAGAGAAAAAATTAAATGACTTTTTTATCTGCAAGGTACTGTGCCACCCGATATGAGTGGTGGGCACTGGCAGTGGGCACAGTACAGTCAGTGGGCCTGGCACACACAGGTAGGCAATTGCAATTATATTACAGAGAAAAAATGTAATTACTTTTTTATCTGCAAGGTACTGTGCCACCCGATATGAGTGGTGGGCAGTGGGCACAGTACAGTCTGTGGGCCTGACACTCACTGGCAGGCAACTGCAATTATATTACAGAGAAAAAATTAAATAACTTTTTTATCTGCAAGGTACTGTGCCACCCGTTATGAGTGGTGGGGACTGGCAGTGGGCACAGTACAGTCTGTGGGCCTGACACACACTGGCAGGCAACTGCAATTATATTAAAGGGTAAAAATTAAATAACTTTTTTATCTGCAAGGTACTGTGCCACCCGATATGAGTGGTGTGCACACAGTACAGTCTGTGGGCCTGTGGCCTCTCACACATGGGCAGGCAACTGCAATATATATATATAAAAATAAATAAAAGCTGACTGATGTACCAGCCCTAAAAAGGGCTTTTTGGGGTGCTGTCAGGACGCTGTCCTTACAGCAGATGAGTCTTTGAGGACTGGAGTGGACACAGAACACTGGCCTAGCTATCGATTTCCCTATTAATTCAGCAGCAGCAGCAGCACTCTCCCTGCTCTAACTAACACTGCAGCTTCAGAATGAATCTAAGATGGATGCTGTCCTTGCTTTTTTTATAGGAGGTGGGAGGGTCTGGGAGGGAGGGTATGCTGATTGGCTGGAATGTGTCTGCTGACTGTGAGGTACAGGGTCAAAGTTTGCTCAATGATGATGTATAGGGGCGGACCGAACATCGCATATGTTCGCCCACCGCGGCGAACAAGCGATGTTCGCCGGGAACTGTTCGCCGGCGAATAGTTCGGGACATCTCTAGTTTTCACCACCCACTGCAGTGCCTTGCAGTCAGCAACAGAGCAAAACAGAGACTGTAAGGCCTCCTTCACACGGACGTCATGTTTTTGGCCCGGATAAGATGCGGGTGCGTCGCGGGAAAATGCACGATTTTTCCGCGTGAGTGCAAAACAGAGCAGCTCTCGCGTGAGAAAAATCTGCATGTTTGATACCCAAACCCGGACTTCTTCACAGAAGTTCGGGTTTGGGTTATGTGCTGTGTAGATTGTATTATTTTCCCTTATTACATGGTTATAAGGGAAAATAATAGAATTCTTAATACAGAATGCATAGTACAATAGGGCTGGAGGGGTTAAAAAAATAATAATAATAATTTAACTCACCTTAATCCACTTGTTCGCGCAGCCCGGCTTCTCTTCTATCTTCTTCTTTGAGGAATAGGACCTTTGATGACGTCACTGCGCTTATCACATGGTCCATCACATGATCTTTTACCATGGTTATGGATCATGTGACGGCCCATGTGATGAGCGTAGTGACGTCACCACACGTCCTTTTCCTGTGCACAGCAAAGATGAAGACAGAAGAGAAGCCGGGCTGCGCGAACAAGTGGATTAAGGTGAGTTAAATAATTTTTTAATTTTTTTTAACCCCTCCAGCCCTATTGTACTATGCATTCTGTATTAAGAATGCTATTATTTTCCCTTATAACCATGTTATAAGGGAAAATAATAGTGATCGGGTCTCCATCCCGATCGTCTCCTAGCAACCGTGTGTGAAAATCGCACCGCATCCGCACTTGCTTGCGGATGTTTGCGATTTTCACGCAGCCCCATTCACTTCTATGGGGCCTAAACGCACTAAAAGGGACATGCTGCGATTTTCACCCAACGCACAAGTGATGCTTGAAAATCGCCGCTCATGTGCACAGCCCCATAGAAATCAATGGGTCCGGATTCAGTGCGGGTGCAATGCATTCACCTCACGCATTGCACCCGCGCGGAAATCTCGCCCGTGTGAAAGGGGTCTAACACAGTTACCCAGTATGTCAGCAGACAGGTGTTTTTTCTTCAGTGTCCTAAAAAAAAAAAGAGACGCTGATGTGCATTCTTGACCAGGCGAGAGATGTTGGTTGACCAGGACAGATTCTCAGAGATGTAGGTCCTCAGGAACTTAAAGCTGGAAACCCGTTCAACAGCCATGCCATTTATGTGGATGGGGTCATGAGTGTCTCTCTTCTCCTTCCTGAAGTCCACAATGAAGAGCAGCGTTTTATTCTATAGATCCTCTATTGACCTATGTGTCTCTATGGTAACAGACTACAAACAAACCCTGTAACTAGTCTGGTCCTTCAGGAGTGTGCTATTCCACTCCTTCTTGCTCCCTTTCTAGTTAGTAAACTATAGTATATTATAGATATACTACATAGTATATATTATGGCTAGAGATGAGTGAAGTATTGGAAAATTTGATTCGGCTGCTTCGCCGAATTCTTAAAAAAAAAAAAAACTTTGTGATATCATACGTCACCATGCATAGGATTTTGTGCGAGATCTTCAAGCAAAATGGCGGCAGCTGGCCAGTCGCAAGCAAATGGTTCAGGTAAGTATGATTTTTCATTTTTCTTTTTTTGCACTAATTCAGGTTAAATCGATTCGCTACTACGAAGAAGGAGGAAATTCGGCTTTGCGGCGAATCTAATTTATCCTTCGATTCGCTCAACACTAATTATGACCCCACACAATAAAGTTTGATCATATCCCATACATAAAAAAAAAAAACTGTTTTATACACCTGGAATGGTTTTGCATGTTATGCAATGAAGAGCATCAATTAGCATTCTACCAAAAGGTGCTCTAATGCGAAATCCTGGCCTACTTTTCACTCCACTTCCAAAAGAGGGGAGACTCACCTAATATTGCAAAAATATCTTGCATGTCACATACTGGCATCACGTGTGACTTTTTTTATTCCGCAAAAAAAAAAGAATAGCAGATTTGATAAATGAGCCCCACAGTATTTGATTCAGAAGATTTATATTACTTATTAACATAATCATTAAAATACTCTAGGCCAAGATGCTAGTACATGGTTTATAATTAGATCCTGGATAAAAAGAAAAACATCTTTTGGAAATGTTCCCAGTTTGGATATTTGACTACATACAGAACAGGAAAACAAGGCTGTGCATGACTCAGAGTAATACTGGAATTAGATTCAATATGTACATAAAGTCTTTGTGCTGAAAATATGAAAATTGGCACCAAGCTGGCAAAGTAATAACAACTGTCTAAAAGACATAAAAGTCCACAGTAGTTCAGCTTCTAGCAAGTGAAAAAAAGACTTCCACACAGTTTCCTCAGCCAGTGACAGAATTGTGCCTAAGACACAGCCTACGTGGTTGATTCTATCTGTGTACTCCAGAATTAAAATGAAAAATAAAAATGGAAATGTTTCAGCCATATTATTAAGGTATGTCATAATGTGACACATAGAGTTCCATCCTGAAGCTAGAATTTTTAAGTCCTTATTCACACATCAGTGTTTGGTTATAAGCCAAAACTAGTAGTGGGTCCAAAATGCTAAATCGGTATATATCGCTCCATTATACATTAGCACTGCATAGGCTCCACTTCTGGTTTTGGCTCACAATCACTGATGGAAATCACTGATGAATGTGAATAATGTCTTCACAGTGTGAATAATGCCTTACTCATAAAAGGAATGATTTATACCTGTTCTGTGTTTTAGACCCACTCCTGGTCCTGGTTTACAATCTCTGATGGAAATCACCGATCAAACACTGATGTGTGAATTAGGCCTAATATCTACAAGCAGTTTGACTACACTATCCCATTGGCATACACAGGAGAGAGGGCCCCATGCCAAAAATTTGAAAAGACTCTGCCATGCTTCCAGAATTTGTCATAACAGACAAAGGACCTGGTGCTTGTTTTCTCCCTCAGCCCAACTGTGTGATCCTGTGGCCAATTTCCAATCTTCTTATTAGTAAACAATAGTGTTAAGTGAAGAGAAGCAAATCATTCAAAAGGGAATTCAATCCGAAGTTTAGGAAAACTTCAATTCTAAACGAATCCAAATTTCCTCGTGCTTCGTGGTAACGAATCAGTTTAACTAAATTGGTGGCTGCATGTGTTAGAAAGTTAAAATATGTGTAGATGAAATAAGCCCGGGAACTCAACATCATCCATAATGCCATGCCGCTAGCCAATCTGGATGCAGCCATCCCCAATTATGTCACAGCCCTAAAAAAAAAACTCATCCTTCGCAGTCTCCGCCTTTATCCTGTTACCTGAGCATAGGGAGAGACGTATCAAGCGTTTATGCGCTAGGGACATTGTTGCTGGGAGAGTGCAGGGAGAATATATCACCATGTGTATCACTGTGCAGTGCACCGAGATTTGTAGTTAATGCGTTCTGTTAGGGATACAGTTACTGTTCCTTAGTATTCAAGACAGGTGTAATATATCGCCATGTGCATCACTGTCAATCGCTCCGACATTCATAGTTAATTCGTTCCGTTAGCCAAACAGTTACTGTACCTCCGTAATAAAGGCAGGTAAAATATATCGCCGTGTGCATCACTGTCAAGTGCACAGACATTTATAAATAATCTGCTCTGTTAGTAATACAGTTACTGTGCTTAGGTATTAAAGGCAGGTATAATTGATCGCCATGTGCATCACTGTCAAGTGCACCAACATTCATGGTTAATAAGTTCTGTTAGCGATACAGTTACTGTGCCTTAGTATTAAAGGCAGGTGTAATATATCACCGTATGCATCATTATCAAGTGCACCAACAGTAATAGTTAATTTGTTCTGTTAGCGATACAGTTGTTATAAACTATGGCAAACAGATAGTTGCCTGAGCCCTCCAAAAAAACGGACAGTGGCAAAAATGTTGCTGTAGCTGGCACAAGTAGCAGCAGACAAAAGGGGGGTGGTAGTAGCAGCTGCAGCAACAGGCCAGAGCTGCCACTGTCATCCAGAGGTCATGTTTTGACCAACAATCTAGGTGTACTGGAATGGTTGACTCCCTCTTCTCAATCATCTCAAGTGACTACAAATACACACAGCTAGAGATTGCCTTGCTGTTCACCCGGCAGTCGTTTCACGGCGAACTTTGCTTGTGAACATATGGCGATGTTTGCATGCTCCATAATCTTTTGCATCGCGTTGAACTTTGACCCATAACACATCCATCAGGTGGGACAGGACAGCCAATTGAGACATTTCAGCACATGGACACACCCCCACCCTATAACAGAACCCAATCTGGCAGCCATTTTACATTCTGTTTTGCCAGTTTTGCCAGTGTAGGGATAGGTTGCTTTATAGAGCAGGGACAGACTGTTAGAGACACCAAACGCTAGCTAATAGGGCCACAAAAGTCCTTTTAAGGACTAGCATAGGTGTGCTATTAATAGGTGTGATATACTTATAGTATACTTTCTAACATAGAAAGTATATTATAGTGCATTTGTGTTGTGCAGCAGTTCTGTGCGGTTCTGCTGCGATACCGCAGCTATATAGAGGGACAAACGGTATTGGAATAACTAATTGCAACTGGTGTGATATAGATGTTTCCCCCCCAAAAAACTGATTGAGGGGTGTGATATACCTATAATATACAGGTAACTTATAACATAGAAAGCATATTATAGTGCATTTGTATTGTGCAGCAGTTGTGTGCGGTTCAGCTGCAATACTGCAGGTATATAGAGGGACAAGCGTTATTGGAACAACTATTTGCAAAAGCTGTGATATACCTGTTGCCCCCAAAAAAAACTGATTGAGGGGTGCGATATACCTGCAGGCTGCTTCCGCAAAATATTGATTAAGGGGTTTGATATACCTGCTTCCACTAAATACTGATTGAGGGGTGCGATATACCTGCTTCCACCAAATATTGATTGGGGCCTGCGATACACCGGCTTCCACAAAATACAGATTGAGGGGTGTGATATAACTGCTTCCACCAAATATTTATTCAGGAATTCTATATAACTATCTCCACAAAATACTGATTGAGGGGTGCGATATACCTGCTTCTACAAAATACTGATTAAGGGGTTCTATATACCTGCCTCCACAAAATACTGATTGAGGGGTGCGATATACCTGCATTCACAAAATACTGATTAACCCCTTAAGGACCCATGACGTGGCTGTACGTCATGGGTCCGATTCCTAAACATGGCGCCCGCTCGCGCGTACAGTGGGCGCCTTAGCCGCGTGGTATCTGCTATTTTAAATAGCAGAGACCCGCGGCACATGTATGCGATCAGCCCTAAGGCTGATCCATTGATCTTACCTTTCAGATGCCTTGGTCAAATGTGACCACGGCATCTGCGCAGACCGGAATCGGAAGTTGCGCGCTTCAGGTCCAGTAACAGCGTTCCCCGGGTGAGATCGGGGAACTGTTACCTCGATCTAATTGACTGAAGCCCCAAGCCGGCTTCATAGTCAATTAGATGTATACACTCACCTAAAGAATTATTAGGAACACCATACTAATACGGTGTTGGACCCCCTTTTGACTTCAGAACTGCCTTAATTCTACGTGGCATTAATTCAACAAGGTGCTGATAGCATTCTTTAGAAATGTTGGCCCATATTGATAAGATAGCATCTTGCAGTTGATGGAGATTTGAGGGATGCACATCCAGGGCACGAAGCTCCCGTTCCACCACATCCCAAAGATGCTCTATTGGGTTGAGATCTGGTGACTGTGGGGGCTATTTTAGTACAGTAAACTCATTGTCATGTTCAAGAAGCCAATTTGAAATGATTCGAGCTTTGTGACATGGTGCATTATCCTGAAGGGTAGTCAGACGAAGCCAGGATCAGGAACCAGCAGGGTAGTCAGACGAAGCCAGGATCAGGAACCAGCAGGGTAGTCAGACGAAACCAGGATCAGGAACCAGAAGCAGCAGCAGTCTTAGAAGCATGTGAACACAGGAGGACCAAGCAAGGAACTGAAGCCACAGACCTCCTATATATATGAGCTAGGCATCCAGCTCCTCCCAGTGGGAAGGAGGAGCCGCAGGGTGGAAGGCTACAAGAAACCCAGAAACCAAGATGGCCGCCAGCACATGTCAAACGAAGGAGAACAGCAAGAAGGTATGACCATGACAGTACCTCCCCCTCAAGGGCCCCTCCTCCGCGGAGCAAAAAACGGTTTCTGAGGGAAGCGTGCGTGGAAGGCTCGGAGCAAGGCAGGAGCATGGACATCTGCGGAGGGAACCCAGGAACGCTCCTCTGGACCATAACCACGCCAATGGACCAAAAACTGCACCCGACCGCGGACCAGGCGTGAGTCCAGGATATTGCTCACCTCATACTCCTCATGATTGCCCACTCGGACCGGACGAGGCCGAGGAACCGAGGAAGTGAAACGATTACACACCAGTGGCTTCAACAGGGAGACATGAAACACGTTAGAGATCCGCATGCCAGGAGGAAGCGCAAGGGCATAGGCTACCGGGTTTACCCTGCGAAGCACTCGGAAGGGACCAACAAAGCGAGGCGCCAGCTTGGGAGTGGGCACTCGAAGGTTGAGGTTGCGGGTGGACAACCATACACGGTCTCCGACCTGGTAGGAAGGAGCAGGCGCTCCTCTGCGATCAGCCTGGAGTCTCTGGCGCTGCGCAGAGGCCTCAAGGGACTTCTGGATCTGTACCCAAGAAGCACGTAGGACGGAAAGGTGATCCTCCACCGCCGGAATATCCTGGGGAGAGAATACCTCCGGTAACACGGCAGGTTGGAACCCATAATTGGCCATGAAGGGAGACGTCCCAGAGGAAGAGTTCACCGCCGTGTTCCTGGCAAACTCAGCCCAAGGCAGAAGGTCAACCCAATTGTCTTGGTGATCGGTGACATAGCAACGAAGGAATTGCTCCAAGGCCTGATTGGATCGTTCTGCGGCCCCATTGGACTGAGGGTGGTAGGCCGAGGAGAAGGAGAGATGAATCCCCAACTGGGAGCAAAAGGCGCGCCAGAACCTGGACACAAACTGACTCCCCCGATCCGACACAATCTCCTTGGGCAAACCGTGCAACCGGAAGACCTCCCTGGCAAAAATCGTGGCCAACTCTTGTGCAGAGGGTAACTTCTTGAGAGGAACACAGTGGCACATTTTGGAAAACCGATCCACAATCATGAGAATGACCGTATGGCCTCGGGATGCAGGGAGGTCCACAATGAAATCCATCCCCAGGTGTGACCATGGGCGCTCCCCGGTGGCTATGGGTTGCAGAAGGCCCAACGGAAGGTGCCGAGGGGACTTACTCTGGGCACAAACGGAGCATGCCGCTACATATGCGGCGATGTCGGAACGTAGGGAAGGCCACCAGAACAGACGTGAAACAGCCCAGGACAGCTGATTCTTTCCAGGATGCCCCGCGGTCTTGGAGTTATGGTAGGTTCGCAACAACCGAGTGCGCAACTCCTCAGGCACAAAACATCTGCCGTTGGGTCTCCCAGAGGGAGCACCAGATTGAGCCGCCAAAATCTGCTCACCCAGGGGAGAGGTCAGGCTGGTGCGAATGGCGGCCAGGATCTGATTCGGAGGTATGACCGAAGTCGGAATTGACTCCTCCCTGGACAGCTCGGAGTACTGCCGTGATAGGGCATCCGCCCTGATGTTCTTGGAACCGGGTAGGTAGGAGACCACGTAATTAAAACGTGACAAGAACAGAGCCCATCTGGCCTGACGTGGTGTCAATCACTTGGCCTCAGAAAGGTAGGTCAGATTCTTATGGTCCGTCAGGATGAGAACCGGAACCACCGAACCCTCGAGCAAGTGCCTCCATTCTTTAAGGGCCTGCACGATGGCCAATAACTCCCTGTCACCAATCTGATAGTTGCACTCCGCGGAAGACAGTTTCCGGGAGTAAAACCCACAAGGAAGCAGAGGACCCTCTGGTGTTCTACGCTGAGACAGAAGGGCGCCTACTCCCGTCTCAGACGCGTCCACCTCGAGGACAAAGGGCAACCCAGGGTTGGGATGCGACAGAATCGGAGCCGACACAAAAGCAGACTTTAGGGCCTCAAAAGCTCGGATGGCCTCGAGCGGCCAGACCTGGGAATTACTGCCCTTCCTGGTCAGATCCGTGAGAGGCTTGGCCAGCATAGAAAAGTCCCTGATGAACTTCTGATAATAATTGGCGAAGCCCAAAAAGCGCTGCAGGGAACGAAGACCACTGGGCTGGGGCCACTGTAAGACAGCCGAAACCTTCTCAGGATCCATGGAGAACCCCTCAGCGGAAATGATGTAACCTAAGAAGGTTACCTGGGATCGGTGAAATTCGCATTTCTCAAGCTTACCGAACAGCTTGTTCTCTCGTAACCGTTGCAACACTCGTCTGACATCCAGAATGTGGGCCTCCATGGATTCAGAATATACCAAGATGTCATCCAAATAGACCACCACACACTGCTGCAACAGGTCACGGAAAACATCGTTGATGAATTCCTGAAAGACTGCGGGCGCATTGCACAACCCAAAGGGCATAACCAAGGATTCATAATGACCGGTCCTGGTGTTAAACGCGGTCTTCCACTCATCGCCCGCCTTGATCCTTACCAGGTTATATGCCGCCCTCAGGTCGAGTTTGGTAAAGACCGTGGCCCCTTTAAGGCGATCGAACAGCTCGGAAATCAAGGGTATCGGGTAAGCGTTCTTGATCGTGATGCGATTGAGACCCCTGTAATCGATGCAAGGCCTCAACTCACCGCCCTTCTTTTTCACAAAGAAAAATCCAGCCCCTGCCGGGGACGAGGATTTGCGAATGTGTCCGCGTGAAAGCGCCTCCCTCACGTACTCCTCCATGGCCTCATTCTCCGCTACCGACAGTGGATAGACTTTGCCACGAGGAGGAACGGCACCAGGTTGTAACTCTATGGCACAATCGTATGGGCGGTGCGGAGGTAGGGCAACCGCGCGCACCTTATCGAATACATCCCGGTACTCCTCGTATTCAGGAGGCAACAGAGAGTCCGAGGAAGTACACAGCAACTTGACAGACCCATGGATGCAACTAGCCCCACACTGCGGTGACCACGAGAGGATCTCGGCCGATCTCCAATCGAAAGTCGGATTATGCTTCTGGAGCCAGGGGTACCCCAAGACCACCGAGTAGTGTGGAGACGAAATAACCTGGAGACAGACCGACTCTCTGTGAACGGCACCAATGGCTATCCCCACTGAAAGGGTCTCATGAGTCACGTGTGACGACAGAAGGGGTCTGCCGTCTATCGCCTCAAGAGCCAGTGGGGAACCTCGAGCCTGCAGAGGAATGGAATTGGCGGCAGCGAACACACTATCAATGAACAAACCACCAGCACCAGAGTCCACCAACGCCTGGGTCGTCACCGAGCCCCCGACCCAGGAGAGGACAACAGTGATCAGTGGTTTGTCAACACGGGAAACCGGGGACGAGGAGACTCCACCCAAGATCTGCCCCCGACAGGATCTCAGGTACGAGCGTTTCCCGGACGGTTCGGACATGTCAACCGAAAATGCCCACCGAGACCACAGTACATGCATCGACCCTCGCGTCTCCGGAGTACCCTCTCCCCCTCGGACAGGCGAGCAAACCCCAGCTGCATGGGTTCACCCCCAGACAAGTCATCCCCAGGAGGCGTGGGAGGAGAGGGAGGCACGGGTGGGACAGCAAATGTAGGCGCCAATCTGTTAGAAGACCTCCGCAGGCTCTCCTTAAAGGAAGGTCTCTCCCTGAGTCTGGTGTCAATCAAAATCAGGGAAGAAATAAGAGACTCGAGCTCCACTGGTAGGTCCTTAGCTGCAACCTCATCCTTCAAGGCATCCGAGAGACCATGAGAGAAAGCAGCGACCAGAGCCTCATTATTCCAGCCCACCTCTGCTGCCAGGGTACGAAACTCAATGGCGTATTCAGCTACGGATCGTGAACCCTGTCTGATGGACATAAGGAGCTTCGCAGCAGAGGCAGCACGAGCCGGCACATCGAATACCTTCCGAAGAGAAGCAACAAAACCGGAAAACTCGGCAACCACCGGATTGTTGTTCTCCCATAAAGGGCTGGCCCAGGCCAAGGCCTTGTCCGAGAGCAGCGAGATCAAGAAGCCCACCTTTGATCTCTCAGTGGGAAAGGCATGTGGCAGCAACTCGAAATAAATGCCCACCTGGTTAAGGAAACCTCGGCACTGAGTTGGCTCTCCCCCAAAGCGCTGTGGAAGAGGGGCAGAACCGGTCATACCCCGAAACACCGCAGGCGCAACAACAGGTGTCGGGGTAGACTCTGGCGCAACAACCGGAGCGGCAGTAGGAGCGACAACCGACCCATCGGCAACGGGAGCGAAATGAGCCGTGCGTTCAAGCAGGGTTTGCAACGCCACAGCGAACCGACCCAACAGGTGATCCTGCTGATCAAGTCTGGCAACCAGCATGGGTAGCGAGGATGGCCCTGTACCGTCAGAACTCATGGCTTGGTCCTAATGTCACGGAACCATGAACCAGACGTACAACAAGAGATAAGTGAAAATAAGAAGGCTTTATTGAAAATAAAGCTGTAAAGCAAAAGTCCAAACGAATGGTGAAACCGAAGCAGAGTCTTTGAGAGGCCAGAGATCAGGAACCAGAAGGGTAGTCAGACGAAGCCAGGATCAGCAACCAGCAGGGTAGTCAGACGAAGCCAGGATCAGGAACCAGCAGGGTAGTCAGACGAAACCAGGATCAGGAACCAGAAGCAGCAGCAGTCTTAGAAGCATGTGAACACAGGAGGACCAAGCAAGGAACTGAAGCCACAGACCTCCTATATATATGAGCTAGGCATCCAGCTCCTCCCAGTGGGAAGGAGGAGCCGCAGGGTGGAAGGCTACAAGAAACCCAGAAACCAAGATGGCCGCCAGCACATGTCAAACGAAGGAGAACAGCAAGAAGGTAAGACCATGACACCATTTTAGTACAGTGAACTCATTGTCATGTTCAAGAAACCATTTTGAAATGATTCGAGCTTTGTGACATGGTGCATTATCCTGCTGGAAGTAGCCATCAGAGGATGGATACATGTTCTCATTCTGTTTACGCCAAATTCGGACTCTACCATTTGAATGTCTCAACAGAAATCGAGACTCATCTGACCAGGCAACATTTTTCCAGTCTTCAACAGTCCAATTTTGGTGAGCTTGTGCAAATTGTAGCCTCTTTTTCCTATTTGTAGTGGAAATGAGTGGTACCCGGTGGGGTCTTCTGCTGTTGTAGCCCATCCGCCTCAAGGTTGTGCATGTTGTGGCTTCACAAATGCTTTGCTGCATACCTCGGTTGTAACGAGTGGTTATTTCAGTCAACGTTGCTCTTCTATCAGCTTGAATCAGTCGGCCCATTCTCCTCTGACCTCTAGCATCCACAAGACATTTTTGCCCACAGGACTGCGGCATACTGGATGTTTTTTCCCTTTTCACACCATTCTTTGTAAACCTTAGAAATGGTTGTGCGTGAAAATCCCAGTAACTGAGCAGATTGTGAAATACTCAGACCGGCCCATCTGGCACCAACAACCATGCCACGCTCAAAATTGCTTAAATCACCTTTCTTTCCCATTCTGACATTCAGTTTGGAGTTCAGGAGATTGTCTTGACCAGGACCACACCCCTAAATGCATTGAAGCAACTGCCATGTGATTGGTTGACTAAATATTTGCATTAATGAGAAATAGAACAGGTGTTCCTAATAATTCTTTAGGTGAGTGTATATATAGATAATTATGCTTATTGGGCTTGTCAGTGTCCCTTTAAAATAAAAATAAAAATACTTAGATAATAAAAAAAAATAAACATTGTGGGCATCGCCGCGTGTGAAAATGCCAATACTATTAAAATATAACAATGCCAAGAGACATATTTATTTTATGTTACTTATTCTGTCAACTACCTATGTAATTGTTCCTCTTTTCAATATGCAAAAATCCAATAAATACTTTTTGAAACTTAAAATATAACAATATTAATGGCATACGGGAAAAAAATAGAAACAATTTGCAATTTTTTCACTTCAACTACCTAATAATTTTTTTATAAAAAGTGATCAAAAAGTTGCACACACTTAAAATTGGTATCACTGAAAAGAACATATCGTCCCTCAAAAAATGAGCCCTCACACAGCCCCGTACACATAGCTACAAAAAAGTTATTGGGGTCAGAATATGGTTATGAAAAAAAAATATATTTCCTCAAAGGTTTTAATTTTTCTTTCAGTATTAAAACGCAAGAAAAAGTATTCAAGTGTGGTATCGTTGAAACCGTACTGACCTGGAGAATGAAAATAACAGGTCAATATTACCGTATAGTGTACAGTGTAAAAAAATAAAATAAAAAACCTTTATCAGAATTGCGTTTTTTCCCAATTCTACCCCATTTGGAATTTTTTCCCGCTCCCTACTACATGGTATGCAACCATTAATGGTGCTATTAGAAAGTACAATCTGTCCTGCAAAATATAAGCTCAAAAGGCTATGTAAATGGAAAAAAAAAAAAGTTAGGACTATGGGAAGGCGGGGACTGATAAACAAAAACACAAATATGGAAAGTCCCAGGGTCCTGAAGGGGTTTGATATACCTGCTTCCACAAAATACAGATTAAGGGGTGCGATAAACCTGCTTCTACAAAATACTGATTAAGGGTTTAATATACCTGCTTCCACAAAATACTGATTGAGGGGTGGGATATACCTGCTTCTACAAAATACTAATTAAGCGGTTCTATATACCTGCTTCCACAAAATACTGATTGAGGGGTGTGATATACCTGCTTCCACCAAATATTGATTGAGGCCTGCAATACACCGGCTTCCACAAAATAGTGATTGAGGGGTACGATATACCTCCTTCCACCAAATATTGATTGAGGCCTGCGAAACACCAGCTTCCACAAAATACTGATTGAGGGGAGCGATATACCTGCTTCCAGCAAATATTGATCAGGGGTCCTATATACCTGTTTCCACAAAATACTGATTGAGGGGTGCGATATACTTGCTTTTGCAAAATACTGATTAAGGGGTTCTATATACCTGCTTCCACAATATACTGATTGAGGCGTGCGATATACCTGCTTTCACAAAATACTGATTAAGGGGTTTGATATACCTGCTTCCATAAAATACAGATTTAGGAGTGTGATAACCCTGCTTCCACTGAATATTGATTCAGGTGTTCTATATACCTGTTTCCACAAAATACTGATTGAGGGGTGTGATATACCTGCTTCTACAAAATACTGATTAAGGGGTACTATATACCTGCTTCCACAAAATACTGATTGAGCGGTGCAATATATCTGCTTCCACAAAATTCTGATTGAGGGGTGCGATATACCTGCTAGTGAACATCTGCCAGGATGGTTCGCAAACGCGATCGTGCGAACACGATCAAATGTTCGCGAACCGCAAGTTTGCGGTGGGTCCCATTCATTTTAATGGCAGGTGAACCTGAAAAAACTTCAGCTCATATTTGTAGCCAAGAAATAATTACTAGAAGTGCACAAATAGTCCCACAACATGGACAGTGACATACCAGATGTATTATTTGAATTTGCGATCTCCATTCATAATATTTTTCAATGCGAAATATCGGCAATATAATTTTCGCGTACGCGCATGCGCAAATGCACTATACAGTACCCAAATGCACTATAAAGAAAGTATATTGGTATATAACACCCTGCTTCAATCAGTTTTTTGGGGAGGCGATTGGTGCATCACACCAGTATAAATTATTTGTTCCAATAACGCTTGTCCCTCTATATACCTGCAGTATCGCAGCAGAACCGCACACAACTGCCGCACAATACAAATGCACTATAATATACTTTCTAACATAAAAAGTATATTATAACATTGTACAAGGAAGGCAATCCATTAGAATATACATAAAGATAAAACAAACTTTAATAATGTCCATTCACACGTCCGTAAGTGTTTTGCAGATCCGCAAAACACGGCCACAGCAATGTGTATTCCGCAATTTGCGGACCGCAAACCGCTGGCATTGTAGTAGAAAATGCCTAATCTTGTCTGCAATTGTGGACAAGAAAAGGACATGTTCTATTTTTCTGCGGAAACAGAAACGCGGATGCGGAAGTGCGGATCCGCAAATGCAGATGCGGACAGCACATTCCGGCCCCATTGAAAATGAATAGGTCTGCACCCGTTCCGCAAAATTGTGGAATGGATGCCGACCCATTTTGCGGACGTGTGAATGGAAAAGATATCCCTCAAAATGAAAATAAATAAAATTATTAAAGTTAAGCAAAAAAGCATAGATGTGGTAGGCATTAACAAGTGTTCGGCGGCAATAAATCAGGTGCTCGGCGGCATCAAATCGGAAACCATATGTCCTACCACAATTCGGGGGGTTCCAGTGCACATCTATGAATCCCGGAGGGAAAGCAAAAACCATCTATCCCTGGGCTAGATGATGATGTGGTATTGAAGGACAGGGTGGACAAAGAACTGTCCCTGAATTTGCCCTACAGGGGGGTGCTATTCTGGCCCTGATAGCCTAACCACAGACCACCCGCCCTGATAAGAGCGACCCCGTCCGGAACCTTACCCTATATAAAAATGGCCCTAGTAAGCCCCTAGCCCCTAGGCCCCTGACTTCCAGGTGATCACTATATAGATCTATGTGTTTTTAACTCATTATAAAAGTATAAGTATATCGCACCCCTCTGTGTATCACACATATAGATAGCACACCTATACTAGTGCTTAAAAGGACTTTTGTGGCCCTATTAGCAAGCGTTTGGTGTCCCTAACAGTCTGTCCCTGCTCCACACAGCAACCTCTCCCTACACTGGCAAAACACTGAATGTAAAATGGCGGCCAGATCAGGTTTATTTATAAGGTAGGGGGTATGTCCAAGTGCTGAAACGTCTTAATTGGCTGTCCTGTACCACCTGATGGATGTGTCATGGGTAGAGTTGAGCGAACCCGAACTGTAAAGTTCGGGTTCGTACCGAACTTTAGGTTTTTGGGCACGCGGACCCGAACCCGAACATTTACGTAAAAGTTTGGGTTCAGTGTTCGGCGCTTTCTTGGCGCTTTTTGAAAGGCTGCACAGCAGCCAATCAACAAGCGTCATACTACTTGCCCCAAAAGGCCATCACAGCCATGCCTACTATTGGCATGACTGTGATTGGCCAACTGCAGCATGTGACCCAGCCTCTATTTAAGCTGGAGTCACGTAGCGCCGCCCGTCACTCTGCTTGGATTAGTGTAGGGAGAGGCTGCAGCTGCTGTGAGGGAGAGATCAGGGAGAAATCTTATCAAGAACTGTTTTTTGTACTCAGCGATCTACAGCAAATGTGTTTTGTGGGTGCAGTGCACATTTTTTTAAGCCTGCCCTGAGCCAACTACTGCTGAAAACGAACTTTTTTTTCTTCAGTTAGTCAATATCAATACATAATCGGCAGCCATTTTATGCTACGATAGTGCACCAGCACAGGCTATCTGCATGTCTGCAAGTCCAGAAATACAGCTTATTGCTTACTGAGGTTAAAAAAATACATCTGTTAAATATAGTGCACATCTGTTAAATACATCTGTTAAATACACGTGCATAAGTGATTGTCACATTTAGGACAGAAATACAGCTTTTTGGTTACTGGGGTGAAAAAACCCTTTAATATACTGCACATCTGGGATTAGACAAGCATCTGTGACTGTCACATTTAGGCCAGAAATACGGCTTTTTGGTTACTGGGGTGAAAAAACCCTCTAATATATTGCACATCTGGGATTACACATGCATAAGTGACTGTCACTAGAGTTGAGCGAACACCTGGATGTTCGGGTTCGAGAAGTTCGGCCGAACTTCCCGGAAATGTTCGGGATCCGAACTCGACCCGAACTTCGCCCCGAACCCGAACCCCATTGAAGTCAATGGGGACCCGAGCTTTTCGGCACTAAAAAGGCTGTAAAACAGCCCAGGAAAGGGCTAGAGGGCTGCAAAAGGCAGCAAAATGTAGGTAAATCCCCTGCAAACAAATGTGGATAGGGAAATGAATAAAAATAAAATAAATAAAAATTAACCAATATCAATTGGAGAGAGGTCCCATAGCAGAGAATCAGGCTTCATGTCATAGCAGAGAATCAGGCTTCATGTCACCCAACACTGGAACAGGCCATTGTCAGATATTTTTAGGCCCCGGCACCCAGACAGAGGAAAGAGGTCCCATTGCAGAGAATTAGGCTTCATGTCACCCACCAGTGGAACAGGTCACTGTCAGATATTTAGGCCCCGGCACCCAGACGGAGGAGAGGTCCATGCCTGGTTCATTTTTATGAACGTCAGCTTGTTCACATTGGCTGTGGATAGGCGGCTGCGTTTGTCTGTAATGACGCCCCCTGCCGTGCTGAATACACGTTCACACAAAACGCTGGCCGCCGGGCAGGCCAGCACCTCCAAGGCATAAAAGGCTAGCTCTGGCCACGTGGACAATTTGGAGACCCAGAAGTTGAATGGGGCCGAACCATCAGTCAGTACGTGGAGGGGTGTGCACACGTACTGTTCCACCATGTTAGTGAAATGCTGCCTCCTGCTAACACGTTCCGTATCAGGTGGTGGTGCAGTTAGCTGTGGCGTGGTGACAAAACTTTTCCACATCTCTGCCATGCTAACCCTGCCATCAGAGGAGCTGGCTGTGACACAGCTGCGTTGGCAACCTCTTGCTCCTCCTCTGCCTTCGCCTTGGGCTTCCACTTGTTCCCCTGTGACATTTGGGAATGCTCTTAGTAGCGCGTCTACCAACGTGTGCTTGTACTCGCGCATCTTACTATCAAGCTCCAGTGCATGAAGTAAGGTGGGCACATTGTCTTTGTACCGGGGATCCAGCAGGGTGGCAACCCAGTAGTCCGCACACGTTAAAATGTGGGCAACTCTGCTGTCGTTGCGCAGGCACTGCAGCATGTAGTCGCTCATGTGTGCCAGGCTGCCCAGAGGTAAGGACAAGCTGTCCTCTGTGGGAGGCGTATCGTCATCGTCCTGCGTTTCCCCCCAGCCACGCACCAGTGATGGGCCCGAGCTGCGTTGGGTGCCACCCCGCTGTGAACATGCTTCATCCTCATCCTCCTCCACCTCCTCCTCATCCTCGTCCTCCTCGTTCTCCAGTAGTGGGCCCTGTCTGGCCACATTTGTACCTGGCCTCTGCTGTTGCAAAAAACCTCCCTCTGAGTCACTTCGAAGAGACTGGCCTGAAAGTGCTAAAAATGACTCCTCTTCCTCCTCCTCCTGGGCCACCTCCTCTTCCATCATCGCCCTAAGTGTTTTCTCAAGGAGACATAGAAGTGGTATTGTAACGCTGATAACGGCGTCATCGCCACTGGCCATGTTGGTGGAGTACTCGAAATAGCGCAACAGGGCACACAGGTCTCGCATGGAGGCCCAGTCATTGGTGGTGAAGTGGTGCTGTTCCGCAGTGCGACTGACCCGTGCGTGCTGCAGCTGAAACTCCACTATGGCCTGCATGTGCAAGGTGGAGTTCCACCTGGTGGGCACGTCGCATATGAGGCGGTGAGCGGGAAGGCCGAAGTTACGCTGTAGCGCAGACAGGCGAGCAGCGGCAGGATGTGAACGCCGGAAGCGCGCACAGATGGACCGCACTTTATGCAGCAGCTCTGACATGTCGGGGTAGTTGTGAATGAACTTCTGCACAACCAAATTCAGCACATGCGCCAGGCAAGGGATGTGCGTCAAACCGGCTAGTCCCAGAGTTGCGACGAGATTTCGCCCATTATCGCACACCACCAGGCCAAGCTTGAGGCTCACCGGCAGCAACCACTCGTCGGTCTGTTGTTCAATACCCCGCCACAACTCCTGCGCGGTGTGGGGCCTGTCCCCCAAACATATGAGTTTCAGAATGGCCTGCTGACGATTACCCCGGGCTGTGCTGAAGTTGGTGGTGAAGGTGTGTGGCTGACTGGATGAGCAGGTGGAAAAAGAGGATGAGGAAGCCGAGTAGGAGGAGGAGGCTACAGGAGGCAAAGAATGTTGCCCTGCGATCCTTGGCGGCGGAAGGACGTGCGCCAAACAGCTCTCCGCCTGGGGCCCAGCCGCCACTACATTTACCCAGTGTGCAGTTAGGGAGATAAAGCGTCCCTGGCCATGCTTACTGGTCCACGTATCTGTGGTTAGGTGGACCTTGCCACAGATGGCGTTCCGCAGTGCACACTTGATTTTATCGGATACTTGGTTGTGCAGGGAAGGCACGGCTCTCTTGGAGAAGTAGTGGCGGCTGGGAACAACATACTGTGGGACAGCAAGCGACATGAGCTGTTTGAAGCTGTCTGTGTCCACCAGCCTGAATTACAGCATTTCATAGGCCAGTCGTTTAGAAATGCTGGCATTCAGGGCCATCGATCGAGGGTGGCTAGGTGGGAATTTACGCTTTCTCTCAAATGTTTGTGAGATGGAGAGCTGAACGCTGCCGTGTGACATGGTTGAGATGCTTGGTGTCGGAGGTGGTGGTGTTGGTGGTACAACCTCTGTTTGCTGGGCGGCAGGTGCCAACGTTCCTCCAGAAGCGGATGAAGAGGCCGAGGCAGCAGCAGAAGAGGTAGCAGGGGGAGCCTGAGTGAGTTCCTTGTTTTTAAGGTGTTTACTCCACTGCAGTTCATGCTTTGCATAGAGGTGCCTGGTCATGCAGGTAGTGCTAAGGTTCAGAACGCTAATGCCTCGCTTCAGGCTCTGATGGCACAGCGTGCAAACCACTGGGGTCTTGTCGTCAGCACATTGTTTGAAGAAGTGCCATGCCAGGGAACTCCTTGAAGCTGCTTTTGGGGTGCTCGGTCCCAGATGGCGGTGGCCAGTAGCAGGCGGACTCTCTTGGCGGCAGGTGTTCTGCTTTTGCCCACTGCTCTCTCTTTTGCTACTCTGTTGGCTCGGTCTCACCACTGCCTCTTCTTTTGAATTCTGAAAGTCAGTGGCACGACCTTTATTCCATGTGGGGTCTAGGACCTCATCGTCCCCTGCATCGTCTTCCTCCCTGACCTCCTGTTCAGTCTGCACACTGCAGAAAGACGCAGCAGTTGGCACCTGTGTTTCATCATTAGAGACGTGCTGAGGTGGTATTCCCATGTCCTCATCATCAGGAAACATAAGTGGTTGTGCGTCAGTGCATTTTATGTCTTCCACCGCTGGGGAAGGGCTAGGTGGATGCCCTTGGGAAACCCTGCCAGCAGAGTCTTCAAACAGCATAAGAGACTGCTGCAAAACTTGAGGCTCAGACAGTTTCCCTGATATGCATGGGGGTGATGTGACAGATTGATGGGCTTGGTTTTCAGGCGCCATCTGTGCGCTTTCTGCAGAAGACTGGGTGGGAGATAATGTGAACCTGCTGGATCCACTGTCGGCCACCCAATTGACTAATGCTTGTACCTGCTCAGGCCTTACCATCCTTAGAACGGCATTGGGCCCCACCAAATATCGCTGTAAATTCTGGCGTCTACTGGGACCTGAGGTAGTTGGTTCACTAGGACGTGTGGCTGTGGCAGAACGGCCACGTCCTCTCCCAGCACCAGAGGGTCCACTAACACCACCACGACCATGTCTGCGTCCGCGTCCCTTACTAGATGTTTTCCTCATTGTTACCGTTCACCACAATAAGAAAAAAATTATTTGGCCCAATGTATTGAATTCAAATTCAGGCCTTTTTTTACAGGCACCTAACACTATCTGGCTATCTACTTAGGTACCGTATTACACTAATACAGGCACAGCAGTAACCACAGATTTAGCTGAATATAAATTGTAGGCCTATTATTTAGGCGCTGGATGACAGGTATACGTTTACGGACAGAATAAGACTTGGAGATGCACGGTAGCGTTTGAAGTTATTGAGAATGACCCTATCCGCACCTTCAATCTAATATACCCTTTTATGGATAGATTTAAACTTGGCCTGATACAGCAGAAACCACTGATTTAGGGAATTGCTAAGTTGGGAATTGTATTTCAACCCAGAACAAAAACTGTGCTTTGGTGGACACTAAATAACTTTACCAGCCACAGCAGTAAACACAGATTTAGCTGAATATAAATTGTAGGCCTATTATTTAGGCGCTGGATGACAGGTATACGTTTACAGACAGAATTAGACTTGGAGATGCACGGTAGCGTTTGAATTTATTGAGAATGACCCTATCCGCACCTTCAATCTAATATACCCTTTTATGGATAGATTTAAACTTGGCCTGATACAGCAGAAACCACTGATTTAGGGAATTGCTAAGTTGGGAATTGTATTTTAACCCAGAACAAAAACTGTGCTTTGACGGACACTAAATAACTTTACCAGCCACAGCAGTAAACACAGATTTAGCTGAATATAAATTGTAGGCCTATTATTTAGGCGCTGGATGACAGGTATACGTTTACGGACAGAATTAGACTTGGAGATGCACGGTAGCATTTGAAGTTATTGAGAATGACCCTATCCGCACCTTCAATCTAATATACCCTTTTATGGATAGATTTAAACTTGGCCTGATACAGCAGAAACCACTGATTTAGGGAATTGCTAAGTTGGGAATTGTATTTCAACCCAGAACAAAAACTGTGCTTTGGCGGACACTAAATAACTTTACCAGCCACAGCAGTAAACACAGATTTAGCTGAATATAAATTGTAGGCCTATTATTTAGGCGCTGGATGACAGGTATACGTTTACGGACAGAATTAGACTTGGAGATGCACGGTAGCGTTTGAAGTTATTGAGAATGACCCTATCCGCACCTTCAATCTAATATACCCTTTTATGGATAGATTTAAACTTGGCCTGATACAGCAGAAACCACTGATTTAGGGAATTGCTAATTTGGGTATTGTATTTCAACCCAGAACAAAAATATATCCTTTGCCAGACAGCAGACAGTATTACAATTGGCTAGCCACAGCTGAAACACCAGATTTAGGGTACTGCAATTTTGGCAATTGTATTTCACCCCTCAATAAAATAGCAAGCACAGCCACGCCCCTGATGTAGGATATAGCAAAAAAATAAAAACACACTATTGATGGTTAAATGTACTTGGTGGCAGCTTGTGCTGGCGCACCACAAGACACAAAATGGCCGCCGATCACCCCAGAAAAAAGTGACAGAAAAACGCTCTGGGCAGCCTTAAAACAGTGAGCAATTAAATAGCAGAGGTTGAATGATACACAGCTGTACATCGATCACTTCCGTAATTGTTTTTGAAGACTAAATCACTGCCTAATCTCGCCCTAACAGCAGCAGCTGCATCCTATCCCTACACTGATCAGAGCAGAGTGACGTGCGGGCTACGTGACTCCAGCTTAAATAGAGGCTGGGTCACATGCTGCACTGGCCAATCACAGCAATGCCGATAGTAGGCATGGTTGTGATGGCCTCTTGGGGCAAGTAGTATGACGCTTGTTGATTGGCTGCTTTGCAGCCTTTCAAAAAGCGCCAAGAAAGCGCCGAACACCGAACCCGAACCCGGACTTTTACGAAAATTCGGTACGAACCCGAACTATTACATTTAGGCCATAAATATGGCTTTTTGGTTACTGGGGTGAAAAAAGCCTCTGATATACTGCACATCTGGGATTACATGTGCATAAGTGACTCTAACATTTAGGCTAGAAATACGGCTTTTTGGTTACTGGGGTGAAAAAAGCTATATCTCCCTAACTGCACACTGGCTAAATGTAGTGGCGGCTGGGCCCCAGGCGGAGAGCTGTTTGGCGCACGTCCTTCCGCCGCCAAGGATCGCAGGGCATCATTTTTTGCCTCCTGTTGCCTCCTCTTCCTACTCGGCTTCCTCCTCCTCTTCTACCACCTCCTCATCTGGTCAACGACAGACCTTCACCACTAACTTCAGCACAGCTAGGGATAAACATCAGCAGGCTGTTCTGAAACTGATGTGTTTGGGGGACAGGCCCCACACCGCACAGGAGTTGTGGCGGGGTATAGAACAACAGACCGACGAGTGGTTGCTGCCAGTGGGCCTCAAGCCCAGCCTGGTGGTGTGCGATAATGGGCGAAATCTCGTTGCAGCTCTGGGACTAGCCGGTTTGATGCACATCCCTTGCCTGGCACATGTGCTGAATTTGGTGGTGCAGAAATTCATTCACAACTACCCCGACATGTTAGAGCTGCTGCATAAAGTGCGGTCCGTCTGTGCGCGCTTCCGGCGTTCTCATCCTGCCGCCACTTGGCTGTCTGCTCTACAGCTTAACTTCGGCCTTCCCGCTCACCGCCTCATATGCGACGTGCCCACCAGGTGGAACTCCACCTTGCACATGCTGGAGAGACTGTGCGAGCAGCAGCAGGCCATAGTGGAGTTTCAGCTGCAGCACGCACGGGTGAGTCGCACTGCGGAACAGCACCACTTCACCACCAATGACTGGGCCTCCATGCGAGACCTGTGTGCCCTGTTCCACCAACATGGCCAGTGGCGATGACGCCATTATCAGCGTTACAATACCACTTCTATGTCTCATTGAGAAAACACTTAGGGCGATGATGGAAGAGGATGTGGCCCAGGACGAGGAGGAGGAAGAGGGATCATCTCTAACACTTTCAGGCCAGTCTTTTAGAAGTGGATCAGAAAGAGGATTTTTGCAACAGCAGAGGCCAGGTACAAATTTGGCCAGCCAGGGCCCACTACTGGAGGACGAGGAGGAGGAGGATGAGGAGGAGGAGGAGGATGGGGATGAAGCATGTTCATAGCGGGGTGGCTTCCAAAGCAGCTCGGGCCCATCACTGGTGCGTGGCTGGGGCGATACTGAGGACGCAGACGATACGCCTCCCACAGAGGACAGCTTGTCCTTACCTCTGGGCAGCCTGGCACACATGAGCGACTACATGCTGCAATGCCTGCGCAACGACTGCAGAGTTGCCCACATTTTAACGTGTGCTGACTACTGGATGGCCACCCTGCTGGATCCCCTTTACAAAGACAATGTGCCGTCCTTAATTCTCTCACTGGAGCGTGATCGGAGGATGCGCGACTATAGGCGCACGCTGGTAGACGCGCTCCGGGGGACAAGTGGAAGCACAAGACGAAGGCAGGGGAGGAGGAAGAGGTCGCCAACGCAGCTGTGTCAGCGCCAGCACCTCAGAAGGCAGGGTTAGAATGGCCGACATGTGGAAAAGCTTTGTCACCTTGTTGCAACAACGGCCCCAACTGCTGATATGGAGCGTGTTAGCAGGAGGCAGCATTTGAACAACAGTATCTGTGCACACGACTACACGTACATAGAACCCCTTAATCAGTATTTTGTAGAAACAGGTATATTGCACCCCTCAATCAGTATTTTGTGGAAACATATATATATATAGAACACCTGAATCAATATTTGGTGGAAGGAGGTATAACACTCCCCTCAATCAGTATTTTGTGGAAACAGGTATATCAAACCCCTTAATCAGTATTTTGTGGAAGCAGGTGTATCGCACCTCTCAATCTGTATTTTGTGGAAGCAGGTATATCAAACCCCTTAATCACTATTTTGTGGAAGCAGGTAGCAGGTATTAGAGATGGCCTTGCGGTTCGCCCGACGGTCGTTACACGGCGAACTTTGCGTGTTCGCGATTCGCCGAACGTGCGAACCTATGGAGATATTCGCGCCTGCCATATTCTTTTACATTGTGAAGAACTTTGACCCATGACTAGAGTTGAGCGGACACCTGGATGTTCGGGTTCAGCAGGTTCGGCCGAACTTGAAAAAATGTTTGGGTTCGGGACCCGAACTTGACCCCGACCCCGAACCCTATTGAAGTCAATGGGGACCCAAACTTTTGGGCACTAAAATGGCTCTGAAATAGTCCTGGAAAGGGCTAATGGGCTGCAAAAGGCATCAAAATGTGCTTAAGAGCATGGCAATTGTACTGCAAACAAATGTGGATAGGGAAATGTCTTAAAATAACATAAAATACAGAAAAATTAAAAATAACAATCTGGATCTAGGAGTAGGAGGTTGTGGAGGCGGTGGATAGGTGGATATGGCGGTGTAGGTTGACGTGGCGGTGTAGGTGGAAGCGGCGGTGAAGGAGGAATAGGTAGCCAACACTGATTTGTGTTATTTTTTATTTTTAAATTGTGGTATCCCCAAAATATTGGGACATATAACAAAATAAAACAAAGAATAAGTGCACTTGAGTACAAGAATGGATGGTTGAGGCTGGTATAAATGTCTATTCTGCACAAGGTACGGACAAGTCCTGTGGGATCCACCATGCACGGTCACATCTTGCGCTCTCAGGACGCTGGCACATGGCTCCGCAGTGTGGGCTTTTTTTAACGTGTCAGCTGCTGACAATAGTGTTGCCATCTGCAGCCTGTGCTGTCAACGCATAAGTCCCTTTCCAAGTGGTGGACTCTGCTCCTTTCAGAGAAATGATGGCTTGTGCCAAGCCGAGGTGGAGAGTCCCAAGCCATCATTTCTTTGCCAAAAAGGCAGTACCAGCCCTGCACACACATGTAGAACAGAAGGTGGGTGTCACGGCTGTGTCATGGTCTGGTGGTAGTGGACCATGACACTTTAGCCATGCATGCTTGTTGCTGGTGGCAACGTGTAGTTTGTAATATGTTTTGACACTTTCCCTTTAAGTCTGGTTCCCTTCCCATTTCAGGTGTGTATGGGGCTAAGGTGTGAGCAAGGTGGAGCTGGGTGTGTCCCCTTGGCTCTTATAGTTTTGGTATTTGCAGCCTGAGTTCAGAGTTGACTTCAGCTTCTGGTGGAGCTGGAGTTATGCTGCCATCCTGGACTTTTCTCCTAGCCCTGACATTATTTCTAGGGATCTCCAGGGTTAGTAGGGCCCGAGGTTCCTGCGTGTGAGCCCCCCTACCATTAAGGCCAGCTCATACAGTTAGGAGGTCAGGTATAGGATGAGGGTGGCATTAGGAGTTGACCTGCTCCCCTTATACTGGTATTCAAGCCTAATTGCTTTACCACCGGGTCCTCATTGTATGGTATCCACTGAGTGAATGTGGTTCCTGCACAGCCACACCAGCAACTTGGCCGGGTGATGCAGCTTCTGCCTCCACATTCTCACGCCGTTGGTCCTGCAACAATGTCCACCTCTGCCTCCTCATCGTCCACCGTGTCCTCAGCCTCCACAATTCACAGTGCCCCTCCAGCATACCATATGTGCAGGGCACGGCGGTGTCATGCTTTTCTGCATCTCGTTTGCCTGGGTGAGCGGAGTCACACAGGGGAGGAACTGCTCAGTGTCATTCA
Organism: Bufo bufo; assembly: GCF_905171765.1. Classification (NCBI taxonomy): domain Eukaryota; kingdom Metazoa; phylum Chordata; class Amphibia; order Anura; family Bufonidae; genus Bufo; species Bufo bufo. The sequence continues at coordinate 378,961,228 of NC_053390.1, forward strand.
TTAAGAAATTGAATCCTGGCTTTCTCGGCTAAAACTGAAAATCAGAACCAAGGTGACCGACAACAGGGTGAACATGGTGTCAGTGCTGCGTCAAGGAGGGCTGAGCCATGCGCCCTGCATGGCGCATGTGTTCAATCTGGTTGTCCAGCGGTTCCTGAAATCCACCACTCATCTGCAAGACATCCTAAAAATGGCCAGGAAACTTTGCATGCACTTCAGCCACTCGTACACCGCAAAGCACACCCTCCTTGAGCTGCAGCGGCTGAAAGGCATCCCCCAACATAGGCTGATATGCGACATTTCCACCCGTTGGAATTCCACTCTCCATATGTTGGACCGACTGTACGAACAGAGAAAGGCCATAAACTAATTCTTGATGATCCAAGCTGACAGGAGTACTCCCCTGTGTAACTTTGTTGTCAGCCAGTGGAAGCTCATGTGTGACACCTGCCGATTGCTCAGGCCCTTTGAGGAGGCCATGTTATTTGTCAGTCGTCAGGACTACGGGATGAACAACGTCATTCCACTGCTTCATGTCCTGGAACAGATACTGGTAAATCTGGCTGGTCAGGGGACAGGAGATGTGGCGCCTAGATCTCATGGCCACATGAGCCCTGTGGGGGCTGAACTGTAGGAGGAGGACATTGGAGCACAAGCAATGTCTAGCAAAATGGGTGGTTTTGCTACACAGGTGACAGGATGATGCTGCTGCCATCTTCATACTATGTCACCTTGCCACTCTGTGGTCTTCTGATGCTGCTGCCACCTCCACACTATATCAACTTGTCACTCTGTGGTCTTCCCATGCTGCTGCCACCTCTACACTATATCACCTTGCCACTCCATGGCCTCCTAATGCTGCCGCGACCTCCACACTGTCATTGTGCCACGCTGTGGCCTCCTCCTGATGCTGCTGCTGCCGCCACCTTCACACTATGTCATTGTGCAACTCTGTGGCCTCCTGATGCTGCTGCTGGCACCTCCACACTGTCATTGTGCCACTCTATGGACTCTTGATGCTGCTGTTACCTCCACACTATGTCACCTTGCCATCCTGTGGTCTTATGATGCTGCTGCCACCTCCACACTATGTCACCGGGTCGCTCTGTGGTCTCATGATGCTGCCGCCACCTCCACACTGTCATTGGGCCACTCTGTGGCCTCCTCATGCTGCTTCCACCTCACCACTATCTCTTAAATACACTCTTTGGACTTTTCATGCTGTTTCCACTCTCCCCACTTCATGACTGGGCCACTATTTTGCCTTTCGGCCTTGCTGACATAATCTTTTATTTGACCCTTCTTCTGATCTGTCAGAAGGAAGGAAAAATGAGACACACAACGGATCCTTTCTGTATAGCAGCTGTAAGGCCTGCATTAGAATTGGCTTGTGATTTTGTGTGAGGAGAATATGGAGAGACTGACCTTTGTCAAGATGAATCAGGCATGGATCAGCCAGAATTTCCACCCACCAATGCCTGATGCATCAGACTAGATTATCCATGGTGCCACACCAACACTTTGACAAAAGAGACCGGTTTCTTCTCGCTACTTGTCTCAGCTACTTTTCTAATGCTGCCACCTGCCTGATGCTACACATCTGATGCCAAGTGCTCCTTCTTTCACCCACCATCTTCAGCTGGTACTCATATTGCCACCCACCTTCCCACTCTGTCACCGGGTCACTCTGTGGTCTCCTGATGCTGCTGCCACCTCCACACTACAGGGAGTGCAGAATTATTAGGCAAATGAGTATTTTGACCACATCATCCTCTTTATGCATGTTGTCTTACTCCAAGCTGTATAGGCTCGAAAGCCTACTACCAATTAAGCATATTAGGTGATGTGCATCTCTGTAATGAGAAGGGGTGTGGTCTAATGACATCAACACCCTATATCAGGTGTGCATAATTATTAGGCAACTTCCTTTCCTTTGGCAAAATGGGTCAAAAGAAGGACTTGACAGGCTCAGAAAAGTCAAAAATAGTGAGATATCTTGCAGAGGGATGCAGCACTCTTAAAATTGCAAAGCTTCTGAAGCATGATCATCGAACAATCAAGCGTTTCATTCAAAATAGTCAACAGGGTCGCAAGAAGCGTGTGGAAAAACCAAGGCGCAAAATAACTGCCCATGAACTGAGAAAAGTCAAGCGTGCAGCTGCCAAGATGCCACTTGCCACCAGTTTGGCCATATTTCAGAGCTGCAACATCACTGGAGTGCCCAAAAGCACAAGGTGTGCAATACTCAGAGACATGGCCAAGGTAAGAAAGGCTGAAAGACGACCACCACTGAACAAGACACACAAGCTGAAACGTCAAGACTGGGCCAAGAAATATCTCAAGACTGATTTTTCTAAGGTTTTATGGACTGATGAAATAAGAGTGAGTCTTGATGGGCCAGATGGATGGGCCCGTGGCTGGATTGGTAAAGGGCAGAGAGCTCCAGTCTGACTCAGACGCCAGCAAGGTGGAGGTGGAGTACTGGTTTGGGCTGGTATCATCAAAGATGAGCTTGTGGGGCCTTTTCGGGTTGAGGATGGAGTCAAGCTCAACTCCCAGTCCTACTGCCAGTTACTGGAAGACACCTTCTTCAAGCAGTGGTACAGGAAGAAGTCTGCATCCTTCAAGAAAGGACAATGCTCCATCACACGCGTCCAAGTACTCCACAGCATGGCTGGCAAGAAAGGGTATAAAAGAAGAAAATCTAATGACATGGCCTCCTTGTTCACCTGATCTGAACCCCATTGAGAACCTGTGGTCCATCATCAAATGTGAGATTTACAAGGAGGGAAAACAGTACACCTCTCTGAACAGTGTCTGGGAGGCTGTGGTTGCTGCTGAACGCAATGTTGATGGTGAACAGATCAAAACACTGACAGAATCCATGGATGGCAGGCTTTTGAGTGTCCTTGCAAAGAAAGGTGGCTATATTGGTCACTGATTTGTTTTTGTTTTGTTTTTGAATGTCAGAAATGTATATTTTGTGAATGTTGAGATGTTATATTGGTTTCACTGGTAAAAATAAATAATTGAAATGGGTATATATTTGTTTTTTGTTAAGTTGCCTAATAATTATGCACAGTAATAGTCACCTGCACACACAGATATCCCCCTAAAATAGCTAAAACTAAAAACAAACTAAAAACTACTTCCAAAATATTCAGCTTTGATATTAATGAGTTTTTTGGGTTCATTGAGAACATGGTTGTTGTTCAATAATAAAATTAATCCTCAAAAATACAACTTGCCTAATAATTCTGCACTCCCTGTATGTCACCCTGCCACTCTGTGGTCTCCTGATGCTGCTGCCACCTCTACACTATGTCACCTTGCCACTCTGTGGTCTTCTGATGCTACTGCCACCTCCACACAATGTCACCTTGCCATTCTGTGGCCTCCTGATGCTGCAGCCAGCTCTGCACTATGTTACCTTGCCACTCTGTGGTCTCCTCATGCTGCTACCACCTCTACAATATTTCACCTTGCCACTCTATGGTATTCTGATGCTGCTGGCAGCTCCACACTATGTCACCTTGCCACTCTGTGGCCTCTTGATGCTGCTGCCACCTCCACACCATGTCACCTTGCCACTCTGTGGCCTCCTAATGCTGCCGCCCCCTCCACACTGTCATTTTGCCACTCTGTGGCCTCCTCCTGATGCTGCTGCTACCGCCACCTTAACACTCTGTCATTGTGCCACTCTTTGGCCTCCTGATGCTGCTTCTGCACCTCCACACTGTCATTGTGCCACTTTGTGGACTCCTGATTCTGCTGCCACCTGCACACTATGTCACTGGGTCACTAAGTGGTCTCCTGATGCTGCCGCCACCTCCACACTGTCATTGTGCCACTCTGTGGCCTCCTTCTGGTGCTGCCGCCACCTCCAGACCCTGTTATTGGGCCACTCTGTTGCCTCCTCATTCTGCTTCCACTTCACCACTATGTCATCATAAATACACTCTTTGGACTTCTCATGCTGTTCCCACCCTCCCCACTTCATGACTGGGCCACTTTTTTGCCTTTCGGCCTTGCTGACATCCTCATTTATTTGACCCTTCTTCTGATCTGTCAGAAGCAAGAAAAAAATTAGACGCACAACGGATCCTGTCGGTGTAGCAGCTGTAAGGCCTGTTTGATCCTATCATAATTGGCTTGTGATTCTGGTTGCCAAAAGCAGGAGTTGATACAAAACACAGAAGACATGCAAATATTCAATTCACGTGTCATCTCTGTTTTGGATCGGCTCCTTTTTTTTTGGCATTAGCAATACTGATGGATTACTGACTAGAGTTGAGCGGACACCTAGAAGTTCGGGTTTGATGGGTTCGGCCGAACTTTGCAAAAATGTTCGAGTTTGGGACCCGAACCCCATTGAAGTCAATAGGGACCCAAACTTTGGAGCACTAAAATGGCTCTAAAAAAGTCCTGGAAAGGGCTAGAGGGCTGCAAAAGGCAGAAAAATGTGGTTAAGAGCATGGCAAGTGCTTTGTAAACAAATGTGAATAGGGAAATGACTTAAAATAACATAAAATACGTTAAAAAATAAATAAAAAATCTGCATCTAGGAGGAGGAGGTCCATATGGAGTAGGAGGTTAAGGAGGCAGTGGATGTGGCGGTGAAGTTGGGAGCGGCGGTGGAGGAGGAGGAGGTAGCCAACACTGTTTTTTTGTTATTTGTTTTTTTATTATTATATTTTTTTTGTTTAAATTTGTGTAGACCCCAAAACATTGGGAAATATAAAAAACAAAACAAAGAGAAAGTGCGCTGGGTGAGGCTGTTATACATGTCTATTCTGCACAAGGTACAGGCAAGTCCTGTGGGATCCCTGCCTGGTTCATTTTAATGAACATGACCTTGTCCACATTGAAAACCCAGAAGTTGAAGGGGGCAGACCCATCAATCAGTACGTGTAGGCGTGTGCACACATACTGCTCCACCATGTTGCTGAAATGCTGCCTCCTGCTAAGACGTTCCATATCAGTTGGTGGTGTTGGTTGTTGTGGCGTACTGACAAAACTTTTCCACATTTCGGCCTTGCTAACCCTGCCTTCTGAGGTGCTGGCGGTGCCCCAGCTGCGTTGGCGACCTCTTCCTCCTCCTCAGCCTTTGCCTTGTGCTTCCTCTGAGCCCCCGCTGTCGGTTGGGAATGCAATCAGCAGCATGTCTACCAGCGTGCGCTTGTACTCGCGCATCTTCCAATCAGTAACAGACGTTTTTACAAAATTTAGTTCCCTGTCAGCAATGCAGAGCAGTGGTTTTTCACCGGCAAAAATTGGTTAATGTCAACCATCAATGTAACAGACAAACTTTTAAAATTTAGGTCACGGTCACCTACAGTGGGGGAAATAATTATTTGACCCCTCACTGATTTTGTAAGTTTGTCCAATGACAAAGAAATGAAAAGTCTCAGAACAGTATCATTTCAATGGTAGGTTTATTGTAACAGTGGCAGATAGCACATCAAAAGGAAAATCGAAAAAATAACTTTAAATAAAAGATAGCAACTGATTTGCATTTCATTGAGTGAAATAAGTATTTGAACCCCTACCAACCATTAAGAGTTCTGGCTCCCACAGAGTGGTTAGACACTTCTACTCAATTAGTCACCCTCATTAAGGACACCTGTCTTAACTAGTCACCTGTATAAAAGACACCTGTCCACAGAATCAATCAATCAAGCAGACTCCAAACTCTCCAACATGGGAAAGACCAAAGAGCTGTCCAAGGATGTCAGAGACAAAATTGTAGACCTGCACAAGGCTGGAATGGGCTACAAAACCATTAGCAAGAAGCTGGGAGAGAAGGTGACAACTGTTGGTGCGATTGTTCGAAAATGGAAGGAGCACAAAATGAACATCAATCGACCTCGCTCTGGGGCTCCACGCAAGATCTCACCTCGTGGGGTGTCAATGGTTCTGAGAAAGGTGAAAAAGCATCCTAAAACTACACGGGAGGAGTTAGTTAATGACCTCAAATTAGCAGGGACCACAGTCACCAAGAAAACCATTGGAAACACATTACACCGCAATGGATTAAAATCCTGCAGGGCTCGCAAGGTCCCCCTGCTCAGGAAGGCACATGTGCAGGCCCGTCTGAAGTTTGCCAATGAACACCTGAATGATTCAGAGAGTGACTGGGAGAAGGTGCTGTGGTCTGATGAGACCAAAATAGAGCTCTTTGGCATTAACTCAACTCGCTGTGTTTGGAGGAAGAAAAATGCTGCCTATGACCCCCCAAAACACCGTCCCCACCGTCAAGCATGGGGGTGGAAACATTTTGCTTTGGGGGGTGTTTTTCTGCTAAGGGCACAGGACAACTTATTCGCATAAACGGGAAAATGGACGGAGCCATGTATCGTGAAATCCTGAGCGACAACCTCCTTCCCTCTGCCAGGAAACTGAAAATGGGTCGTGGATGGGTGTTCCAGCACGACAATGACCCAAAACATACAGCAAAGGCAACAAAGGAGTGGCTCAAGAAGAAGCACATTAAGGTCATGGAGTGGCCTAGTCAGTCTCCGGACCTTAATCCAATCGAAAACCTATGGAGGGAGCTCAAGCTCAGAGTTGCACAGAGACAGCCTCGAAACCTTAGGGATTTAGAGATGATCTGCAAAGAGGAGTGGACCAACATTCCTCCTAAAATGTGCGCAAACTTGGTCATCAATTACAAGAAACGTTTGACCTCTGTGCTTGCAAACAAGGTTTTTTTCCACCAAGTATTAAGTCTTTTTTGTTAGAGGGTTCAAATACTTATTTCACTCAATGAAATGCAAATCAGTTGCTATCTTTTATTTAAAGTTATTTTTTCGATTTTCCTTTTGATGTGCTATCTGCCACTGTTACAATAAACCTACCATTGAAATGATACTGTTCTGAGACTTTTCATTTCTTTGTCATTGGACAAACTTACAAAATCAGTGAGGGGTCAAATAATTATTTCCCCCACTTGTATGCAGAGCAGGGGTTTGTATATGGCAAAAATTGTAAAATTACACCCGAGAATGTTAGACGATTTTTAGAAATTTAGGTCCCTGTTACCTATGCAGAGCAGGGGTTTATTCAGGGCAAAACTGGGTTCATATCACCCACCAATGGAACAGACGATTTTACAAAATGTAGGTCCCTGTCACCTATGCAAAGCAGGGGTTTGTATACTGCAAAAATGGTAAAACGTCACCCGAGAATGTAACAGATGATTTTGCACCCTGCTCCCTCTTTTGCTGTGCTGGTGCCTCTTTGCGACCACCGCCTCTTCCTCCAAACTGCACACGTCACTCGCACAACCTTGATTCCATGTGGGGTCTAGTACCTCATCATCCTCCACATCATCTTCCACCCACTCTTTACCCCTGCCCTCCTTGTCGGTCTGCAGCAGAGTAATCAAAAAGCAGAAGAGACTGCTGCATGACTTGGGGCTCAGACTGCTTGGCTGATTTGCAAGGGGGTTAGGTGAAAGACTGATGGCCATGGGCTGTAGGTGCCAACTCTGAGCTTTCAGCAGGGGACTGGGTGGGATAAAATGTGAAGGAACTGGAGGCACTGTTAGCCACCCAATCTACTATCGCCTGTACTTGTTCTGGCCTCACCATTCGTAGAGCCGCATTCTGGCCTACCAAATAATGCTGAAGGTTCTGTCACCTACTCGCACCTGAGCAAGGTGTTTCACTTTGGCGTGAAGCTTGCACAGATCGACCACGTCCTCTACCTGCAACAGGAGCTCCATCAACACCAGCAGCACCACGACCAGGGCCACGTCCCTTATTTGACGCTCTCCTCATTCTTTGCATTCACCCACGAAACTAACAGATGGTTTATGTCAGGCGACAATGTAACCGCCAATAGTCAACAATTAAGTTCACTGACAGTAAGGCTGTGCCAGTGTCATAAAGAGAAAAATTTCTTGAGGTCACACAACAGTGTGACAGTTGAATTTAATACAAATACTTCACTGTCAAAAAAATAAAGTGAATTTGTCGAACAGCAATGTAACAGCAGTATTTATTGGCTTTATTTGACCGCCAGAAATGCAGCGCAGGCTGCAAATGTACTATCTAGCACAAAAAGTGTTATTTCTTCAACCAACAATGTAACATCAGTATTTAATGTAGGCCGCAAATGTACATTCTAGCGCAAAAGATGAGAATTTGTCACCCAACAATGTAACAGACGCATTTGTGAAATTTATTTTCCTATCCGCTATGTAGAGTAGAGGTATATCAGAGTCAATCATTGGTTAATGTCACCAGCAATGTAACAGACGAATTAGTGAAATGTATGTCCCTGTCCGCTATGTAGAGCAGGGGTATATCACAGCCAAAAATTGTTTAATGTCACCCAACAATGTAACAGACGAATCTGTGAAATTTACTTCCCTGTCCCCTATGTAGAGCAGGAGTATATCATAGCCAAAAATTGGTAAATATCACCCAACAATGTAACAGACGAATTTGTAAAATTTATTTCCCTGTCCGCTATGTAGAGCAGGGGTATACCACAGCCAAAAATTGGTTAATGTCACCCAGCAATGTAACAGACGAATTAGTGAAATGTATGTCCCTGTCCGCTATGTAGAGCAGGGGTATATCACAGCCAAAAATTGGTGAATGTCACCCAGCAATGTAACAGATGAATTTTTGAAAGTTATTTCCCTGTCCGCTATGTAGAGCAGGGGTATATCACAGCCAAAAATTGGTTATTGTCACAAGCAATGTAACAGACGAATTTGTAAAATTTATTTCCCTGTCCGCTATGTAGAGCAGGAGTATATCATAGCCAAAAATTGGTGAATATCACCCAACAATGTAACAGACAAATTCTTGAAAGTTATTTCCCTGTCCGCTATGTAGAGCAGGGGAATATCACAGCCAAAAATTGTTTAATGTCACCCAACAATGTAACAGACGAATTTGTGAAATTTATGTTCCTGTCCGCTATGTAGAGCAGGGGTATTTCACAGCCAAATATGCAAAAATGTCAACCCCTGAACTCAGAGACTGAATAACTATATTATTGTCCCTGGTAGGAAGGTCAGCCACAGAATAAACAGACAGATAAATTATCTTTCTGTGTGAGGGGTGTAAAAATGGTGTATTGCACATGTGCCCTGACTGTACAATTCTGGACCTGGCCTATGTTGGTGCAGGGACCCACCATCCGAGCCACTTGTGAATGACTGGCCTGATAATCGTGGAAATGTCACCCCACACGCAAACAGATGGATTTACTGAATTTATTGGCCTGGCTGTCACATATGCAGCACAGGCCGCAAAGGTATTTTCTGGCCAAAAAATAATAATTTTTTTCACCAACAATAAAACAGATGAATTTAACAGAAATACAGCGCAGGCCGCAAAGGTACTTTGTGGCAAAAAAACTTTTTTTTTTTTTACGAACAATGTCCAAGTTGTATTTACTGATTATATTTCACTGCAAAAGACAGCAAAATGTGCTTAAGAGAATGGCAAGTGCTCACCAAACAAATGTGGATAAGGAAATGACTTAAAACTAGAGTTGAGCGAACACCTGGATGTTCGGGTTCGAGAAGTTCGGCCGAACTTCCCGGAAATGTTCGGGTTCGGGATCCGAACCCGAACCGAACTTCGTCCCGAACCCGAACCCCATTGAAGTCAATGGGGACCCGAACTTTTGGGCACTAAACAGGCTGTAAAACAGCCCAGGAAAGAGCTAGAGGGCTGCAAAAGGCAGCAACATGTAGGTAAATCCCCTGCAAACAAATGTGGATGGGGAAATGAATTAAAATAAAAATTCAAAAAATAAAAATGACCCAATATCAATTGGACAGAGGTCCCATAGCAGAGAATCTGGCTTCACGTCAGCAGAGAATCAGTTTCTTCATGCCATAGCAAAGAATCTGGCTTCATGTCAGCAGAGAATCAGTCTCTTCATGCCATAGCCGAGAATCTGGCTTCATGTCACCCACCACTGGAACAGGCCACTGACAGAGGAGAGAGGTCCCGTAACAGAGAATCTGGCCTGATGTCAGCACAGAATCTGTCTTCATGTCATATCAGAGAATCAGGCTTCACGTCACCCACCACTGGAACAGGCCACTGTCACACATTTAGGCCCAGGCACCCAGGCAGAGGAGAGAGGTCCCGTAACAGAGAATCTGGCCTTATGTCAGCACAGAATCTGTCTTCATGTCATAGCAGAGAATCAGGCTTCACGTCACCCACCACTGGAACAGGCCACTGTCACACATTTAGGCCCAGGCACCCAGGCAGAGGAGAGAGGTCCCGTAACAGAGAATCTGGCCTTATGTCAGCACAGAATCTGTCCTTCATGTCATAGCAGAGAATCAGGCTTCACGTCACCCACCACTGGAACAGGCCACTGTCACACATTTAGGCCCAGGCACCCAGGCAGAGGAGAGAGGTCCCGTAACAGAGAATCTGGCCTTATGTCAGCACAGAATCTGTCTTCATGTCATAGCAGAGAATCAGGCTTCACGTCACCCACCACTGGAACAGGCCACTGTCACACATTTAGCCCCAGGCACCCAGGCAGAGAAGAGAGGTCCCGTAACAGAGAATCTGGCCTTATGTCAGCGCAGAATCAGTCTTCATGTCATAGCAGAGAATCAGGCTTCAACGTCACCCACCACTGGAACAGGCCACTGTCACACATTTAGGCCCAGGCACCCAGGCAGAGGAGAGAGGTCCCGTAACAGAGAATCTGGCCTTATGTCAGCACAGAATCTGTCTTCATGTCATAGCAGAGAATCAGGCTTCACGTCACCCACCACTGGAACAGGCCACTGTCACACATTTACGCCCAGGCACCCAGGCAGAGGAGAGAGGTCCCGTAACAGAGAATCTGGCCTTATGTCAGCACAGAATCTGTCTTCATGTCATAGCAGAGAATCAGGCTTCACGTCACCCACCACTGGAACAGGCCACTGTCACATATTTAGGCCCAGGCACCCAGGCAGAGGAGAGAGGTCCCGTAACAGAGAATCTGGCCTTATGTCAGCACAGAATCTGTCTTTATGTCATAGCAGAGAATCAGGCTTCACGTCACCCACCACTGGAACAGGCCACTGTCACATATTTAGGCCCAGGCACCCAGGCAGAGGAGAGAGGTCGCGTAACAGAGAATCTGGCTTTATGTCAGCACAGAATAAGTCTTCATGTCATAGCAGAGAATCAGGCTTCACGTCACCCACCACTGGAACAGGCCACTGTCACACATTTAGCCCCAGGCACCCAGGCAGAGAAGAGAGGTCCCGTAACAGAGAATCTGGCCTTATGTCAGCGCAGAATCAGTCTTCATGTCATAGCAGAGAATCAGGCTTCACGTCACCCACCACTGGAACAGGCCACTGTCACACATTTAGGCCCAGGCACCCAGGCAGAGGAGAGAGGTCCCGTAACAGAGAATCTGGCCTTATGTCAGCACAGAATCTGTCTTCATGTCATAGCAGAGAATCAGGCTTCACGTCACCCACCACTGGAAACAGGCCACTGTCACACATTTACGCCCAGGCACCCAGGCAGAGGAGAGAGGTCCCGTAACAGAGAATCTGGCCTTATGTCAGCACAGAATCTGTCTTCATGTCATAGCAGAGAATCAGGCTTCACGTCACCCACCACTGGAACAGGCCACTGTCACATATTTAGGCCCAGGCACCCAGGCAGAGGAGAGAGGTCCCGTAACAGAGAATCTGGCCTTATGTCAGCACAGAATCTGTCTTTATGTCATAGCAGAGAATCAGGCTTCACGTCACCCACCACTGGAACAGGCCACTGTCACATATTTAGGCCCAGGCACCCAGGCAGAGGAGAGAGGTCGCGTAACAGAGAATCTGGCTTTATGTCAGCACAGAATAAGTCTTCATGTCATAGCAGAGAATCAGGCTTCACGTCACCCACCACTGGAACAGGCCACTGTCACACATTTAGGCCCCGGCACCCAGACAGAGGAGAGGTTCATTCAACTTTGGGTTGCCCCGCAATATAATGGTAAAATGAAATTAAAAATAGTATTGAATGAGGAAGTGCCCTGGAGTAGAATAATATATTGTTAAGGGGAGGTAGTTAATATCTAATCTGAACAAGGGATGGACAGGTCCTGTGGGATCCATGCCTGGTTCATTTTTATGAACGTCAGCTTGTCCACATTGGCTGTAGACAGGCGGCTGCGTTTGTCTGTAATGACGCCCCCTGCCGTGCTGAATACACGTTCAGACAAAACGCTGGCCGCCGGGCAGGCCAGCACCTCCAAGGCATAAAAGGCTAGCTCTGGCCACGTGGACAATTTGGAGACCCAGAAGTTGAATGGGGCCGAACCATCAGTCAGTACGTGGAGGGGTGTGCACAGGTACTGTTCCACCATGTTAGTGAAATGTTGCCTCCTGCTAACACGTTCCGTATCAGGTGGTGGTGCAGTTAGCTGTGGCGTGTTGACAAAACTTTTCCACATCTCTGCCATGCTAACCCTGCCCTCAGAGGAGCTGGCCGTGACACAGCTGCGTTGGCGACCTCTTGCTCCTCCTCTGCCTTCGCCTTGGGCTTCCACTGGTTCCCCTGTGACATTTGTTAATGCTCTCAGTAGCGCGTCTACCAACGTGCGCTTGTACTCGCGCATCTTCCTATCTCTCTCCAGTGTAGGAAGTAAGGTGGGCACATTGTCTTTGTACCGGCAATCCAGCAGGGTGGCAACCCAGTAGTCCGCACACGTTAAAATGTGGGCAACTCTGCTGTCGTTGCGCAGGCACTGCAGCATGTAGTCGCTCATGTGTGCCAGGCTGCCCAGAGGTAAGGACAAGCTGTCCTCTGTGGGAGGCGTATCGTCATCGTCCTGTGTTTCCCCCCAGCCACGCACCAGTGATGGGCCCGAGCTGCTTTGGGTGCCACCCCGCTGTGAACATGCTTCATCCTCCTCCAACTCCTCCTCATCCTCGTCCTTCTCGTCCTCCAGTAGTGGGCCCTGTCTGGCCACATTTGTACCTGGCCTCTGGTGTTGCAAAAAAACTCCCTCTGAGTCACTTCGAAGAGACTGGCCTGAAAGTGCTAAAAATGACCCCTCTTCCTCCTCTTCCTCCTGGGCCACCTCCTCTTCCATCATCGCCCTAAGTGTTTTCTCAAGGAGACATAGAAGTGGTATTGTAACGCTGATAACGGCGTCATCGCCACTGGCCATGTTGGTGGAGTACTCGAAACAACGCAACAGTGCACACAGGTCTCGCATGGAGGCCCAGTCATTGGTGGTGAAGTGTGTCTGATCCTCAGTGCGACTGACCCGTGCGTGCTGCAGCTGAAACTCCACTATGGCCTACTGCTGCTCGCACAGTCTGTCCAGCATATGCAAGGTGGAGTTCCACCTGGTGGGTACGTCGCATATGAGGCGGTGAGCGGGAAGGCCGAAGTTACGCTGTAGCGCAGACAGGCGAGCAGCGGCAGGGTGTGAGCGCCGGAAGCGCGAACAGACGGCCCGCACTTTATGCAGCAGCTCAGACATGTCGGGGTAGTTGCGAATGAACTTCTGCACCACCAAATTCAGCACTTGCGCCAGGCAAGGGATGTGCGTCAAACCGGCTAGTCCCAGAGCTGCAACGAGATTTCGCCCATTATCGCACACCACCAGGCCGGGCTTGAGGCTCACCGGCAGCAACCACTTGTCGGTCTGTTGTTCTATACCCCGCCACAACTCCTGTGCGGTGTGGGGCCTGTCCCCCAAACATATGAGTTTCAGAATGGCCTGCTGACGTTTACCCCGGGCTGTGCTGAAGTTGGTGGTGAAGGTGTGTGGCTGACTGGATGAGCAGGTGGAAGAAGAAAAGGAGGAAGCTGAGTAGGAGGAGGAAGAGACAGGAGGCAAAGAATGTTGCCCTGCGATCCTTGGCGGCGGAAGGACGTGCGCCAAACAGCTCTCCGCCTGGGGCCCAGCCGCCACTACATTACTTTACTCCACTGCAGTTCATGCTTTGCATGCAGGTGACTGGTCATGCAGGTTGTGCTAAGGTTCAGAACGTTAATGCCTCGCTTCAGGCTCTGATGGCACAGCGTGCAAACCACTCGGGTCTTGTCGTCAGCACATTGTTTGAAGAAGTGCCATGCCAGGGAACTCCTTGAAGCTGCCTTTGGGGTGCTCGGTCCCAGATGGCGGCGGTCAGTAGCAGGCGGAGTCTCTTGGCTGCGGGTGTTCTGATTTTGCCCACTGCTCCCTCTTTTGCTACGCTGTTGGCTCGGTCTCACCACTGCCTCTTCCTCCGAACTCTGAAAGTCAGTGGCACGACCTTCATTCCATGTGGGGTCTAGGACCTCATTGTCCCCTGCATCGTCTTCCACCCAGTCTTGATCCCTGACCTCCTGTTCAGTCTGCACACTGCAGAAAGACGCAGCAGTTGGCACCTGTGTTTCGTCATCATCAGAGACGTGCTGAGGTGGTATTCCCATGTCCTCATCATCAGGAAAAATAAGTGGTTGAGCGTTAGTGCATTCTATCTCTTCCACCCCTGGGGAAGGGCTAGGTGGATGCCCTTGGGAAACCATGCCAGCAGAGTCTTCAAACAGCATAAGATACTGCTGCATAACTTGAGGCTCAGACAGTTTCCCTGATATGCATGGGGGTGATGTGACAGACCGATGGGCTTGGTTTTCATGCGCCATCTGTGCGCTTTCTGCAGAAGACTGGGTGGGAGATAATGTGAACGTGCTGGATCCACTGTCGGCCACCCAATTGACTAATGCCTGTACCTGCTCAGGCCTTACCATCCTTAGAACAGCATTGGGCCCCACCAAATATCGCTGTAAATTCTGCTGGCTACTGGGACCTGAGGTAGTTGGTTCACTAGGACGTGTGGCTGTGGCAGAACGGCCACGTCCTCTCCCAGCACCAGAGGGTCCACTAACACCACCACGACCATGTCCACGTCCGCGTCCCTTATTAGATGTTTTCCTCATTGTTCCCGTTCACCACAATTTTGAGAATGGCAAATTTGGGAATAGTTTTTCAACCCAGAACAAAAAGTCTGCTTTTACGGTCACTACAAATAACTTGACCAGCTAAAACAGTACAGATTTGGTTGAATAGAAATGTCAGGCCTGTTTTTTTTTTGCGCTGTGTGACAGGTATAGGTTTAATCACAGAATCAGACTTCTATCTGCACGGTAGCGTGTGTCTTAGGTTTTTCTGAATGACACTATCAGCACCTTCAATGTAAGATATCCTTTTTGGGATAGATTTCAAATAGGCCTCAAATACCAGAAACTAGTTATTTTGAGAATGGCAAATTTGGGAATAGTTTTTCAACCCAGAAAAAAAAAAGTGCTTTTACGGTCACTAGAAATAACTTGACCAGCTAAAACAGTACAGATTTGGTTAAATAGAAATGTGAGGCCTGTTTTTTTTTGCGCTGTGTGACAGGTATAGGTTTAATCACAGAATCAGACTTCTATCAGCACGGTAGCGTGTGTCTTAGGTTTTTCTGAATGGCACTATCAGCACCTTCAATGTAAGATATCCTTTTTGGGATAGATTTCAAGTAGGCCTCAAATACCAGAAACTAGTTATTTTGAGAATGGCAAATTTGGGAATAGTTTTTCAACCCAGAAAAAAAAAAGTGCTTTTACGGTCACTAGAAATAACTTGACCAGCTAAAACAGTACAGATTTGGTTGAATAGAAATGTGAGACCTGTTTTTTTTTGCGCTGTGTGACAGGTATAGGTTTAATCACAGAATCAGACTTCTATCAGCACGGTAGCGTGTGTCTTAGGTTTTTCTGAATGGCACTATCAGCACCTTCAATGTAAGATATCCTTTTTGGGATAGATTTCAAGTAGGCCTCAAATACCAGAAACTAGTTATTTTGAGAATGGCAAATTTGGGAATAGTTTTTCAACCCAGAAAAAAAATTGTGCTTTTACGGTCACTAGAAATAACTTGACCAGCTAAAACAGTACAGATTTGGTTGAATAGAAATGTGAGGCCTGTTTTTTTTTGCGCTGTGTGACAGGTATAGGTTTAATCACAGAATCAGACTTCTATCTGCACGGTAGCGTGTGTCTTAGGTTTTTCTGAATGACACTATCAGTACATTCAATGTAAGATATCCTTTTTGGGATAGATTTCAAGTAGGCCTCAAATACCAGAAACAAGTTATTTTGAGAATGGCAAATTTGGGAATAGTTTTTCAACCCAGAAAAAAAAATGTGCTTTTACGGTCACTAGAAATAACTTGACCAGCTAAAACAGTACAGATTTGGTTGAATAGAAATGTGAGGCCTGTTTTTTTTTGCGCTGTGTGACAGGTATAGGTTTAATCACAGAATCTGACTTCTATCAGCACAGTAGCGTGTGTCTTAGGTTTTTCTGAATGCGACTATCAGCACCTTCAATGTAAGATATCCTTTTTGGGATAGATTTCAAGTAGGCCTCAAATACCAGAAACTAGTTATTTTGAGAATGGCAAATTTGGGAATAGTTTTTCAACCCAGAAAAAAAAATGTGCTTTTACGGTCACTAGAAATAACTTGACCAGCTAAAACAGTACAGATTTGGTTGAATAGAAATGTGAGGCCTTTTTTTTTTTGCGCTGTGTGACAGGTATAGGTTTAATCACAGAATCAGACTTCTATCTGCACGGTAGCGTGTGTCTTAGGTTTTTCTGAATGACACTATCAGCACCTTCAATGTAAGATATCCTTTTTGGGATAGATTTCAAGTAGGCCTCATATACCAGAAACTAGTTATTTTGAGAATGGCAAATTTGGGAATAGTTTTTCAACCCAAAACAAAAAGTGTGCTTTTACGGTCACTACAAATAACTTGACCAGCTAAAACAGTACAGATTTGGTTGAATAGAAATGTCATGTCTATTTTTTAGGCGCTGGGTGACAGGCTCAACTTGCCCCTGATGTAGTATATGGCCAAAAAATAACCACACTGTTGATGGTTAAATGCACTTGGGTAACACAGGCTCAGCCTGCACCAGATGTAGTATATGGCCAAAAAATAATCAGACTGTTGATGGTTAAATGCACTTCGGTGACACAGGCTCAGCCTGCAGCTGATGTAGTATATGGCCAAAAAAATAACCAGACTGTTGATGGTTAAATGCACTTCGGTGACACAGGCTCAGCCTGCAGCTGATGTAGGATATAGCACAAAATAACCACACTATTGATGGTTAAATACACTTGGTGATAGCTTGTGCTGGCGCACCACAAGTCACAAAATGGCCGCCGATCACCCCAGAAAAAAAGTGATCTAAAAACGCTCTGGGCAGCCTCAAAAAAGTGAGCAAGTCAATATTAGCACTTCAATGATCCACAGCTGCAGATCGATCACAGAATGAAGTCTTTTGGAGGAGTTAATCTGCCTAATCTCGCCCTAACGTCGCAGCTGCAACCTCTCCCTATGCTTCAATCAGCAGAGTGACGTGCAGCGCAACGTGACCCAAGCTTATATAGAGGCTGGGTCACATGCTGCACTGGCCAATCACAGCCATGCCAATAGTAGGCAAGGCTGTGATGGCCTCATGGCCTCTCTGCTTTGCAGCCTTTCAAAAAGCGCCAAGAAAGCGCCGAACACCGAACCCGAACACGGACTTTTACGAAAATGTTCGGGTTCGGGTCCGTGTCACGGACACCCCAAAATTCGGTACGAACCAGAACTATACAGTTCTGGTTCGCTCATCCCTACTTAAAACATAAAATACGTTAAAAAAAAATCTTTATTTAGGAGGTGGAGGTCCATATGGAACTAGGAGGTTGAGGAGGTGGTGGACGTGGTGGTGTAGGTGGAAGTGGTGGTGGAGAAGGAGGAGGTAGCCAACCCTGTTTTTTTTGTTGTTGTGGGAAATATAAAAACATTGGGAAATATAAAAAATAAAACAATGAGAAAGTGCGCTGGAGTATAACAATGCCTGGGTCAGGCCGGTATACATGTCTATTCTGCACAAGGTACGGACAAGTCCTGAGGGATCCATGCCTGGTTCATTTTAATGAACGTGAGCTTGCCCACATTGGCTGTGGACAGGCGGCTGAGCTTGTCTGTGATAACGCCCCCTGCCGTGCTAAACACACGTTCAGATAATACACTGGCTGCAGGGCAGGCCAGCACCTCCAAGGTGTAAAGGACAAGCTCAGGCCATGTGGCCAATTTGGAGACCCAGAAGTTAAAGGGGGCAGACCCATCAGTCAGTACGTGTAGGCGTGTGCACACATACTGCTCCACCATGTTGGTGAAATGCTGCCTCCTGCTAAGATGTTCCATATCAGTTGTTAATGCTGGCTGTTGTGGCGTGCTGACAAAGCGATTCTACATTTCGGCCATGCTATCCCTGCCTTCTAAGTTGCTGGCGGTGCCCCAGCTGCATTGGCAACCTCTTCCTCCTCCTCTGCCTTCACCTTGTGCTTCCACAGTGCCCCCACTGTCGGGTAGGAATGCCATCAGCAGCGCGTCTATCAGCGTGCGCTTGTACTCGCGCATCTTCCGATCACGCTCCAGTGACGGAATTAAGGACGGTACATTGTCCTTGTAACGGGGATCCAGCAGCATGACTACCCAGTAATCAGCACAAGTTAGAATGTAATCGCTCATGTGTGCCAGGCTGCCCAGAGGCAACGACAAGCTGTCCTCTCTGGGAGGTTCATCGTCTGTGTCCTCTGTATCCCCCCCATCCACGCACTAGTGATGCCCATGAGCTGGTTTGGGTGCCACCCTGCTGTGAACAGGGTTCCTCCTCCTCCATCTCCTCCTCCTCATCCTCCACCTCGTCATCCTCCAGAACTGTGCCCAGGCTGGACAATTGTGTACCTGGTCTATGTTGGTGCAGGAACCCACCCTCGGAGCCACTTGTAAATGACTGGCCTAAAACCCTTGTAAATGATCCCTCTTCCTCCTCCTCCTGTGCGACATTCTCTTCAACAACAGACGTTTTTACTAAATTAAGTTCCTTGTGAACAATGTAGAGCAGGGTCTTTTTAACAGCCAAAATGGGTTAATGTCACTCAACAATGGAACAGATTTTAGAAATTTAGGTCCCTGTCACCTAGGCAGAGCAGGGTTTTTTTTAATGGGAAAAATGGGTTAATGTCACCCAACAATGGAACAGACAATTTTTTTTAACTTATTGCCCGGTCTGCTATGCACTGCAAAGATACTTTATTACCAAGAAAAAGTTTTTTTCTCACACACAATAAAACAGATGGATTTAACTGAGATTATAGTGCACTCTCACAAATGAAGCACAGGGGTTTTGTACATAAAAAATGGTGGATATGTCACCCCTACAATAGAACAGATGGATTTGCTGAATTTATGTGCCTGCCTGTCACATGTGCAGGTCTCAAATGGGAATTTGAAGCCCAAAAATGTAACAGCGGTATTTACTGGTTTTATTTGACTGACAGGAATGCAGTGCAGGCCGCAAATGTACTTTCTAGCAACAAAAATTAGAATTTTTTAACAAAAAAAGTAACTGCAGTATTTGGCGGTTTAATTGGACTGTCAGAAATGCAGTACAGGGCAAAAAGGTTCTTTATTGCCCAAAAAAAAGGGTTTCTTTAACCATAAATGAAACAGATGGATTTAACTGAGATTATATTTCAATCTCACAAATTAAGCACAGGGGTTTTTACATAAAAAATTGTGGATATGTCACCCCTACAATGGAACAGATGGATTTGCTGAATTTATGTACCTGCCTGTGACATATGCAGTGCAGGCCTCAGAGGTACTTTACAACGAAAAAATTTAAATATGTCACCCCACAATGGAACAGATGGATTTAACAGATTATATTTCACTCTCATAAATGCAGCACAGGGGTACTTTACAGAAGAAAATGGGGATATGTCACCCCCTGGGTCCCTGAACTCACAGACAGTATTATTTTCCCTTCCCCTGGCACATATGCAGTGCAGGTGCACTTTAAAATGGGTATATGTCGGCCACTGAACTACAAGAACAGAATGAAATGATTCTCCCTGGCACATATGCAGTGCTGGCGCACTGCGGTTGCACAAAATGGCCGCCGACGCCCACCTAACTAACAGATGGATTTTTTCAGTCTCACTGGGCTCAGGTCAGGGTACAAAAATGTTGCATTGCACCCCCAAACAAAAAAATGCTGTAGATCGCAGACTTCACACCAAGTGCAGATATCAGAGTCTTTCCTAATCTCTCCCTGACAGCAGCAGCATCCTATCTCTACAACTAGTGAGAGCAGAGTGATGTGCGGCGCTACATGACAACAGCTTATATAGAGGCTGGGTCACATGCTGTACTTGGCCAATCACAGTCATGCCATTAGTAGGCATGGCTGTGATGGCTTCTAAGGGCACATGAGTTAAACGCTTGTTGATTGGCTGCCCTGCAGCCTTTCAACAATTGTCATTAAATCGCCGAACACCGAACTGGAACCCGAACATTTCCGAAAATATTCGGGTCCGGGTAGAAAAAACATAAAGTTCGGTACGAACCTGAACTTTACAGTTCGGGTTCGCTCAACCCTATTATTGACCAAATGCTGACCGAGTGAAGGCAGATGCTCAACAGACAAGATGTGTTTTTTGGGGGTTATTATCAGGGCAAAGGGCAAAATTATCAGCGACATCAACACAAACTTACTGCTGACACCCTCTCCACTCTGTCTACTTGTATAATCATTTAATAGAACACGTTCTGTAGACATTTATGTGGAATCCGCTGACGCGTGTGTAAAAGGAGTGCGCTTCTTCTTGGCGCTAACATCGACCTGTAAGGCTGAGTTCATACAGTACTTAAGTTATTTGGTCAGTTTTGGCCCCGTGACTGCCCAAATAAGTGAAGTGTGCATTGATTCTAAGAGCAACCTCTGTCATCTGCATGTTATACTGACTCACAGAATTATTTCCCTACCAGAGCAGACTCCCTATGCGTGTTACTGCAAGGCACAGTGTTCAACAGCACTATAAAGGCTCTATGCAGCCAGTAAAAAGCAATCTTTAACGGAATTCGCCGCAAATAAATTCGGATCAAACTGAATTTTTTCAAAAAATTTGGCGAACCTGCCAAATCAAATTTTTTTTTAATGCAGTGCACATACATATATCAATTGTGTGCACTTCAGTGTGCGGTCTGAAATAGCTGGCTGAACACAACAGATATATGTGTAGCATGCTTTTGTTATGCAGCACTTTCTTTATCATTTGAATTGAATAAGAAACACATTTTTACATCAAAAACAAGGCACTGTGAC